>NC_060175.1:29531072-29868572 GCF_021184085.1 Oncorhynchus gorbuscha | reverse complement strand
TCTTATATCTGGAGTACTTCAGCTGATGTACAAAGGGCTATATAAATAAATTTGATTTGATTTGATTCATCTGACCACTTTTTATAGACCAAGTCACTGGTGCCTCCTGCTTTAATTTTTGCTTGTAAGCAGGAATCAGGAGGATAGTGTTGTGGTCATATTTACCAAATTTACAAACATTTGATATTATACAGCTTTTGATGTCCCGTTGGTAGGATATTTGTGATCGTACCTCGTCTAATTTATTGTCCAATGATTGCACGTTGGCGAGTAGTATTGACGATAACGGCAGCTTTCCAAGTCGCCTTCTCTGGGTACTGACCAGGCATCTGGCTGTCTGACCTCTGTACCTGCGTCGCAACCTCTTGCAAATAACAAGGATGTCAGCCCTGTGGGGTGTTTGGACAATGTCTTGCGCGTTGTCCTCGTTGTAGAAAAAAATCTTTGTCTAACCCGAGGTGAGTGATTGCTGTCCTCATATCCAGAAGCTCTTTTTTTCCCCGTAAGATACGGTTGCAGAAACATTATGTACAAAATAATTTACAAATAACACACACAAAAAAACCCACAATAGCACAATTGGTAGGCACCCGTAAAAAGCTTCCTGCCATTTCTTCCAGTGACATTTTAATTCGAGCCGATTTCAAATTCTCACAACAAAATCAGTAAATCAGCATTTTTTGCAGGTTGACCACCTGTTTAGCGAGTGCAGCAAGAAGCCAAGCCAAGGTAATTGCAAAAGGGTTTCTAATGATCAATTAGCCTTTTAAAATAAACTTGGATTAGCCAACACAACGTGCCATTGCAACATAGGAGTGATGGTTGCTGATAAATGGTCCTCTGTATGCCTACGTAGATATTCCAGCTACAATAGTAATTTACATCACTAACAATGTCGACGCTGTATTTCTGATCAATTTGATGTTATTTTAAAATGGACAAAAAAGTGATTCAAAAGAGAAAAATTCTAAGTGACCCCAAACTTTAGAATGAAAGTATATGTACAACATATTCAGAATGTTGATACCACTTGACTTTTTCCCACATTTTGTTACAACCTTACTCTAAAATTGATTCAATTGTTTTCTTCCCCCTCAATAGCCCATAATGACAAAGCAAATACTTTCAAATGTAAATTTAAAAAAATAATATTCTATTTACATACAGTACCAGGCAAAAGTTTGGACAAATCTAATTAAAGGGTTTTAATTTAGTTTTACTATTTTCAACATTGTAAAATAAGAGTGAAGATATCAAAACTATGAAATAACACATATGGAATCATGTAGTAAGCAACAAAAAAAGGCCTATAATTTTCATCATAGGTGCACTTCAACTATGACAGAAAAACAAAATAAATCCAGAAAATCACATTGTAGGATTTTTTATGAATTTATTTGCAAATTATGGTGGAAAAATAAGTATTTGGTCAATAACAAAAATTTCTCAATACCTTTGTTGGCAATGACAGAGGTCAAACGTTTTCTGTAAGTCTTCAAGGTTTTCACACTGTTGCTGGTATTTTGGCACATCCCTCCATGCAGATCTCCTCTAGAACAGTGATGTTTTGGGACTGTTGCTGGGCAATACGGACTTTCAACTCCCTCCAAAGATTTTCTATGAGGTTGAGATCTGGAGACTGGCTAGGCCACTCCAGGACCTTGAAATGCTTCTTACGAAGCCACTCCTTCATTGCCTGGGCGGTGTGTTTGGGATCATTGTCATGCTGAAAGACCCATCAGCAAGGGCATTGAAGATGACACGTGGCTGGAATGAGGTTTTTAACTCAAAATCTCACGATACATGGCCCCATTCATACTTTCCTTTACACGGATCAGTCGTCCTGGACCCTTTGCAGAAAAACAGCCCCAAAGCATGATGTTTCCACCCCCATGCTTCACATTAGGTATGGTGTTCTTTGTCCTCCAAACACGACGAGTTGAGTTTTTACCAAAGTTATATTTTGGTTTCATCTGACCATATGACAGCCCCAAAGCATGAGGTTTCCACCCCCATGCTTCACATTAGGTATGGTGTTCTTTGTCCTCCAAACACGACGAGTTGAGTTTTTACCAAAAAGTTATATTTTGGTTTCATCTGACCATATGACATTCTCCCAATCTTCTTCTGGATCATCCAAATGCTCTCTAGCAAACTTCAGACGGGCCTGGACAAGTACTGGCTTAAGCAGGGTGACACATCTGGCACTGCAGGATTTGAGTCCCTGGCGGCGTAGTTTGTTACTGATGGTAGGCTTTGTTACTTTGGTCCCAGCTCTCTGCAGGTCATTCACTAGGTCCCCCCGTGTGTTTCTGGGATTTTTGCTCACCGTTCTTGCTCACCGTTCTCATTTTGACCCCACGGGGTGAGATCTTGCGTGGAGCCCCAGATCGAGGGAGATTATCAGTGGTCTTGTATGTCTTCCATTTTCTAATATTTGCTCCCACAGTTGATTTCTTCAAACCAAGCTGCTTACCTATTGCAGATTCAGTCTTCCCAGCCTGGTGGTGCAGGTCTATAATTTTGTTTCTGGTGTCCTTTGACAGCTCTTTAGTCTTGGTCATAGTGGAGTGTGACTGTTTGAGGTTGTGGACAGGTGTCTTTTATACTGATAACAAGTACAAACAGGTTACCTGTATTAATGGCACGAGTGGAGGACAAGGAAGCCGCTTAACCTCTTGCTCCTACCTGACACGCAGGCGTCCCATCTAGACATCTGGAAATGCAAATGCGCTATGCTAAATGCTAATAGTACTAGTTAAAACTCAAACGTTCATTAAAATACACATGCAGGGTATTGAATTAAAGCTACACTCGTTGTGAATCCAGGCAACAAGTCAGATTTTTAAAATGCTTTTCGGCGAAAGCATGAGAAGCTATTATCTGATAGCATGTAACACCCCAAAATACCCGCAGGGGACGTAAACAAAAAAATTTGCATAGTCGTCGCTACACAAACCGCACGAATAAAATATAAAACATTCATTACCTTTGACCATCTTCTTTGTTGGCACTCCTAGATGTCCCATAATCACTATTGGGTCTTTTTCTCTCTCGATTAAATCGGTCCATATATAGCCTAGATATCGATCTATGAAGACTGTGTGATAAACGAAAAAAAATAGTGTCTTATAACGTAACTAACGTCATATTTTAAAATTAAAAAAGTCGACGATAAACTTTCACAAAACACTTCGAAATACTTTTGTAATGCAACTTTAGGTATTAGTACACATTAATAAGCGATCAAATTGATCACGAGGTGATGTATATTCTTTAGCTGTCCGTCTGGAAATAATGTCCGGGTAAATCTCAACCAAAATATCCGGTCGGAGACCTGAACAAATGGCTGGTCTCTTCTTCGTTTGACCAAGAAACAAAGCCTAGGCAAATGACAAGACTGTTGACATCGTGTGGAAGCTGTAGGTATTGCAACCTCAGCCCCATTTATTGTGGTTCGCCTTTATCAATGGGTTGAAGTGGCGGATGGATATATATTTCCATTTTCAGTGATCAGATTTTCCTGCGCTTTTCGATGAAACGCACATTCTGTTATAGTCACAGCCGTGATTTAACCAGTTTTATAAACATCTGAGTGTTTTCTATCCACACATACTAATCATATGCATATACTATATTCCCGGCATGCGCAGCAGGGCGCTGAAATGTTGCGCGATTTTTAACAGAATGTTCGAAAAAGTAGGGGGTAGGAGTAACAGGTTAAAGAAGTTACAGGTCTATGAGAGCCAGAAATCTTGCTTGTTTGTAGGTGACCAAATACTTATTTTCCACCACAATTCGCAAATTAATTAATTAAAAATCCTACAATGTGATTTTCTGGATATTTTTTTCTCATTTTGTCTGTCATAGTTGAAGTGTACCTATGGTGAAAATTACAGGCCTCTCATCTTTTTAAGTGGGAGAACTTGCACAATTGGTGGCTGACTAAATACTTTTTTGCCCCACTGTATCTACCACAATTACCTCGTACGCCAGCACATCAACTCGGTATTTGTACCCCATGTATATAGCCAAGTTATTGTTACTCATTGTGTATTACTTATCTATTATTTCTCTATTTTTCCTTTCTCTGAATTGTTAGGAAGGGCCCGTAAGTAAGCATTTCACTGTTAGTTTACACCTATTGGTTACGAAGCACGTGACAAATAACATTTGATTTGACTTGGTACCCCTGTCCCTTGAATGAAGGTTTGTGTTCACCTTAAAGCCAGCTTTAGCTCCAGACTGCAGGTCAGACTCGATGTTCCCTGGGTCAAGATAGGCAATGCTCATCAAGAAACCAGGTCCCGTAAAGGCCCAGAGTTTACGGAAACTGAAAACCTGAAAAGAGAGGATCGCAAATATTACAATCAACGCCTGAAAATAAATCTTACCATGAAGTATTACCAGTCTAAATTATTCTGTACTAATAGTATCTTTGTGTAGCACTTTATTCAGGTCATCAGCTTAGCATAATATGCTCTTTGAGGTCATACACACTTAGAAGATAGAGCCTATGGCATCACAGGGCCTATGACTCAACTGTGATGTAATATACAGTACCAGTCAGAAGTTGACATACTACTCAAACAAGGGTTTCTTCATTTTTCTACATTGTATAATAGTGAAAACAGCAAAACTATGTAACACATAAAATTATGTAGTAAGCTTAAAAAAGTGTTAAACTAAACATATTATATAGCCACCCTTTGCCACGATGACAGCTGTGCACACTTGGCATTCTCTCAACCAGCTTCATGAGGTAGTCACCTGGAATGCATTTCAAATAACAAGTGTGCTTTGTTAAAATAATTTGTGGAATTTCATTGCTTCTTAATGCGTTTCAGCCAATCAGTTGTGTTGTGACCACGGTAGGGGGGGTAAACAGAACATAGCCCTATTTGGTAAAAGACCAAGTCCATATGGTAAGAACAGCTCAAACAAGCAAAGAGAAACAACAGTCCATCATTACTTTAAGACATGAAGGTCAGTCAATCCGGAACATTAAGAACTTTGAAAGTTTCTCCAAGTGCAGTCGCAAAAAACATTAAGCGCTACGATGAAACTGGCTCTCATAAGGACCACAACAGGAAAGGAAGATCCAGAGTTACCTCTGCCGCAGAGGATAAGTTCATTAGAGTTAACTGCAACTCAGATGGCAGCCCAAATAAATGTTCCACAGAGTTCAAGTAACAGAAATCTCAACATTAACTGTTCAGAGGAGACTTGTGTGAATCAGGCCTTCATGGTCAAATTGCAACAAAGAAACCACTACTAAAGGACACCAATAATAAGAAGAGACTTGCTTGGGCCAAGAAACACAAGCAATGGACAATAGACCAGTGGAAATCTATCCTTTGGTCTGAGGAGTCTAAATATGAGATTTTTGGTTCAGTAGGTGAACGGATAATCGCTGCGTGTGTGGTTCTCACAGTCGTAGCTGAATGACGACATTATGAACATACAACTGGCAGGTTATACACTATCGACAGGACAGAACAGCAGCCTCTGGTAAAACACGTGTGTTTTTCTTACCACCACAGACCGATGCTGGCACTGAAACCGCACTCAATGAGCTGTATACAGCCATAAGCAAACTGGAAAACCCTCATGCAGAGGCGGCACTCCATGTGACTTTAATGCAGGGAAACAAATCAGTTTTACCTCATTTCTTTAGCATATTACATATGCAACCAGAGGAAAATAAAATTCAAGACCACCTTTACTCCACACACAGACGTGTCACTCACCCTCTATTTGGCAAATCTAACCATAATCCTATCCTCATGATTCCTGCTTACAAAAATTAAAGCAGAAAAGCACCAGTAATTCAGTCTATAAAAAAAAGTCACTTGCTTGATCAATAAGTGCATCGAGGACGTCGTCCCCACAGTGACGGTATCTACATACCCCAACCAGAAGCCATGGACTACATTCAACATTCGAGCTTAAAGGGTAGAGCTGCCACTTTCAAGGAGAGGGACTCCAACCCGGGGGATTATAAGAAATCCCGTTATGCCCTCCGACAAACTATCAGACAGGTAAAGCATCAATACAAGACTAAGATTGAATCGTATCGTACTACACCAGCTCCGACACTCGTCGGATGAGGCAGGGCCTGCAAACTATTACAGACTGCAAAGGGAAGCACACCCGAGAGCTGACCAGTGACACGAGCCTACCAGACGAGGTAAAAAAACTTCTATGCTCGCTTCGAGGCAAGCAACACTGAGGAATGCATGAGAGCATCAGCTGTTCCGGGTGACTGTGATAACGCTCTCCATAGCCGACGTGAGTAAGACCTTTAAACAGGTCAACATACACAAATCCGCAGGGCCAGACGGATTACCAGGACGTGTACTCCGAGCATGCGCTGACCAACTGCCAAGTGTCTTCACTGACATTTTCAACCTCTCCCTGTCCGAGTCTAATACCAACATGTTTCAAGCAGACCGCCATGGTCCCTATGCCCAAGAACACTAAGGTAACCTGTCTACCGACCTGTAGCACTCACATCTGTAGCCATGAAATGCTTTGAAAAGCTGGTCATGGTTCACATCAACACCATTATCCCAGAAACCCTAGACCCACTCCAATTTGCATACCGCACAAACGATGCAATCTATATTGCACTCCACACTGCCCTTTCCCACCTGGACAAAAGGAACACCTTTGTGAGAATGCTATTCATTGACTACATCTCAGCGTTCAACACCATAGTGACCTCAAAGGTCATCACTAAGCGAAGGACCCTGGGACAAAACACTTCCCTCTGCAACTGGATCCTGGACTTACTGACGGGCCACCCACAGGTGGTAAGGCTAGGTAACAACAGGAAACTAAAAACATTTGGCATGGGTCCTCAGATCCTCAAAAGGTTTTACAGCTTGAGCATCCTGACTGGTTGCATCACTGCCTGGTATGGAAACTGCTCGGCCTCTGACCGCAAGGCACGACAGAGGATAGTCCGTACGTCCCAGTACATCACCGGGGCCAAGCTTCCTGCAAACCAGGACCTATATACCAGGCGGTGTCAGAGGAAGGCCCAAACAATTGCCAAAGACTCCAGCCACCCTAGTGATACTGTTCCCTCTGCTACAGGAAGCCGTACCAGAGTGCCAAGTCTAGGTCCAAGAGGCATCTAAACAGCTTCCATCCCCAAGCCATAAGATGCCTGAACAGCTAATTAAATGGCTCCCCAGAGTATTTGCATTTCCTTCCCCCCTCTGGAACACTGCTGCTACTCTGTTATATCTATACTACCATATTACCTCGACACCAGTGCCTCCGCACATAGACTCTGTATATAGCTCTGCTATTGTTATTTACTGCTGCTCTTTAATAATTTGTTATTCTTTTCTCTTTTTAAAAAAAACATTTTTTTTATAGGTATTTTCTTAAAACGGCATTGTTGGTTAAGGGCTTGTAAGTAAGCATTCCACTGGGGTTAAGGGCTTGTAAGTAAGCATTCCACTGTAAGGTCTACTACACCTGTTGTATTCAGCGCATGTGGCAAATACAATTGGATTTGATTGATGGTTTGGGATAAGTTGGACCGCAGAATGAAGGAAACACAGAAAACAAGTGCTCAGCAGATGTGGGAACTCCTACAAGACTTTTGGAAAAGCATTCCTCATGAAGCTGGTTGAGAGAATGCCAAGAGGGTGCAAAGCTGTCATCGAGGCAAAGGGTGGCTACTTCGAATAATCTAAATTATAAAATATATTTTGATTAACACTGTTTTGGTTACTACATGATTACATGTGTTATTTCATAGTTCTGATGTCTTCACTATTATTCTTAATGTAGAAAATAGTAAAAAGAAAAGAAAAACCCTTGAATGAGTACGTGTGTCCAAACTTTTGACTGGTACTGTATTTTATAAGGTCATAATTGCACATGTGATGCCATAGGCTCTGGGTTCATCTGTGTGAGGTCATAGACTTGACGTCATAACCCTCGGAGTTAATACTTACTGTGATGTCATAGACCCTGAGATCATAGGCTCGGTGTTAATAATCCCTGTGGTTTTCTAGATAATCTGTGTGAGGTCCTGGGCTCTGTTTTAATAATGCCTGTGAGGTCATAGGGCACATGGCCTCAGTACCTGGGTGACATCCTCTGGAATGGGCACCTTCTCCTCAAAGTATGTGGAGAAAGGCTCGTTGTCTGAGGCCGGAGGGGAGGTGGAGCTGTACAGGCCCTGGGTGCTCTGGATGACCCCATTCTCCTGAGAAGGTTCCTCTGTGTGTGTGAGAGAGAGTGACAACAGCACAATTAGATCCAACCAAATCATGAGAAAACAAAAAGATAATGACTTGACACATTGGAAAGAATGAACAAAAAAACAGAGCAAACTAGAATGCTATTTGGCCCTTACACAGAGAGTACACCGCGGCAGAATACCTGACCACTGTGACTGACCCAAAATTAAGGAAAGCTTTGACTATGTACAGACTCAGCGAGCATAGCCTTGCTATTGCGAAAGGCCGCCGTAGGCAGACATGGCTCTCAAGAGAAGACAGGCTATGTGCTCACTGCCCACAAAATGAGGTGGAAACTGAGCTGCACTTCCTAACCTCCTGCCCAATGTATGACCATATTAAAGAGACATATTTCCCTCAGATTAAACAGATCCAAAGAATTCGAAAACAAATCCAATTTTGAAAAACTCCCATATCTACTGGGTGAAATTCCACAGTGTGCCATCAAAGCAGCAAGATTTGTGACCTGTTGCCACGAGAAAAGGGCAACCAGTGAAGAACACGCACCATTGTAAATACAACCCATATCTATGCTTATTTATTTTATCTTGTGTCCTTTACCATTTGTACATTGTTAAAACACTGTATATATGTATACATACATACATACATACATACGACACATGCATATATATGACATCTGTAGTGTCTTTGTTGTTTTGAAACTTCTGTATGTGTGATGTCTACTGTTCATTTTTATTGTTTTTTTTCACTTTATATGTTGTCTACCTCACTTGCTTTGGCAATGTTAACACATGTTTCCCATGCCAATAAAGCCCTTGAATTGAATGGAGTGTGTGAGTGAGTGACATGAAAACTACTGATCACATGACCCTGAGCAATATGAAGAGAGATTCTATTCTACCCACACTCTTCCCATGACCAAGCTATGTTGCACACCATTTGATTCGAGACAAGCAACACTGAAGCATGCATAAGACAATCAGCTGTTCCTTGACGACTGTGATCATGCTCTCCATAGTCGATGTGACTAATATCTATAAACATGTCAACATTCACAAGGCCGCAGGGCCAGACAGATTACCGGGACGTGTACTCCGAGCATGCGCTGATGATAGTGGAAAATATAGTTTAGATGATCAATTATGTATTCGTTAATGATTAGAAACCATTTATTCTAATACTATTATGTTATGATATGAAAAGTAAAGGTTATTGGTTAAGCTGTTACTGAAAATGTAAGCAGAACTAATTTGATTGTCTGTGCCTCTTGGGAAGGTCAAGGGGGAGAAAAAGCTTTTCAGACAAGATAAGAATGTTTGGGTTTTATTCCATTGTTGAGAGAAATCTGTATCTTTTAGACAGGTTGTAATGTCTGGTTTATGAGGGGAGTAGAAAGCATCTCCGGACCTAAACAAAAAAACAACGGGGCTATCGTGGGAAACTGATGATGTCATTTTGAGTTTATAACCTGTGGAAATCTGTGTATGGGCCAGTACTCTCTGGAATTAAAACGCTCTTTAACCTGGCTTTTAAGACTGGTCTCAATCTACTTCATGCATAATTAATGAACTTACAACTCATTAAATGAATTAGAAATGAGTGCTAATTGGTATTGGCAATTAAAACATTAAAGGAATTTAGAATTCCTCTATCAGCTGACCAACTGGCAAGTGTCTTCACTGACATTTAACCTCTCCCTGACCACGTCTGAAATACCAACATATTTAAAGCAGACCAGTCCCTGTGCCCAAGAACACCAAGGTAACCTGCCTAAATGACTACAGACCCATAGCACTCACATCTGTAGCCATGAAGTGTTTTGAACGGCTGGTCATGGCTCACATCAACACCATTATCCCAGAAACCCTAAACCCACTCCAATTTGCATACACACAAACAGATACACAGAGGTTGCACTCCACACTGCCCTTTCCCACCTGGGAAAAAGGAACACCTTTGTGAGACTGCTACTCAGTGACTACAGTTCAGCGCTCAACACCGTAGTACCCTCAAAGCTCATCACTAAGCGAAGGACCCTGGGACAAAACACCGCCCTCTGCAACTGGCTCCTGGAATTCCTGACGGGCTGCCCGCAGGTGGTAAGGGTAGGTAACACCACATCTGCCACTATAATCCTCAACACGGGGGCCCCTCAGGGGTGCGTGCTCAGTCCCCTCTACTCCCTGTTCACCCATGACTGCACGGTCAGGCATGACTCCAACACCATCATTAAGTTTGCCAATGACACAACAATGGTAGGCCTGATCACCGACAACGATGAGACAGCCTATAGGGAGGAGGTCAGAGACCTGGCAGTGTGGTGCTAGAATAACAACCTATCCCTCAACGCGATCAAGACAAAGGAGATGATTGTGTACTACAGGAAAAGGGAGGGCTGAGCATTCCCCCATTCTCATCGACGGGGCTGTAGTAGAGCAGGTTGAGAGCTTCAAGTTCCTTGGTGTCCAGATCACCAACAAACTATCATGGTCAAAACACACTAAGACAGTCTTGAAGAGGGCACAACAAAGTCTATTCCGCCTCAAGAGACTGAAAATAATTGGCATGGGTCCTCAAATTTGGCCGCCTTTCGTTCCAGTTCTTTGCTGCCTGTGACTGGAACGAATTGCAAAAATCGCTGAAGTTGGAGACCTTTATCTCCTTCACCAACTTCAAATATCTGCTATCTGAGCAGCTAACCGATCGCTGCAGCTGTACATAGTCTATCGGTAAATAGCCCAACCATTTTTACCTACCTCATCCCCATACTGTTTTTATTTATTTAATTTTCTGCTCTTTTACACACCAATATCTCTCTCTACCTGTACATGACCATCTGATCATTTATCACTCCAGTGTTAATCTGCTAAATTGTAATTATTCACCTACCTCATCATGCCTTTTGCACACAATGTATTTAGACTCCCTTTTTTCTTCTGTGTTATTGACTTTTTAATTATTTACTCCATGTGTAACTGTGTTGTCTGTTCACACTGCTATGCTTCATCTTGGCCAGGTCGCAGTTGCAAATGAGAACTTGTTCTCAACTAGCCTACCTGGTTAAATAAAGGTTAAAAAAAAAAATTAATAATAATAATAATAATTTTTTTAAAATTAAATCCTCAAAAAGTTAGTTCTACACCATCAAGAGCATCCTTACTGGTTGCTTCACCGCCTGGTATGGCAAGTGCTCGGCCTCCAACCGCAAGGCACGACAGAGGGTAGTGCGTACGGCCCAGGACAAGCTTCCTGCCATCCAGAACCTCTATACCAGGCATGTCAGAAGAAGGCCCAAACAATTGCCTAAGACTCCAGCCAACCTAGGCTTAAACTGTTTTCCCTTCTACCGCACGGCAAGCGGTACCGGAGCGCCACGTCTAGGTCCAAAAGGCTTCTTAAAAGCTTCTACCCCCAAGCCACAAGACTCATGAAAAGCTACTCACACAGCTACACCCATACGTAGAATGTATGCACACATGACTGTAAGTCGCTTTGGATAAAAGCGTCTGCTAAATGGCATATATTATATTATATATATATTATTATTATTATAGCTACTGGGACTATTTGCATTGTACTCCCCACACACACACATTTACACTGCTGCTACTCTGTTTATTTTCCAAACAGTCACTTTACCTATAATACATGTACATATTACCTCAACTACCTGGACTAACCGGTGCCCCTGCACATTGACTCTGTACATTGACTCTGTACTGGTACCCCCTGTATATAGCCTCACTACTGTTATTTTATTGTCGCTCCTTAATTATTATTTTTTATTTAATTTTTTTACTTCAGTTTATTTTAGTAAATACTTGCAGTTTTAAGAAAAGAAAATAGTATTGTTGGTTAAGGGCTTTTATAGCCTCGCTACTGTATATAGTCTTTTTACTGTTGTTTTATTTCTTTACTTACATATTGTTCACATAACACCTTTTGGTTAGAGCCTGTAAATAAGCATTTCACTGTTTATTCATCTACACCTGTTGTATTCAGCGCATGTGAAAAATAACATTTGATCTGATTCAGGTGCAAATTAAAGCAGAGATTCAATGGCAACCGTGCCACAGTCAAGAGATTGAAAGCCATACTTTCAGTCTCTACAAGTCTCTACAGTCACTTGAAAGCATGTATGACTAATGACAGAAGCGTTTGCCAACTTCAACAAGGAAGTGCCACATTAAAGTATGTAAAGGGAGTGTCAATCAACTCTTAACCTGGCTGAGTCTCCAGGAAGGGCCAACAAACCCATTTTTATGACACATTTTGAAACACTTCAGGTTATAAAGTAAAAGATATGTAATGTAAAACATTTTTTACAATATTTTTGTCACATACACCAGATAGGTGCAGTGAAATGTGTTGTTTTACACGATCAGCCGTAGTAGTACAGCTCCCTTGGAACAAATTAGGGTTAAGTGCCTTGCTCAAGGGCACGTCTGCTCATTTTTCACCTTGTTGGCTCTGGCATTCGAACCAGCGACCTATCCTTTACCAGAACAATGCGCTAACCGCTAGGCTACCTGCCACCCAATAGCTTAATAGAAGGTGTCATTTTTCTCTTTCAATGCACTTTTTACATGAATAGGCTACATCATACCTCTGAAAAGTAGGCTAAACAAAGAGCAATACTAAGGCCAAATATCTATTTGCGTAACAGGTTAAATATGAACAGAGTGATCACATGAATTGTCACATCATATGAATCAAAAGCCCAATAATCACATCATTACACAAGAATTCTAGACCCTTAATGCATCCTCCTCCTTACACTCTTACACTAACAGTGTACCACTCTACCGATGGTCTGATACAATGATCTGTACTTACTCAGGTTGGAATGTTCATTGGGCTTCTCTTCCTTCATCTCCCAAAGGTTCCTCTCGCACTACTGTCTCTTTGGGTCCAAGTCTACTTCTTCTAACAGGAGCGTTGCTTACATGGGCTATAACTTCCTATTTCAATACACGAGTCAGACTCAGGATGACAAAGACTAACTTACTAACCCGTTCCCCTTCAACCGAAGGAAAGAAAGCTTGGTCACAAACTCCTGATTTCTATTGCCACATCACCCCCCCCCACACACACACACACACACATATACACACATATACACACACACATATACACACACACGAGAACATAATAACACATCCCTTCTAAGTCCAAGGCACAAGTTCTTAAATTGAAAACAATGACCATGCTGTTTCCCAAAAGAGCAGTGTCACTTCTTGACACTTTAGAAGAGGGTTATCACACACACTACCACCAAGCTTATCTCATTGTGGTGCTGGGAGTTAATGCCCTAAAAACAACAAGGTGAATCTCACTTTGTCTTGAAAAAGGTATTGGATCGAAAATGTGCAGAGGTAAATCGTGTGTTCGGGAGTTATTTTTTCTACAATTTATTGTGTATACTGGCATAGAGCCTATAATGCACCATGTTTGCTGAGCTGACCACAGTAAGTCGTGGGAGTTAGTGTGGTGGAATGTCTTGTTTCTGTTAACGTTACCTTCCAGGAGGTCGGCTTCCCGCTCTGTCTCCATCAGTGTGGGTTGGGGTTAAAGGGGGGGCGGAGGGGGACCTCTGGAAACGCAGAGACTGGAGATCTGTCTGGAAACAGGCAACTGAAATTAAACTAAATATTAAGAGAGAAATATATATAATACAACACTGCAGAGACCAGTAACACTTATTTTGGGTTTGATAAAAGTATGCTTCCATCTCTAGCCTTAATTTCTGACCAATTACCCACAATGACCAGAGTTTATCTGCAGGCTGTCACTCCATTCACCCACTGAATCACTGAAGGATCAGTGTTAGTAAACAGTTGGTTTGGGATTTTATTAGGATCCCCAATAGGTGTTGCAAAAGCAGCAGCTACTATTCCTGAGGTCCACACAAAACATAATTTGACAAGAACAGCAAGGACAGAACTACATTTTTTTTAAAGGCACACGTAGTTTACATATCAATGCATACACAAACTATCTAGGTCAAATAGGGGAGAGGCGTTGTGCCGAGAGATGTTACTTTATCTGTTTTTTTAAAACCAGGTTTGCTGCTTATTTGAGCAAAATGAGATGGAAGGAAGTTCCATGCAGTAAGGGCTCTATATAATACTGTACGTTTTCTTGAATTGTTCTGGATTTGAGTCTATGAAAAGACCCCTGGTGGCATGTCTGATAGGATATGTGTGTATGTCAGAGCTGTGCGTAAGATGACTATGCAAACAATTTGGGATTTTCAACACAATGTTTCTTATAAAAAGATTAAGTGATGCAGTCAGTCTCTACTCAACTCTTAACAAAGAGAGACTGGCATGCATAGCATTTATATCAGCCCTCTGATTACAATGAAGAGCAAAACATGCCGCTCTGTTCTGGGCTAGCTGCAGCTTAACTAGGTCTTTCCTCGCCACACTGGACCACACGACTGGACTATAATCAAGATTAGACAAAACAAGAGCCTTTTGGAGTGTGGTGTCAAAAAAACAGAGCATCTCTATATTAGAGCAGTGGTTCCCAAACGCCCAAGGGGTCTGTGTGTTGGGGGGGGGGGGGGGGCGCGCGCAAACTCTGCTTTAAAACTTAATCTTGAAAGATTTAATAGTAGAATGCACAAGGTGCAATTTTGAAATTGAGTAGTGCATCATTAGTTCCTTTTATTACATTAGTCACTGCATACCTTAGAGAGCCATTTTTAACTTAGCAGAAATGTCCAGATAAACTAGACTATGTCAGCGAATGTTTTTTTTTTTTTAATTGGCTTTTTTTAGCCCATAGATATAGTTGTAATTTGTCTGTCACTCAAATAACACGAGTACACAGACAGGGCAAATGTATAAAATTACAACAACAAAAAATGCTTTAAAACTGCAACGTTTTCTTTGCACCTCGTGACAAAATGTGTAGAATTGCAGGAAATAAACTAAACCTGCAATATCATCTCCACCAACAAAACAGGTGTCAACAGTTTGTCATGAACAGTGCTTGTGTCCATAGAAAAATTCCAATGCTGGAAGCCCCCCCGAGTGAAAAAGTTTGGGAATACCTGGGTTAGAGTTCCATTTCTTTCCACCATTTCTCCACTTGGGTCTAAATACTGCTCTGCCTGAGAAGAGCAGGACCGCTATAGAAAATGGTGAGAGGCTGACTGGTGCATGCTTTAATTTGTAGCGCTAGACCAGATCTTACACAAGACAAGATAAACTAAAAAAAGGTAACCTAGAAAAAAGGTATTCACTACAATGGGAAATAAGCACTCTTGAAACTTGTATCAATAACCCATGACAGGAAACGACTGATATTGATGCTGCTGAGTAACTAGTTCTGCAACAGCAAAATGACTCAGCAAATGCACATGACTACTTCATTCAAGTTTAAATTCACATGTACAAGTACAGTAACGCCTTTCTCGCAAGCGCTAATCCCAACAGTGTCGTAAGCAATAGCAATGCAATACAAAAAAATATTACCCTGTGAGAATATTTGGTACAAAAGCCTTAAATTGACCTCAACATGGTCTCTGTGGTTAGAACACATATTATTCGGTAGCCACTGAGCAAATTTCACTTCCCTCAATGAGAAGTTAACAAAAACCTCCTGACATTCACACAGTGTACCTTCAACACTTTACAAATGCCCAAACAAGAAAAAAACTAATCAGGAGACGCTATTCTGTCAACCTTGGGCAAACACCCCTATCAATGTAAATAAAATAAGTTGTACAACACCTGTGTATATACTCAGTTAAAATTGTCAAATAAGAAGCCCGATCATTCATTCTTCCCAAGAAACAGAAGCATGAGGCTGAGGAGAATGGGGGGTTGTGAAAGCGTGCAACTATAAAGTCATGACTCATTGAAAACTTGGGTGGGAGAGAGAGAGAGAACAGAGTGGGAGTAGTTTGCTCTTCCCCTAACCTGGGGCCTTTCCTCTCCCCCCTCTCTCCAACAGACCTAATCTGTGAAAAACAGCTCACTCTATATAACCTCCCTAACGGAACAAGGACCTTGCACACACACACACACACATCTACTTTAAGGTATAGCAGCCTAGGAAGAAAACACAAACCTTTAGGCTATATTCTTCACATGACACAAGGAGTAGGCTTGAAATCAGGAAACAGAACAGTTTGGCCTAGAAATGTCTGAGGGCTGAATAAATGCCTGTGGCAACAGTCTGGCAAGTTTAGAACATATTATAGTTTGTCCAAATCAATGATTAGGCCTACATATCTGTCAAACCAAGGTCAGACTGACCATTTTCACATAAAATCTCAAAGGTTGTGGTTTAAACAGTGACGTGATTAAATGTATTTGATATTTATTCAAACTTGTGCAATGTAAAAACTGTCCATTAATTTCCATCTACACTGCATATACTAGATGCATTTATTTTAAGCTGTTTGGTGGCATGGGCTCACTTTGACATTGGAACACAGTCAAATCATGGGCTCACTTTGAAACCCAGTCAATAACAAATGACTGACAAGCAAGTGTGGTTAATAACTGGATAGGAAGGGGGTGCAGAAAGTCTAGACATTTCTATCGCAGCTATCTGAAATTAAGTAAAAGTACGCGTCAAAGGAGTACCATAACAAACCAATGGAATCTAAGCAAATGTAAGAAGTCAGTTGAAGTCAGCCAAATTTCCTGGCTGAACAGTATTCTGACGTCTATACTAACTAACTGTTATACATCTTAAGAAACATAGATTATCGCCAAAACCTTGGATAGGTAGCTAGCAAACCACAGGTAAACTAACTACATTCCCTGTCTAGCGCTGGAACATTGGGCAACTAACGTTAACATGGACTCTAGCTGGATAGTTACCAAACGTGTAACTTAGCTAGCTAACTTATGCTGCATTAATAATATAATAGTCGAAATAAGTGTTATTTAATTTACATAGCTGTCTACTTACATCATTTTACAGTAAATAATTGACAGCTAACTAACTAACCAGCTAGTTAGTTCACTTTGACCTATGATGTGGCAAGCAATTAGCCTAGCTAGCTAGCTAGCTAGCTAACGTTAACTTGGATGCCATGGTGTTAGCCGGCTAAAAAGCTAGATGTAAGTTAAAGTAAAACAAGCACCGGAATGAATGTATCAGCGTCATCTTACCTGGATATAGCTTATGTACAAAACGTGTGTTCATGTCAATTTCATTACGTTAAATAACGAATAGATAAACTGACATAACACTAGGACAGTAGGACGGTGTCCATTGACCCTGGTTTATTCGACAAAAGCAATGTCGCAAAAAAACAAAAAAATAAAGTCATTGCGACATGTGTAATGGAAACGGAAATTTCTAAAGATCGACATTTTTATCCCTTAGACTGAGGTGGATTTTTATTTTGTCTAACTTTCTTCATTGCGACAAATTATATAAACATTTTTTCGAATAAATAATGATTGCAGAATAATTTTAAGACACACGGGGCACGCGATGTAACCGCGTAACGTAACTATAAAGCTAAACTCCACGATTAATTCTAAATGCGAAATATGTTTTTTCTAATATAAAAATGTGTCTTTGCAGGACAATGATGGTCCTGACTTTAAAGAATTGCGTCACCTTGCATTTCTGGTTTGCTGGCAATATTTGTATAGCCTACATTATGATATTATTTGTATTTGTCAAATGCAGCCAAGCATCGATCATCATGTCACCAGAATAAGACCCTCGATATTTATTGGAAAGGTGCAACAAGCTCATCTCCTTGCACTTTAACCTCCCTATGAAGTTCATCATCATTCATTTAATCTGTAGCGTAAGAAACTGCATGTTTTCCTGACGAGTCGTAGTGGGTGGACCACACAAAATGTCGTGACTCCAGGTTTACTTTGATATGGTTATTATATCAATATTTTCGCATAAAAGCGTTTCTACCGATATATTTAATATGTATAATTATTAATATACGCCTACTGTATGATTACTAGCAAATTAATTAGCTAACTAAAGTTAGCCTATTTAGTTGGAACTTCTGAAAAATAACATGTTTTATTTCTACAATTTCCAAAAGATAACAAAAACATATGTACTTTTTACAAGACGTGTTTGTGCCGTCATGTGCATTAGTATCACAATTTCTAACTTATTTGCATTCGTATTTACTTACACTTGTATTTTGACTTCTCTATTGACGTTGTTTTTAAGTTTTGGCGGACATTTCTTAGCGGATGTACAATCGTCGCGAATTTAATTATGGGGAGTTTCAGGCCCTGGAGTGAACCTTTATGCACACTCCGTCTACAGTCCAAACACTTAAAAGACACACCCTCGTCCACTAACCCTCGCCTAAAACCCTTGGGAGAATACCCGTCGCCATCTTGGTGGGTGGTCCAAATGATTAGCCAAGCAAGGGAAGTTTGCAACGTAAGCCCCTCAGCCCTCGTTTTCAGTCAACTTTGCGAGTGTACAATTATGTTCTCTCCGAGGCCTGAAACTCACCAATTAGTGATGGGCATTCCGGGTCTTTTCAGTGAGCCGGCTCGTTCGGCTCTGGTCACCAAAAAGAGCCGGCTATTTTGACTCCCAAACGGCTCTTTAAAAAAGTATGTTTTGTATTTTTTCAAGTCAAACAGTTCGCGATATTTTGACTATTATTGGTGTTAAAACAATTCTAATTAAATTATTAAATTAAATACTCTACCTTAACCACAATGTATTTAAAAATGCATTGGTTTGTTATGAAAAATGCTATTACACATGTGCATTTAAAGTATAACTTTTTAATGTATATTAACAAAGTGCCTATAAATGTAACAATTCAAAACTAATACAATCTGAACAACATAATACTATAATATTGCACCATATCAAAGAAAAGTAAATAACAATGTGCAAAACTGCAGCATCCCACTTAAAACATTAAACTGGTCCCTCTTTTCTCTCTCTTCTTTATTGCCATGTTATTTTTTATTTCACCTTTATTTAACCAGGTAGGCTAGTTGAGAACAAGTTCTCATTTGCAGCACACAGCAATGCTGACCATATATTGCTTTTCTGAGATATTTGCATTCAGAAATGCAAGCTGCCTCACTTACGAGGGGCTGATTGGGTTTTTCTCTCAGTAATTATTTGTCCCGTTTTCGAGAAGACCCTCTCAGAGGGAACGTATGTGGCCACTATGCAGAGTCTCCCTGTCATGACTTCAGTAAGCAGTGGATAGACAGAGGCCTTGTTCTTCCACCAGCTCAGAGGATCTACAGATCTATTTGGAGGGGCTCCTCCAAATAGGATCGGACCTCCATTATGGCATCTGCTGAGGGATTCCTTCGTGCTGCATCCCCAGTTGCTCTCTCGTCAAACAGCAGACGTTTGTGGCACTACTGCTGGAGCTTCGGCTCCATCTGATCCATCTTCATCCTGTTGCCCTGGTGCCTGAGCCAGCTGACTGCTGGGGCTGTCACTCCCTGCTGATGAGGTTATTCTTTGAAGAGCCTCATCAATCGCTCTGGCATCACTGAAGGCTAACTTCTTAAACCTGGGGTCAAGTGCAGCGGTTTCTAATAGTACGTGATTATATTCCATTCTGTGGAACTTTCTGTCCATTGATGAACATAGGGTGTCCATCAACTCTGTCACAAGTCCTGTGGTTACCTTTGCTTCTCTCTGGCGGCTGGCTGTGATTCGCTGCAGATGCTTACACAGGACTATCATTTTTGAGGCTGTCACATAGCTGAAAAGAGAGAACAGTAACTTATTAGTTCAGGTTCATGTTTTGTCTACTGATACTACATTCTCATCTACTGCTCATATACAGTGGGGCACAAGAGTATTTAGTCAGCCACCAATTGTGCAAGTTCTCCCACTTAAAAAGATGAGAGGCCTGTAATTTTCATCATCGGTACACTTCAACTATGACAGACAAAATTAGAAAAAAAATCCAGAAAATCACATTGTAGGATTTTTAATGAATTTATTCGAAAATTATGGTGGAAAATAAGTATTTGGTCACCTACAAACAAGCAAGATATCTGGCTCTCACAGACCTGTAACTTATTCTTTAATGTCTGTCTGGCTGTTACATCTAGAATTGTGGTATGCTCGCAGTTTTGGACTGATATGTTAAACTGTCCTTTTTTCTGGATTTTTTCTCTCATTTTGTCTGTCATAGTTGAAATGTACCTATGATGAAAATTACAGGCCTCTCTCATCTTTTTAAGTGGGAGAACTTGCACAATTGGTGGCTGACTAAATACTTTTGTGCCCCACTGTACATATATAATACTGGATTAAATAATGATGTAGTAATAACTGCTTACTATATCTCTCTCCACTGATCTCCACAGTGTCCTGCTCAAAGGGTTCCAGGACTCTGCACACCTCCTCCCATTCCTCTTGGGTCAGAGCATCAACAGGTACATTGACAATGGTCAGGGTTGAGGTGATGGCATCCTTTGACTCAAGAAACCACTTCAACATATAAAATGTTGAATTCCACCTTGTAGTGCAGTCTTGTTTAGGCCTCAGTTCCGATATCCCCATCTGGCATTGGGTAGACTTTAGTTTTTCAGCACCTACTGTGCTCCTGTGGAAGTATTCCACAGCTGCTTTCACTTTGTCCACAGTGGGCTTCATCACCTTCAGAGCATCTCTTACAATCAGGCTGATTGTGTGGGCAAGACATGGATGATGGGTCCATTTTAAGATTTCCATGAGTTTGGTTATGTTAGCTGCATTTTCGCTAACACAACAGACCACTTTTCCATATACTTGCCATTCTCTGGCCACTCTCAACAGTTCCTCTGCCAAGTTCTCTGAGGTGTCTGTCGCTGAACTCAAAGCAGTCCAGAAGACAGCTATACATAGAAAAATCTTCAATGAAGTGACATGTAACCGACATGTAAGAAGTGGTTACCCTTGATGTCCAGGAGTCAGTGGTAAGGCTTTTTGGACTCTTTCCCGCACTGAAGCCTGCGTGCTCTCATACAGTTATGGATTAAGTGATTTTGAAAGGGTTTTCCTGCTTGGAATTGTGTACATTGGCCTTGTTTTGCTACAGACATAGACTTTGGCTGGTCTATAGAAAACTGTGTTGCTGTGGGTCGCTGAGTAGGCCTACTTGACTGAGTGGATACATCTCCACGTGTGGAGGTACTGGGTCCACCACTATCACTAGCAGGCCCGCTAGTTCCTGGAACAGCTAGCTTCACAGTTGTGTGCACAGTTCACATATGCCGATGTAGGTTGTGCGTAGAACCGGCTTTATATGAGATTTTGTTTATGGCAAATTCTACACTGTGCTCTGACATTGTCTACATTATTAAAATGCATCCAAATGCTACTGTGCTTCAGATTCATTTTCCAGCTGTTGTTTTCCCAGCTCCCCTTCCTCTCTCTCCTCAGCTGCTAAGTGTGTGACTGTGAGTGAGTTGGCTCTGCCTTCCCTCACGCGTCTTTGGTTCATTGGTTGACACTGCGTGTCTGATTGACAGGATCAACAGGTGAGGCTGTTAGTCTGAGCAGACAGTCAAAACGAATGTGTGTGTGCTTGAGCATTTAGGCCTATATTATTATTATTATTTTTTTCGTTCTTTGAATTAGTTAATTATATTAATTTAAATATTTTGATTATTCATATCTTCATTTTCAAATGTTTAAATAAATAGATTCGGCTCTGCTGATATGTGAGCCGCCTCCCAACGTTCACCTACAAGAGCCGGCTATTAATGTCGACTCATTCACGAACGACCCATCACTACTCCCCATAATTCAATAAGTGACGATTGTACATCCACTAAGGAAAGTCCGCCAAAACTTAAAAACAACATCGATGGAAAGGTCAACATACAAGTGAAAGTAAAAACAAATGGAAATAAGTTAGAAATTGTGCTACTATGTAAAAAGTATTATTTGGGAAATTGTAGAAATAAAACATTTCCCTTCTTCAGAAGTCCCATTTAGGCAGGCTAACGTTAGTTAGCTAATTAATTTGCTAGCTATCATACAATAGGTGTATATTATTAATTATGTTAAATATAAGTAGACATGCACTCAATTGAATGTAGCAAAAAACACCCACAAGCTACCGGTTGCTGAAAGAGTGGCCAAGAGTGGTCCATTTAAAAATAATTTCTTCAATCCAAATGTATTGATAGTGAGTGTGTTACTACAAATATTTGTACTACTCCCCTCACAGACCATAGGGCTATTTACAATGATATCAAAATATTTACCCCTGATACTAACCTTGGTAGAGCATCCTACTGGAAGCTAAATAGCTCATTATTAAATAATGATATAGTTAAATTTGAGGTTAAAAATCTGCTCTCACACTTTTGGGAAAGGGCTTATGAAGAAAAATCTTATTGCAAGAACTGGGAGCTTATCCTGAACTTATCCTGCCAACCACTATATGAAGAAGTTTAAGGAAAACATAAACTCAAATTGCTCCTTTTGTAATGACCACCCAGAAACAGTGTTGCATCTTTTTTGGCATTGTATGCATGTAAGAAAGCTGTGGCAAGACATCAGTAGGTTTATAATTGAACACATTTATGAAGATTTTACACTATTGTGGAGAGATGTACTGTTTGGATTATTTACATACAATAGAAATAAGATGAAACATTTTTATGTAATTAATTTCATTATTCCTTTGGCCAAATTTCATATGTACACATTTTTGTACCCTACAAAAAGAAATTGAACTGTATTTTAAGACTGTTAAATGCTCTACTAACAATAAAGCTGTTAGAATTGTAAGTATATGTATGTCCCTTAACGACTAGCAATCCCGGATCCGGGATTGTAATCATAGCCTCAAACGAATTAGCATAACGCAGCGGACATAAATACCCCTAGAAACTTTTCCTATTCATGAAAATCGCAAAGGAAATGAATGATATATATTAAAACACAAGCTTAGCCTTTTGTCATCTCAGATTTTCAAAATATGCGTTACAGCCAACGCTAGACAAGCATTTGTGTAAGTTTATCATGGCATAATGCTATGCTAGGCTCTGATGGCAGCAGGCAACATTTTCACCAAAATACGAAAAGCAACCACATTAAATAATTTACCTTTGAAGAACTTTGGATGCTTTCACTCAGGAGACTCCCAGTTAGATAGCAAATGTTCCTTTTTTCCAAAATATTATTTTTGTAGGTGAAATAGCTCCCGTTTGTTCATCATGCTTGGCTGAGAAATCGACCGGAAAATGCTACCACTACAACGCCAAACTTTTTTCAAAATTAGCTACATAATATTGACAGAAACACGGCAAACGTTGTATAGGATCCATCCTCAAGGTGTTTTTAACATATATATTAGATAATATATCCGTCGAGGCAATTGGTTTCTCATAAGAAGCGATTGAAAAAATGGCTACCTCAGTATTTTACGCAAGATTTTCTGCGGGAGACACCATGTGACCACTTGCTAAATATGCTCCCTTATGGCTATTCTTCAATGGAAATGTGTAAAAAGACGTCACAATGCTGTAGACACCTTGGGGAATACGTGGGAAACGTAAGCTCATTCGTAGCTCATTCACAGCTATATAAGGAGTCATTGGCATGAGGCGGTTTCAAAAAATGCGTCACTTCCTGGTTGGATTTTTATCTGGGTTTCGCCTGTAACATCAGTTCTGTGGCACTCACAGACAATATCTTTGCAGTTTTGGAAACGTCAGAGTCTTTTCTTTCCAAAGCTGTCGATTATATGCATAGTCGAGCATCTTTTCGTGACAAAATATCTTGTTTAAAACGGGAAGTTTTTGTTTAGGGAATTTTTATCAATAATGACTAATTATGTATACATTTCAATCAGGACTGACGAATCAGAATACTATTATGTTACTGTATATATACTAATCAGAATACTATTATGTTACTGTATATGTACTAATCAGAATACTATTATGTTACTGTATATGTATGAATTTTCTTTCTTAATCCTAGTACTGAATATAATGTGTGTAAATATAATCAAGAATTAGAACAATGACTGTCTGTTCCTTGGTAGAAATGAATGAACTATATCTTCAGACTGGCTAGAATGCTTATCTACACAAGAAGACCTTGGCTCGGCCATAAATTATATTAAATTGGTAGGGAGACGATTTGGGAAGGTTTGAGATACTGCCTTTGTACCAGGGTGGGAGAAGAGACGGGTTGGTACTGGAACTAATGATGTCATTTTCAGTTTATAACCTGTGGTAAACTGTATCGTGTTCAGTACTCTCGTGAATAAATTCTGCTGTTTGACTTTAAGACTGGGCTCTGTCCATTACTATAGAATAAGGGTCTTACAAATCCTTATGAATATTGTGTTTAATTTTAATTGGGTGTTAAAACATAGAGCAATTTAATTCCTGAAACAATTGGTCCTTCGAACCGGGATCTAAATATCCGTCCCTGCCATCTGGAGGTCGTACGCCGAATAAATTGTGCACGAACGGGTCTGGTCCCGTTATTTAAGACCTGGCCTCTGAATTGAGGGGAAAGACTAGGTCGATGTACACCCCAGACCACAGGGACGGTGACTAGATCCAAACGAACAGTGCTTTTCCCAGTCGGCAGCAGGTCAGTAGCCTTTATTCTCGAATTTGGAAGGGATTATTTGGGATATTTTTTGATTAAATGTTATAAAGGAGTTTGGATTTAATCAATGATAGGTGCTTGAATATTCTGAACAAATACAATGGGTTTCTACCTTGTGTTTTAACCAAAATCGATAGGAAGGAAACAGGTCTGAAATTGACCTGTGGTAAGGTGCACTACCATAAATAAACTAGAGCTTAATAAATCCTGGTTTTGCAAGCCGGAAGGTTATTAAGGAGAGATATAGTACGCATTGGGGAATAGGACACTTGTTCCGTACAAATAGGATAGCCATTAATTCAAAAAACATACCTAAATAAAGTTTGAACCTGAGTAGTCTATCTGTATATGGGAAGTAGTCTGACTATGAAGAAGTAGCAGATAGATATATATAAAACAGGTGAGGATAAATTAGGCTTGGTGAGAAGGCAGGGTAATTCTAGGCGAACAGAATAATTGAACCTGTACAATGCTGAAAGAAATTAATATCTAAGGGGAGGACAGGGTAACTTAGTCTAGAGTAGTGAGATATGACCTCAGTACCTCCAGGCTCTGATCAGGCCCTACACCCAAATAAGGGCACTGTGTTCATCCACCTCTGGCCTGCTCGCCTCCCTACCACTGAGGACGTACAGTTCCCGCTCAGCCCAGTCAAAACTGTTCGCTGCTCTGGCTCCCCAATGGTGGAACAAACTCCCTCACGACGCCAGGACAGCGGAGTCAATCACCACCTTCCGGAGACACCTGAAACCCCACCTCTTTAAGGAATACCTAGGATAGGATAAAGTAATCCTTCTCACCCCCCTTAAAATATGTAGATGCACTATTGTAAAGTGGCTGTTCCACTGGATGTCATAAGGTGAATGCACCAATTTGTAAGTCGCTCTGGATAAGAGCGTCTGCTAAATGACTTAAATGTAATGTAAATGTAATATGAGATATTAACATTGAAAGTCCCAAGGAAAATATCCTATGGGTGAAATGTAATGTCTGATCAAAAGTCATCTATAGATGAGGTTTCCAGGAAGGAAAAATACATACTGATTATCATTAAAGAGACACACACATAGTCAGACAGAAAAGCAACTAAAGTAACTAAGTAACGGTAAATGGCAGATTCATAGAAATACACACACATAGAAGGTCAAATTAAATATAGAAAGGCATAGATAAGTGATTAAATACCATAGCTACTAGTAATGGTAAGGATTAAGGATGGGTGGAAATTCCTCAAAGGAGGTGCCGGAACTAATGGGAGACTAGCGTTATATGGAACAGAGAGACAAGAGAAACATTGATTTCGGTCTAAGATGGAGAAAGAAATATGATTTTGATGGCCATCTAAATGTAGAAAAGCTGGAATCACTTATAAAACAGATACATAAGGAATGTGGAAAAAATGTGAAAAAGCAGGATAAACAGTGGTTATACACAGTTTGGCTTTCAGAAGCAAAAAAAGAGAGTTGGGGGGCAGATAGTAGTAAATCTAAAAATAGTCAAGATGCCCTGCCCTCCGCTCCCGCAGATGAAAAAGTTAACCAATTGGGTCGAGGTGAGGGTAACAAACTAAACTATCCTTCTTGATTATACCAAGAATACAGAGGTAATCCTGTCGATGAAATAGTGGTTGTGAGAATATGGTTGCAGGAGCTACCTGCGAAATTACCACCCATATATGTGAATCCTGCTGAAGCCGAGAGAGGTATAATAGAGTTAGAAAAGGGAATACAGTCGAGAAAAGTGGATAAGGTGAGTCAAAAGAAAAATATAAAATGTTTTAATTGTAACGAAATTGGATATTTTGCCCGGGAGTATAACACTCACTGCAAACGTCACCACCAATATTGTCATTTAACTGAGGGGAAGGTCAGAGGTGACAATCGGGTAAAAAAAAGAAGGGTCAGATACAAAGAGAGCGAGATTAATGAGAATCCTAATTGAGGGAAAATTTTGGGTCGTTAAATTAGGGGTATTTCCTGTTGTCCAGATGCCGGAGTAACAAATACAGACAACTGTTTGCGGAGAATCTCAGTCAGTTCCATAGTTTTAGTGGTATAGTGGTGAGCGTAGCAGTCTTACAAACTGCAGTCCAGGGTTCGAATCCCAGCCGAAGCGGTTAACTAAAATGTATTTTAGATTGTAATTCATCTATTTGTATGTTTTGCCTGAAAAAATACAGTCGCTCGTGTTTGTATAAGATATGAACTGAACGTTTAATATGTGGTTTTAGATTGAATTGAAAAAAGAAGTCATTAAAAATAATGGCGAGACAATTTCGATGTAATACGCTATTTTGCCCAAAATGATCTGCTGGAATAATGTATTGAGATGGGAGTCGTATTTAAATAAATGTATCATAGAAGAGAAAGTCACCTAAAGTTAAATGTAGGGATTAACGGAGAGATACGATACAATTTCGTGTTATCGGGATGTTATAGCTTTTTATGAATCGACTGATATACGATAAATTTGGCACAGAACATGGTACGTTTAAATGTTAGGGTATATAAATTTGAGAAGTTTGTTTGGTTATACTTCGTTGATAGAATTTAAAGCAGAACTCAATCTGAATAGGGATTCGGTTTACAATTGACAACACAGTTCCTCAAATTTAAACAGAGAAAATGGGTTGTGGCATTTAGAGGGAAAATGCGCGCATTATAGCTTAGAGTTACTTTTCGAAAAGTGGCTAAAAGTTCCAAATACATTTTTTTTTAAAGGAGCTAAATATCCGTAAGGATAGTCTGAAAAGATGCTACAGCTAGCAATTGCTAGGCATTCAATTGGGCTATATAGTGCAACACTTTGGACTATAAAATAGGTAAAAATAGTTTAATCGTAAAAAGTTGTGATTGTTTTCCCGAGTATTGATTTTTGGTTAGGTGACGCCAGTGAATTCGAACAAGAAGTTAACGTATTCTAAAAACATTATCTGTTATCATTACGAGGAACAAGTAAATGTCTTATCTTAAAGGGACAGTGCACGTTTATCACAGTGGTTTGAGTGTATGGCAGTGTATAAAATATTTTGGGACGACAATTTGAACATAGACTGAATGAGTTACATGAAACATCGAGGGATTTAAAACGAATAATGTGAAGGGATTATCATAATTATTAGGTTTCGTTGTTGTAGTAAAAGTTTGGGTGAAGGGGATTTCCCTGTTCCCAGAGACAAGATATCTTAAAGGGGTATACTGACATATGGATTATTAGGAGTTTTAATTAGACAAGTGAATAATGTATTGGGAATTAGAGTCGTAATTAAAATGCTAAGTCAAAGACGAGACAGTTACTTAAATCAAAAGGAATTCTAAATAATAACGAAGAGACAATTACGATTTATGCCCATCGAAATGTTTTTATAAAATTAGCGAATTTAGAGATGTTGGTTGATGTTGTAAATTATAATTCAAGATTTGAACAGATGTGATAAATTAGGTTTGGTTTATCGAACCCGTACTACTGTTGCTGCAGATAACCAACAATTATTTACAATTAATTGAAAATCGTTACGGATTGGGTCGAGGTTGAGCGCTTGTTGATGACATCACTCGCAAGGCACTTTTGTCGCCACGGAAATGATGTTGTGACTGGGGGTAACGGAGAAAATGGTTTGTCTTTTAGAAGGGAAATACGTTCATTAATGTTTTGACTCACTTTTCAGAAGTTGATAAAAATGTCAAAATACATTTTTAAAAGTAGTTTGTGAGTCGTCAGGATAGTCAGGAAAGAAAAACTAAAAACTAGCAGCTGATTCGCTAGGTGGGCATCATAGATTTCATAGATTTGTGGCGTTTATTTGGACTGTATTAGGCTATGAGAAAAGACTAGATGTCTGAATCGTGATAATGGATTCTGATGGTTACTGATTCCTGGTTTGATTGTTTATGTAACACCAGTGAATTTGAGCACTGTTTCCATTATGTGGAACAATGTTAGGGTATTAATGTTGAAATTTGGTTATTTGAGCTTTTCCCCTGATACGTAGACACGTAGACATCTGTAACAGGGGAAAGTTGTTTTTTTCTCTTGAGGAACAAGCTGATGATGATTTGTTTTATTGAGATGTAAATGTGAGTCTCTGAGTAATTTTGTCATCTGAAGCATTATAGTAGTGAGTTTTTGTATAGTTTGTTTTTTGCTGATAAAAGTGGTTTGTTTATTTGGTTACTGGTTATGGTCAATTTTAGGGGTTGATTTAACTTAGTTAAACATTGTATTCTGGTGTGTTTAAGTAGGATTCCTTATTCCGGGACGGATGGAAGTTATCTAAAATATGTAAATTGAAGGAGCCATGGGAGAATGTGATTGTATTTTTATTAAATATCTGGGATTAAATTACGGATTTCTTACACTGAGAAATGTACGACATTTGCGGCAGAGGGAAAAAGTAATACATTGGATAATAATGTTATCAGGTTAATTGTATCTAAGGGTAGCATGTTCATTTAAGTAAACATAGACGTTGTTTAAAATTTATGATTAATGATTTGAGTCAAAGGGGAATTATCATTAGGTTTAGTTTATAGTTCACTTTTGAGTTTCTGAATCGAAGTAGCATAGTGAATGCTAGTTAGGCGTGTTGTGTTCTTCTGGGAAAATGGAGGTTTAGGTGTCTCACTTTTAGATGTTTCCTGGGATTATAATCTTGGGGAGAGTGGGTGAGATTGCGGCCATAAACGACCAAATTGAAAAAGGCCTGGATGTTTTGATTATCCATTAAGGTTTGCAAATATATACATATAAAACATTTGTTAGGACTATTTGTTTTAGTGCAAAGATATTTTAAAGAGGCATGCTCACATATGGAACTTTATGAGTTTTTATTTTATGAGTTTTAATTACACAAGTGAATTTTATTTTAAATAAAGGTAAAATAAATACTCTGCTTAACTCACTGTTTGACACAGTTGTTAGGGGGGAGGTGGTGAAGAGTGGCAGAGAAAGGGGTTTTAGTGTTTCTCCAGGAGAACTTGGCAACCCTGCCACTCCACATGCGAGACACCAAGCAAAATATGGTCTCCTCTCTCTTTCTTTAGACTAACTTTCCTTTCTGTGGTGGCACAGAAAGGCCTTCTCACTGAGGTTGGCCATCAGAGGCTGTTGTGGGGACTGCAGCAGAGGTGAGAGTCTTTCAGACTGGATTGGCATGTTCTGTGGATGGGCTGGAAAGCCTGTCCATTGACCAACTACAACATGTCCTTGCTACCTATGCCCTCCAGGATCAGACCAGGTCCTCTGCTTCCACTCTTCTTTCATAAACTCATCTCCCCCTCCCCTTTCCCTATGAAAGTCTAGTACAGAGTAGTCTTGCTTCCTCGGAGTAGGCAGTGTGTAGTTTTTGTGTCTGTTAGCTCTCGGATCCCACCCTGATTACACAGAAGCCATGGCTTCTTTAGTGGTATATTTCTCAGAATGTTGCATTACTGGTGAAATGTTATGTGGGGTATTATAAGGTGAAGGTGGAATGTAGCCTGGAGGTTCACTAAACACTCGCTTCTGGTAGCTTGTCTCATTCTTCTTGGTGTCTGATGGGTATGTTATATAAGGAATGACCGGCTCAGACAAGCGGTGCCACATAGTTTGCTGTTTGTCCCTCCTCTCCCACTGTCCCTTTTGTCTTGGCTGAAGATGTAGTCCCGCCAGATGCATTGCACTTGCTATGGGTTCTGTTCCACTTCTGTTGCCCCATGATTCTCTCTCCAGGACTCTCTCACTCTCCGGTGCCCCCTCGTCCCCCGCCCTCAGCCCTGCCTCCAGGCGTCTCTTCCTAGGGAGTGAGTGGCTGCAGCAGGCCGCCCAGGCCTCCAGCTCCCGATAGTTACTGTCACTCAGACTTCTCTTGGCTGGCTCCCTCCTGTAGCGGACAGGACTACAGGGCTCCCACTTCCTCTGCCACCAATCCCTCTGCATCCTTCTCTCACACTCCCTTTCCCTCTCCATAGCTGCTGCTCTATGAGCCTCTCCCACCTGCCATTCCCTCTCTCTCTCTTCTCTTGAACCTGATAGTCCCTTAAGCCCTGGAGCTGTCAGAGCTGGTTGTCTAGAGCAAAAGGGAAATGAGGGATAGAGGGCGACAGATATTGATCAGTCCAGTTGGTATAGTCCTGTAGGACCCCTCCGGACCTAGAACCTGGTACTGTCCAACAACTGAGCTCCCTGCCCTGGTACAGTGGGAAATATAATGCCTGGTGCTTGTCCTGATATCTGTGGAAATAATAGGGTGGGGAAAAAAACATGAAGATTACCCCAATACCTAGCTTTGCAGGACACAGTGTAGAAGCATGTTACATGGACACCTAATAACCCATATAGAAAACAAAGAAAATATTGCATAAAGTAAATTCACTTGTAAGTGACATATATTTTGAATGAACACAAACAACCTTATTTACACATCTTTATGTGATACTAGGTTTCTTTTTCTTAGGGTTATGACTATTCTGCTCGGTTTAAGAACATTCTGCTCTGCTTCTGTTTGCGAACAAAGAGACATGAATACAAACTAAGCATAGCTATTTGTTTACACTTCTCATCTGGCAAGCTTTCACAGAGACAAACACACTAAATCAAATCAAATCAAATCAAATTTATTTATATAGCCCTTCGTACATCAGCTGATATCTCAAAGTGCTGTACAGAAACCCAGCCTAAAACCCCAAACAGCAAACAATGCAGGTGTAAAAGCACTATCACTTTAAAACAGCTTAAAGTGAACTGAACTCACACATGTGCAAAGTTTTGTCCGGGAACAGTCCCAAATTTGTCATATATAGGTGGTTGCCCCTCACTCACAGCCCAGAACTTTATCACAAGAGGTTTTAAACCAGAGATTGACTTCTGAAATTAATGTAGAGGAAAAACATACATTTTATTGTTGTTTCCCAAATGTAGATATGCCTTTTCAACTACAAAGTTGCTTTTAGCATTTTGAAAAATGTTTTCTCTATTTCATCAAATGAGATGCAGTTTCACTGTTGAAGTAGAAAACTAAACTTTTATTGTCCAGACTTGCATACAAAAGTCAAACTTTAGATTAAACCAACAAGTGTGAATTTGTATGAATTATAAATGAGATAAACTGAAAGCACATTTAATAATCCAATGACTGTCATATCACACATACCTCTGGTCAGTGTTTCTGGAGGAAGGTCCTTGCTTTTAGGGTATAATCTGATGCTGACCACACCAATTGAGCAACTTGTTTTAGAAAGAGAATGTTATTGATCCCCCTTCCTCGTCCCACACACCCTCACTCCCCCTTCACCGCCAGAGAGTCCATCCTCTTGTCCACAGCCAACATTCCCATTCAAAACGTCACAGTGGAATTATTTTAAGAGGCACACCCTGGTTGCAACAAACATTCCCCACCCAGTCACATTCCCTGGGCTGACAGATAGCAGGATGAGATAAGTGGGAATATAAACGGTGTCTGTACATACATACGGACCAATGTGACAAAGCAGTTTAAAAAAAAACTATGCCTGCTCCCAAATGCTTACTTCAGTGTTTTTTGGCTGAAGTTAATTGTTTGGGGCATCAATGGCTTTCTGTCATGAATTTACGGTCCTTGCTATCCGGTATCCTTGGGACGTCGCTACCCGATTTGAAGTTCAAATAAAAAATGGTTAAGGTTAGGTAAGTGTTGGGGTCAGGATAAGGGTAGGGTTTAGAGTAGAGACGTCCTAAGGATCACAAATAGCAATAACCTGAATTTATTGGGATTTAAAATCTGATAGTTTTGGGGTCAGATTGAGGATTAGGGACAGCAGTGGTGGAGGATTTAAAACCTGATAGTTTTGGGATCAGATTGAGGATTAGGGACAGCAGTGGTGGAGGATTTAAAACCTGATAGTTTTGGGATCAGATTGAGGATTAGGGACAGCAGTGGTGGAGGATTTTTAATCACATAGTTTTGGGGTCAGATTGAGGATTAGGGACAGCAGTGGTGGAGGATTTAAAACCTGATAGTTTTGGGATCAGATTGAGGATTAGGGACAGCAGAGGTGGAGGATTTAAGGATGACACTATGCAATATATCTTTCCAAAGATGTCATCCTTGGTTTTCATGTTTGCTTGTACAAAGCTGAAATGACACTGAGGTTTGGCACACTTCACATTGTGTGTACATGGTTGATCTGCTTAAAAGTGAATGACATTGCAAACCTAAGGGGAAAAAAGCATTACAACATGTCATCTATTATATCAACGACAATGCAGACAAGGAGATTGTTGCTGAAAGTTGTATACATTTTATTAACTTTATTTCTCAGAAGTTTTGGTTCTCAATCATTTGATAATTGAACAATTAATAATTTCTTACAGGCACTATAGGCATAGGAAAATAATGCATAACATTGTATTTTGTTGTACCACAGGTTACTTTTTGTCCAACTTGCTTGGGCATTATCATTACAATATCGATCAAAGGATTATTATACGCACAATGAATGACAGTTTCTCATTTGGGGACCTTGTGGACCACTAGTGGATATAGATAAGGATCTGTTGTTTTGTCGGGTGAGCTATAGCACAGAGAGAGGTGGGGAGGTAGGACGGCCGGCCTCTCTTTGAAACTATCCAGTGGAACAAACAGGCTTTTCTTTTCTAAACAGAAACTCTGCACATCAGCAGACAGCAGGAGAGTGAGGGGATGAAGTATGCCCAGGCGGAGGGAGTGGGGGCAGAAACTGTCAATTTTGCCAAAAAAGTTCTGCAATTGGATGGTATCAACAACATTTTCCCAGTAATCAACCCTGTCAAGCTAAACAATATAACACTTCCTCAAACCAGATCAAACACAACTTGGTTTGACTGTAGTAACCTGCCAAAGACAGGAAAATTCTATTTGCTATGCTTTTCCTGCCCACAAAACTATTAATTTGTTTCTTACAAGACTATACAGACTAGAGGTCGACCTATTATGATTTTAACGCCGATACCGATTATTGGAGGCCCAAAAAAGCAGATACCGATTAATCAGCAGATTTTTTAAATTTGTAATAATGACAATTACAACAATACTGAATTAACACTTATTTTAACTTAATGTAAAACATCAATAAAATAGATTTAGCCTCAAATAAATAATGAAACATGTTCAATTTGGTTTAAATAATGCAAAAACAAAGTGTTGGAGAAGTAATATGTGCCATGTAAAACATGTGCCATGTAAAAAAGCTAACGTTTAAGTTCCTTGCTCAGAACATGAGAACATATGAAAGTTAGTGGTTCCTTTTAACATGAGACTTCAATATTCCAAGGTAAGAGGTTTTAAGTTGTAGTTAATATAGTATTTATAGGACTATTTCTCTCTATACCATTTGTATTTCATATACCTTTGACTATTGGATGTTCTTATAGGCACTATAGTATTGCCAGTGTAACAGTATAGCTTCCGTCCCCCTCCTCGCCCCGAACCAGGAACACATCGACAACAGCCACACTCGAAGCATCGTTACCCATCGCTCCACAAAAGCCGCGGCCCTTGCAGCGCAAGGGAAATAACTACTCCAAATCTAAAAGCGAGTGATGTTTAAAACAATATTAGCGCATACCCAGCTAACTAACTAGCCATTTCACATTGGTTACACCAGCCATTAGTCATAAACAGCGCTGTGCTTGCGAAAAGCAGCTGGAAAAACGCACGAAAGTGCTGTTTGAATGAATGATTACGGGTCTGCTGCTGCTCAGTCAGACTGCTCTTATCAAATCAGATTTAATTATAACATAACACACAGAAATACGGGCCTTTGGTCATTAATATGATCGAATCTGGAAACTATCATTTCGAAAACAAAACGTTTATTATTTCAGTGAAATACGGAACCGTTCGGTATTTTATCTAACGGGTGGCATCCCTAAGTCTAAATATTCTTGTTACATTGCACAACCTTCAATGTATGTCATAATTACTTAAAATTCTGGCAAATTAGTTTGCAATGAGCCAGGCAGCCAAAACTTGCATATATCCTGACTCTGCGTGCAATGAACGCAAGAGAAATGACACAATTTCACCTGGTTAATATTGCCCGCTAAACTGGATTAGTAGTTATAACTAGTGATTATGATTGATTGTTTTTTATAAGATAAGTTTAATTCTAGCTAGCAATTTACCTTGGCTTCTACTGCATTCGTGTAACAGGCAGATTACTCGTGGAGTGCAATGGTTAGAGCGTTGGACTAGTTAACTGTGCGGTTGCAAGATTGGAACCCCCGAGCTGACAAGGTGAAAATCTGTCATTCTGCCCCTGGACAAGGCAGTTAACCCACTTCCTAGGCAGTCATTGAAAATAAGAATGTGTTCTTAACGGACTTGCCTAGTTAAATAAAAAGGTATAAAAATACAAATAAAAGAAAATCGGAAATCGGCGCCCAAAAATACCGATTTCCGATTGTTATGAAAACTTGAAATCGTCCCTAATTAATCGGCCATTCTGATTAATCGGTCGACCTCTAATACAGACCTTTTCATTCAACATGATGACCTATTGGTCTATATTTTGTTTAAAATAACACTTTTGGGAGCACTAAAATCAGAGTGAGGAGCCTTTGCTCTTTTGTGTCAGGTGCCTATTCTTTCTTATCCAGCTCCTGCACAAAGTTTTTTCGGAGAGGAAGGAACACCAGAGGGTTCAGAGAGTTAGGCACTGTTGTGTGGTTCTCTTCCAAGTCTCAACCTATTTACCGGTTCATCAGTCTCCCAGTCCTATCCAGTCTCATTTCTGTCACTGCTTCCCTCTCAGAGTAGCGCTGTAGATGTTGATGTTCTGTGTGGGGTCGCGGTGCTCCAGCTTTACATGGAACCTCTGTGGCAGAGTGTCTCCATAGAAGCCAGGCGTTCCGTGCTCTTCTCGCATCTTGGATGAGAGGTACACCACTGCCCTGTCCTTGCACAGGTGAGCCAGTGTGTCCAGCAGGAGGGGGTAAGTCTCAGACAGGTACACAATGTCTGCACCCAGTACCAGGTCCCAGTCCATGGGGAAGATGTGCTGGTCTTGGCCCCAGGAGAGGGGGAGGACGGAGGGGGCAACAGAAGGCCAGCCAGAGGACGGCATGTTGGCCGAGACGTTGCTTTGCAGTTGAGGGACAGCAAGGGGGAGGTCTGTCAAGGTCACATCCGCTCCTGTAACAGTGGGAAATTAGGTAAATACACCTTTATAAAATGATTATCTTTGTGATGTTTTACATTTTTATTGTAGTGTTTCAAAGTCTTTGAAAAGTGCATTTGCAGGCTATTGTGCGTGTGACAGGGTAGAACACAGTGTGATGGAAAGGAAATTCAAATTCTATAAACGCTATTAAAGTAAATAATAATAACTAGGCTATTGAAATAACAGTGGCTGCTACTGAAAATCGACATTGCCGACCTCTACTGGACGGACAAAGAATGAACCAACATACCCAAACGTGCTGCCAAAATGCCAACAATGCCAGTTCCTGCGCCCAACTCAATGATGCGCTTTCCTTTCAGGTTGAGCGAGTTTTCCTCGAAATAGCGGCATAGATGAAGCGCCTATTTAACCAACAGTAACCAAACAGTAATTACAACAGGCAGCTCATTAAATTCCTTGCATAACACTACTGTATTAAATGCACTACTACATAACCAATAAAGCTGTATTCATCATGTTCAGAATAAATGTAGCCAGTGTGTCCTAATGGAGTTAGTAGTGAACTTACGGCGTCCCACACTGGCGCTGCCACGCCGAGGTTGGCGCTGAACACCTGGCTGATCTTTAACTCTTGACCGATGAATTTGTACACGCTATCATCGGAAAATGTATCAGCAAATAAACCGTCGTCTACAGGCAACATGAATCCCTCTTCCTCTCCATATTCTGCCATTGTAAATAAAAATGGTTAGACTGTTAATGTAGTTTATCCTTAGCCATTAGCTTTACACATTCAAGGAAGCATGCGCAATAGAGATTCCAATGGGTACGTTCCTGTTCGCTGACAGTTACAGTTGGGGGTAGCGCTAAAAACCGAATATATTCCTCAATTGTATAGATGCCAATGCTTTTATTGCAATATAATACTATGCAATGCAGACCTATATATCATGCATCCTTGATTACCTTCATTATTTCAACTGTTCTTCAAAAATATCTGTGGACTGAAACCTTGTGGGATTGACCCGGAAAATAAAATGTTTCTCGTTTTTATGTATTTATTTTATTAATATAAAAGTACATAATATGAATATACATAAAATATGTTCAATGATGATTAGATTTAGTTTTAAAAATATATTCTCTTTGAGGTCTCCAATTCAAATTAAAAGTGTTAACCGGGAAGTGTTTGGTCACGAAGCTCTTATTGTGTGTTTACGTTTTCCACGTAGATGAGGACAGAACACTGACCTCTTCAGTACATGATTCATTGAAGTCAAACTTAATATTTTATTTATGTACTTCATAAAAGCGAAAGATAGAAAACAAACGATATGTTATTGTGAGGACAGAAAGGGGAATAACCCTTCGATTAGCCGGTACAGGCTAGCTCGCTAACTTTCCTTGCATTGTATAGTTAGCTAGTCGTTGTAGTCACTGTGCGCAGCGGGTTGTTATTTGATAGCTACACATCCTAAGTGTGTACATTAATCATGGCAACTAGGCGCTTGACCGATGCCTTCTTATTAATGCGGAACAATGCAATCCAAAATCGTCATATATTGGCTGAGCAAGTGAGTACATACGGCACCCGTCGTATTCTGAGTACACGTAGCAATGCTGCGGTGAGTCTAACGTTAATCGTCAGGATTTGACGTGTGTGTGTGTGTGTGTGTGTGTGTGTGTGTGTGTGTGTGTGTGTGTGTGTGTGTGTGTGTGTGTGTGTGTGTGTGTGTGTGTGTGTGTGATGGCTAACACATTTACTAAACTAGCCGTAGCTTGATTACGTCTCCTCGTTAGCTAACTAGCTTGTGGCCATCTACCACAGATTAATATAATGTTGGCTACTTGCAACTAGGTGCAGTTAGCTGTCAAGCAAGAACGCAACAACTAGGTACAGTTAGCTGTCAAGCTAGAACGCAACAACTAGGTGCAGTTAGCTGTCAAGCTAGAACGCAACAACTATGTGCAGTTAGCTGTCAAGCAAGAACGCAACAACTAGGTGCAGTTAGCTGTCAAGCTAGAACGCAACAACTAGGTGCAGTTAGTTGTCAAGCTAGAACGCAACAACTAGGTACAGTTAGCTGTCAAGCTAGAACGCAACAACTAGGTACAGTTAGCTGTCAAGTTAGATGCGCACATTTGCCTTGGCCTGAGTCATGTCACAGAGGCGTGCATTTAGAGTACTGATAGCCTCAACTTGCATTACCAATCATCTTAGAGCGTGCGTTCTCCTTTGGCATGATAAAGTCAATTGAAGCAATGCATTTGTCAAAGTAAGAAACCAATTAAAAGTTTGGCTTAAGCTAGAACATGAAGTAAATTTTAGGAGCAATGTTCAGTACTTGATAAAGAAGTCATAAGTGTATGCTGGAATGAGTTGGATGGTCAAATGTAACAATTAACGTGTTGCATTTTATGAGGTGTTTGTTTGTAGTGTGTGTACCCTTTTGCTTTTTAGTGATTTGCTTTCTCAACCCTACCCTTTTTAGATGGTGCTTTGCTCTGTTTTAGATTTAATTGATCCTGTGCTTGGTGTTGGGTTGTTAAACTGTTTAAGGTACTTTACACACACTTTACATTGATATAGCCTAGGCCTACTTGTTACTAAGATATTTGTATATGCTAATTTAGAATACCTAGTTTGTACTGTTGGTCACTGATATATATTTTCTATTCTTCATTATTGACCAGGATGCAGGGCCTTTTACAAATGCTGTCTATGTAAGTCCATAATATCTTAGCCTATTTATTTTGCTTAGTTTCAAAACTCTAAAGAGTTCATAGTTTTCCCTTTCAGTCCTTCTTTTATTCACCCTCCTACTTCTGGGCACTAAGGTGTTTTGACTATGGAACTGTTATTGTGTATAGCAAGTTCATAGTAGAACTCAAATCCAGACTTTGAAATGCCTTCTTTTCATCCACCTGATTGTGGATAGTCGAGGAAGCGTTAGGCCCAATTCATTACATGACAAATCAGTCGTCTGACGTTTTGGGGCATAGTAATGTTTGTTTGAATCAAAGAGCAAATCCAGTGTTTACTAGGCTTTGAGTTTCTGAAGTAGCTTAGGTGCTCCTCCTTGTTTTTATGGCATTATTTCTCTTGCATGGTGTTCTGGGTGCTCGTGCTGAGTGATCTGCATGCATATCAAAATCCTCTTATGTGAATCTTTGTCCTGCATCTTTCCTTTCTCTAGGCCTATATGAAATGCTTCTGTGCTTAGGCTAATCATTTGGAGATCAGGGACATAGGCTAGCCCTATTTCTTTGCCTTCGCACACACACTCTCATGTCACACTTCACTGACCCAATGTATTTAGGCCTAGCATAGATTTATCAAAGACAGGCCTACCTTTTTACAGGATGATTTTACATGTATGAAGAACCTCGATTGATATAAAATTGGAACATAACATTTTGGAACATTTAGTATGATCCCTCTTTAAACGGTATCTGTGACATTGCATGAAAAATGTCTGTATGAAGCTGATCACTGATTTTTGTCTGGGGCTCACTTACTGTTACTTCTCTCACTTCATCTCACCTCTCCCTCTCTCCTCATTGGACTTCGCTGGGGTCTGCCAATCACATTAGGAGCTTGATGAGGTACTGTCCAATCTCCTTGTATCCAAACTATACTATCAGAGTCACAAGGACCTATTTTTCTGGGGGAAACATAAACCATTCCCAGAAAGTCTGCTTGAAATGGGAAATTATATGCTGTGTATTATCTGTGATGTTCCTATCAGTTGGCTGATGACCGCATGGCCCTGGTCTCTGGGATACGTTTGGACCCAGAAGCTGCCATCGGAGTCACCAAGAGACTGTCGCCCAAGTGGGTAGATGGGGTCGATGAGGTAAGAACCAATCACATGCTTTCTACAGTACTTCAGTATGATAAGTTTTTATTTTGTCTTTACAGTGCATTCGGAAAATATTCAGAACCTTTCACTTTTTACACATTTTGTTGCATTACAGCCATATTGTAAATAAAATACCCCATAATGATGAAGCGAGAATGTTTTTTAGAAATGTTAGTAAATGTATTAAAAAAAAAAAAACATACTTTATTTACGTAAGTATTCAGAGCCTTTGCTATGAGACTCAAAATTGAGTTCAGGTGCATCTTGTTTCAATTGATCATCCTTGAGATGTTTCTACAACTTAATCGGTCAATTCAATTGATTGTACATGATTTAGAAAGGCACACACCTGTATATAAGGTCCCACAGCTGACAGTGTATGTCAGATCAAAAACCAAGCCATGAGGTAGAAGGAATTATCCGTAGAGCTCCGAGACAGAATGGTGTCGAGGCACAGATCTGGGGAAGGGTACCAAAACATTTCTGCAGCATTGAAGGTCCCCAAGAACACTGGCCTCCATCATTTTTTTTAAATGGAAGAAGTTTGGAACCACCAACACTCTTCCTAGAGCAATCGGGGGAGAAGGGCCTTGGTCAGGGAGGTGACCCAGAACCCGATGGTCCCTCTGACAGAGCTCTGGAGTTCCTTTCTGGAGATGGGAAAACCTTCCAGAAGGACAACCATCTCTGTAGCACTCCACCAATCAGGCCTTAATGGTAGAGGGACAGACGGAAGCCACTCTTCAGTAAAAGGCACATGACAGCCCTTTTGAAGTTTGCAAAAAGGCACTTAAAGGAGTCAGACCATGAGAAACAAGATTCTCTGGTCTGATGAAACCAAGATTAAACTTTTTGGCCTGAATGCCAAGCGTCACGTCTGGAAGAAACCTGGAATTATCCCTACGGTGAAGCATGGTGGTGGCAACATCATACTCTGGGGTTGTTTTTTAGTGGCAGGGACTGGGAGACTAGTCAGGAATGAGGCAAAGATTAACGAAACAAAGTACAGAGGTCCTTGATGAAAACCTGCTCTAGAGCGCTCAGGAACCCAGACTGAGGCGACGGTTCACCTTCCAACAGGACAACGAACTTAAGCACACAGCCAAGACAACGCTGGTGTGGCTTCGGGACAAGTCTCTGAATGTCCTTGAGTGGTCCAGCCAGAGCCCATACTTGATCTCGATCAAACATCTCTGGAGAGGAATAGCTGTACAGTGATGATCCCCATCCAACCTGACAAAGCTTGAGAGGATCTGCAGAGAAGAATGGGAGAAACTCCCAAAATACAGGTGTGCCAAGCTTGTAGTATCATACCCAAGAAGACTCGATGCTGTAATTGCTGCCAAAGGGGCTTCAACAAAGTGCTGAGTAAAAGGTCTGAATACTGATGTGAATGTAATATTTCCGTTTTTTATTTTTTTATACATTTGCAAAAATTTGCTTTGTCCATTATGGGGTATTATGTGTAGATTAAGGGGGGGAAATTATTTAATCCATTTTAGAATAAGGCTGTAATGTAACAATGTGGAAAAAGTCAAGGGGTCTGAATACTTAAACAATTGCACTGGATACAGTACCAGTCAACAGTTTGGACACATCTACTCATTCAAGTGTTTTTTTCTTTATTTTTACTATTTTCTACATGATAGAATAATAGTGTAGACATCAAAACTATGACATAACATATGGAATCATGTAGTTTAACAAAAAATTGTTAAACAAATCTAAATATTTGAGAGATTCTTCAAAGTTGCCGCTCTTTGCCCTGATGACAGCTTTGCACGCTCTTGGCATTCTGTCAACCAGCTTCATGAGGAATAGTTTCCCAACAGTCTTGAAAGAGTTCCCACATGCTGAGCACTTTTTGGCTGCTTTTCCTTCACTCTGCGGTCCAACTCCTCCCAAACCATCTCAATTGGTTTGAGTTCGGGTGATTGTGGAGGCCAGGTCCTCTGATGCAGCACTCCGTCACTCTCCTTGGTCATATAGCTCTTACACAGCCTAGAGATGTGTTGGGTCATTGTCCTGTTGAAAAACAAATGATAGTCCCACTAAGCGCAAACCAGATGGGATGGCTTATAGCTGCAGAATGCTGTGATAGCCATGCTGGTTAAGTGTGCCTTGAATTCTAAATAAATTACTGACGGTGTCACGAGCAAAGCACCATTACACCTCCTCCATGCTTCAGTGGTAACCACACATGCGGAGATCATCCGTTCACCTACGCTGCGTCTCACGAAGACACGGCGGTTTGAACCAAAAATCTCCAATTTGGATTCATCAGACCAAAGGGTAGAGTTCCACCAGTCTAATGTCCATTGCTTGTGTTTCTTGGCCCAAGCAACTGTCTTCTTATTGGTGTCCTGTAGTAGTGTTTTTAGTAGTCCTGATTCACGCAGTCTCCTCTGAACAGTTGATGTTGAGATGTGTCTTACTTGAACTCACAAACATTTATTTGGGATGCCGTTTCTGAGGCTGGTAACTCTCATGAACTTATTCCTCTGCAGCAGAGGTAACTCTGGGTCTTCCTTTCCCGTGGCGGTCCTCATGAGTACCAGTTCCAACGTAGCGCTTGTTTTTTTTCAACTGCACTTGAAGAAACTTTTCCGCATTAACTGACCTTCATGTCTTAAAGTAATGATGGACTGTCATTTCTCTTTGCTTATTTGAACTGTTCTTGCCATAATATGATCTTGGTCTTTTACCAAATAGGGTTATACTCTGTATACCCCCCTACCTTGTCACAACACAACTGGCTCAAATGCATTAAGAAGGATAAAAATCTGTTAATTGAAATGCATTCCAGCTGACTACCTCATGAAGCTGGTTGAGAGAATGCCAGGAGTGTGCAAAGCTGTCATCAAGGCAAAGGGTGGCTACTTTGAAGAATATAAAATATATTTTGATTAGTTGAAAGCTTTTTTGGGGTTACTACATGATTCTATATGTGTTTTATAGTTTTGATGTCTTCGTTATTATTCTACAATGGACAAAATAGCGAAGATAAAGAAAAACCCTGGAATGAGTCGGTGTGTCAACTATTGACTGGTACTGTATATAATATTTCTATTCACAGTGAATGAAGGATAACGATGTAAAGACATTGTACATTTTTCCTCTACCAATCTTTGAGGCTAAGGGAGGATTGATGTATTTCCAATCCAATAAAATCTGTCTGTGGGCCAACAGGGAGACAAAGGCAGTGTCATCTAGCTGTCTATTGGTCAGGGAAGGATTGTTGTTTGGTACTCCAAAAATAGTCTTTTCTGCACTAGGCTGCAACTCTATATCCAATGCTTCAGAAAGGGTCTTACATATAGTGGAACAATCTACCCGATGTGGACAGGACCAGAACATGTAAGTTAAGTTTGCCAAGGAGCTTTTACACCTGTCACATGTACCATCAATTTGGGCAGAATTTTAAGAATATGACCTTACTGAAATGGATACGGTGAAGTACCTTAAACTGTCTAAGGCTGAGCCGGGTACAAGAAGAGCTTCCATTTACTTTATTAAGTAAGCCACTACTTCAGACTTCATCAGAGATCTCTCCACCAAGTTTCTTTCCCTTTTGAGGACTATCTTTTTTAAACGTGTAGTTTACAATTTTACTACTTGATGTTAGATAGTCCCTCATCCTGAAAGTAGTTTATGGGTCAGGAGAAACTAATCCATGGTTCAGTTTTCTTTAAACAGCCGCACCTTACTTTAGCCACCACAATCAATGGTAGTGATGGGGACATGTGAGCATGTTAAAAAATATATATATAATATTCATGGCCAAATTACCTTTTTAAGTAACATCTAACCAAATATGGAGTTTCAGGGTGAGGAACAATCTAACGTCAAGTTGTAAAATAGTGAGCTAATCCTTTACGTTTAGGCTATTACATATGCCTAGTTTCCATTTACATTTAAGTCATTTAGCAGACGCTGAAACTGTTGAGCTGTAGATACTTCAGAAAATGTCATCTTATTAGCATTAGCCTATACCAAATTCCAAGGTTCCGTGTCAGTCTTCTTTAAAATGTCATTTTTATTGGAGCTTTCAGTGCATGTCCTGTTCTCCCAAGCATCTGTGTTAATCTTGTGCGTGGGCTTTCAGATTCAGTATGACATCACACGGGTCCAGCAGAAAACGAAGGAGCTGGCCGCCCTCCATGACAAGCACATGAACCGTCCCACCCTGGATGACAGCAGTGAAGAGGAGCATGCCATAGAGATCACTACTCAGGAGATCACACAGGTTGGTCAGTGACAGAGGAGTCCATACAAGAAACTCAATTGAAGAGAATATCATATTTATTATTCAAATCACTAATATTTATTATTCAAATCACTAATATTTATTATTCAAATCAAATTTTATTGGTCACATACATGTGTTTAACAGATGTTTTTGCGGGTGTAGTGAAATGCTTGTGTTTCTAGCTCCAATAGTGCAGTAATATCTAACAATTTCACAACAAACAGTGCACACAAATCTAAAATAAAGAATATATAAGTATTTGGACAAGCAATGTCGGAGTGGCATAAATATAGTAGAATAGAATACAGTATATACATATGAGATGAGTAATGCAAAATATGTAAACATTATTAGTGACTAGTGTTCCATTATTAAAGTGGCCAGTGATTTCAAGTCTGTATATAGGGCAGCAGTCTCTAATGTGCTAGTGATGGCTATTTAACCGTCGGATGGCCTTGAGATAAAAGCCATTTTTCAGTCTCTGTCCCAGCTTTGATGCACATGTACTGACCCCGCCTTCTGGATGATCGTGGGGTGAACAGGCAGTGGCTCAGGTGGTTATGGTCCTTGATGATCTTTTTGGCCTTCTTGTAACATCAGGTGCTGTAGGTGTACTGTAGGGCAGGTCGTTGGGCAGGTTGTTTGCCCCCGGTGATGCGTTGTGCAGACTGCACCACCCTCTGGAGAGCCCTGCGGTTGCGGATGGTGCAGTTGCCGTACCAGGCGGTGATACAGCTCGACAGGATGCTCTCAATCTGTAAATGTTAGTGAGGGTTTTAGGTGAGAAGCCACATTTCTTCAGCCTCCTGAGGTTGAAGAGGCGCTGTTGCGCCTTCTTCACCACACTGTCTGTGTTGGTGGACCATTTCAATTTGTCAGTGATGTGTACGCCAAGGAACCTGAAGCCTTCCACCTTCTCCACTGCGGTCCCGTGGATGGGGGGGTAGCTAGCTGTTTCCTGAAGTCCACGATCGGCTGCTTTTGTTGATGTTGATTGAGAGGTTATTTTCCTGGCACCACACTCCCAGGGCCCTCACCTCCTGTAGGCTGTGTTGTCTGCAAACTTGATGATTGAGTTGGAGGCATGCGTGGGCACGCAGTCGTGGGTGAACAGGGAGTACAGGAGGGGGCTGAGCAGGCACCCTTGTGGGGCCCTGTGTTGAGGATCAGTGAAGTGGTGTTGTTTCCTACCTTCAGCTTAAAATAAAGAAAGAAAAACCTCAATGTAGCCTATATATACAAATTGCACTATAATTATACATTTATGGATTAAAAAAATACATTTGTTTTCTCTTTATTCAACCCGACTCTTTATGAATCTAAACGCGCCTGCCCTACGTAGATAACCACGGGACTGTGGGTTGAGTTAACCTGCACATCACTAGTGTAGATATTAATGAGTTATTTTGAATTTAAATTGTACAAAGGTCAAATGTTTTTCTCTAATACAGCAAAGATATATTGAGTGCTTGCTCTTTTGCCTCTGTGTGTAGATGTTCCACCGGTGTCAGCGTGCGGTGAGAGGTCTGCAGTCTCGCTTTGGCCACTGCACAGAGCAAGAGGAGAGGCTTCTGAGAAACGTGGTGTCCTCGTTGGCAGGGAGCCTGCAGGAGCTGTCCACCAACTTCAGACACGCACAGTCCAGTTACCTGAAACGTAAGCGAGCACTCACTCAAACTGAACGGTGGTATTTCACCTTACTGTATTTACTCCTACACCTCTTCAGCTATCTTCCAACCCTCACTTCTCTCTCTTCTGACACACACACACACACACACACACACACACACACACACACACACACACACACACACACACACACACACACACACACACACACACTCTACATTTCTCTGGTCTTAGGTTTCACCTGCACCCTCATCATATGTCTCTTTTATTGTCATAATGTTGATGCTTTCTGTTACAGGCATGAAGAATCGCGAGGAGAGATCAAAGCACTTTTTTGACTCCGGTCCTCTAATGGAGGAGGATGAAGACATAGCACTATATGACAGGGTGAGCTTGGAACTGACACTGTCAGTGTATTTTGACATTTCCCTGATCAGCATTATTGCTTATACATACAGTTGAAGTCAGAAGTTTACATACACTTAGGTTACAGTCATTAAAAAATATCAGCTGATGTATGAAGGGCTATATAAATAAATTTGATTTTGATTTGATTAACTCATTTTTCAACCACTCCACAAATTTCTTGTTAACAAACTATAGTTTTGGCAAGTCGGTTAAGACATCTACTTTGTGCATGACACAAATAATTTTTCCAACAATTGTTTACAGATTATTTCACTTATAATTCACTGTATCACAATTCCAGTTGGTCAGAAGTTTACATACACTAAGTTGACTGTACCTTTAAAACAGCATTGAAAATTCCAGAAAATTATGTCATGGCTTTAGAAGCTTCTGATAGGCTAATTGATATAATTTGAGTCAATTGGATGTGTACCTGTGGATGTATTTCAAGGTCTACCTTCAAACTCAGTGCCTCTTTGCTTGACATCATGAGACAATCAAAAGAAATCAGCCAAGACATCAGAAAAAAATTGTAGACCTCCACGTCCGAAAGCCTAAAGGTACCAAGTTCATCTGTACAAACAATAGTACGCAAGTATAAACACCATGGGACCACGCAGCCGTCATACCGCTCAGGAAGGAGAGGCGTTCTGTCTCCTAGAGATGAATGTACTTTGGTGCGAAAAGTGCAAATCAATCCCAGAACAACAGCAAAGGACCTTGTGAAGATGCTGGAGGAAACCTGTACAAAAGTATCTATATCCACAGTAAAACGAGTCCTGTATCGACATAACCTGAAAGTTCGCTCAAAACCACCATAAAGAGCCAGACTACAGTTTCCAACTGCACATGGGGACAAAGATTGTACTTTTTTGAGAAATGTCCTGTGGTCTGATGAAACAAAAATAGAACTGTTTGGCCATGATGACCATCGTTATGTTTGGAGGAAAAAGGGGGAGGCTTGCAAGCCGAAGAACATCATCCCAACCATAAAGCACGGGGGTGGCAGCATCATGTTGTGGGGGTGCTTTGCTGCAGGAGGAACTGGTGCACTTCACAAAATAGAGGGCATCATGTGGAGGGAAAATTATGTGGATATATTGAAGTAACATCAGTCAGGAAGTTAAGCTTGGTCGCAAATGGGTCTTCCAAATTGAAAATGAGCTGAAGCATACATCCAAAGTTGTGGCAAAATGGCTTAAGGACAACAAAGTCAAGGTATTGGAGTGGCCATCACAGAGCCTTGACCTCAATCCCATAGAAAATTTGTGGGCAGAACTGAAAAAGCGTGTGTGAGCAAGGAGGCCTACAAACCTGACTCAGTTACACCAGCTCTGTCAGGAGGAATGGGCCAAAATTCACCCAACTTATTGTGGGGAGCTTGTGGAAGGCAGTGCTACCATCTACTAATTGAGTGCATGTAAGTGTCTGACCCACTGGGAATGTGATGAAAGAAATACAAGCTGAAATTAATCATTCTCTCTACTATTATTCTGACATTTCACATTCTTACAATAAAGTGGTGATCCTAACTGACCCAAGACAGGGAATTTTTACTCTGATTAAGTGTCAGGAATTGTGAAACTGAGTTTAAATGTACTAAGCTAAGGTGTATGTAAACTTCCAACTTTCTTTGTGTGGTGTATGAAGAGGTTACTGGACCGCAGGGAAAATTACCTGTGAACAGCACTATTCGACTGAACTATTTTCATAGCATTAAGATTGTAACAACTATTTTTTTCCCCTGCAGAAGGGAATAGGGTGCCATTTGGGACGAAGACAAAGTTTTATTCAGTGAGCCCATATTTCTGATCTCTCCCAGGGGTTTACAGGTGACCAGCTGGTCCTGGTAGAGCAGAATACAGTGATGGTGGAGGAACGTGAGAGAGAGGTCAGACAGATTGTCCAGTCCATCTCTGACCTGAATGAGATTTTCCGAGACCTGGCTGGATTGGTGGTGGAACAGGTCTGTGAGGGAAAACTCTATTCAGTGATTGGAAACACCATGTTTATACCTTGTGATGATTAACATCAATAACAAACTGTGTCGATATGGATATGACTTGGTATGTTTTCCCAACTGATTTGTTTCATTATTTATCCAATATCAGGGCACAGTACTTGACAGAATTGACTTCAATGTGGAGCAATCGTGTGTCAAAACAGAAGAGGGGTTGAAACAGCTACAAAAGGTAAGGACACAATGTTAGATTGTTGATGTTTCAGATGTGCGTTGCACAATGGTTCAAACGAAGCCCAATTGATGATTATGTCCATGAAAAAGGGTAAGATGTCATCTTGCCCACAAACTTAATTATAACATTTTCTCTGTTTTCTTGCAGGCTGAACAGTATCAGAAGAAAAACCGAAAGATGCTGGTCATTTTAATCCTTACTGTTATAGTTGTCGTTCTAATACTTATTCTATTTGGGACCAAGTTCTAGTGATTCATTCCTTTGCTTTTTGTATGTTGTGTGTGCTTGTATGAGGGTCTTATCTGTACTTCAAATGATGTTGATTACCTGTCCAACTTTTCAGTCAACATCTGAAGAATCATTCTTCCAGAATCTCGCGCTGTATGACTCATGGAGATGTTGAATGCATGATTCCTAAGAGAGGACAGCCAGGGAGAGTTCCTATTTAACTTTGGAACATGCCTGCACACACCCACTGTGCTCCAATACCCTCTTGAACATGACCATATCCATGTGTCATGGTACTGCTACAAAGAAACACAGAAAAAACATATTCAATTCCCTTGTGGTCGACTACTGATTTAATTGTTATGGCCATATAATTTGCTTGGTTTTGGAGAAAATAAGTGGTTTTCTTGTGAGAAATAACATCATCTGTCCAGTTTTAGTGTAAGCTATAGTTGTATGCTCTGCTCTTCCATGTATGTTATTCCAAGTGAAGAATTCCTACAATTCAGCTACTGCACAGATGAATACTGAATGTCTATGAACGAGGAACATTTTGTCTCGTGGTGTTGCTTTTACGGACCCTGGACTTTGCATACACTTCATTCGTTGAGCATTTGTTTCGTTTTCTGCTTTTTCATGGGAAAAAGGGAGGGAGAAATTACAATGGTTTTTGTGACTCAGTGGCTGAAACTGATTGATTGAATACCAATAGTTCTGTTTGGATTCAGACCATCCTAAATGAATGTCTCTGTACCAACAGCAGTGTCGTTCATGATGGTGCACATTTAGATCACATGACTGCTTTCTCTTGTTTTACGACCCTTTCTATTGTTCGGTATCACTAACTGATACATCAGTTGAGTTTATTTAGTCTTTTATACCTCTCACAGTTTGCACATATCGAAAGTCTGATGATTGGTTTCATGTCTGTCAAACTACTATCTGCTGTATATTATGAAATTATTTATTTTTAAAATTTAAATAATATAAAAGGTCAAGGGATTTAGTCTATGGCAAAGATGTATTGAATAGCCTAAATTGTGTCTGTGGCGGCCTGTGTTGGAATGAACGATGTGTTGCAAGCTTTTGCACTCAAATTACCTTGCCGATTCCGCTACAAAATCAACACTACAGTTTCTTATGAAGAATGGTCCTGTTTTTTTGTAAAGATATGTGACCCATTTCATGTTAAATTCTGAATAGATTTCAAAGTGTGCTCAAGTCTTTATTACTGATGATGAAGCTGAATTCATTGTGAAGTCCCAAATGGCACCCTATTCACTAAATAGTGTACTACTTTTGACCAGGACCAATAGCCAGGGAATAGGGTACAATTTGGGAAGTCTTGGACAGAATTAGCTATTTCCAAAACATTGTCCAAGTTCAGTTTTATATATATATAGATTTATACACACTTCAATTATAAATCATAATTGCTCATGTCTGGATGTTTTCTTTGGGTGGGGAAACACCTTCGTCCCAATGGTATATTATGGCTCATGTTATTCTTATGTTTTTAGTTTTGTTTTACGATTGTGGATATTAACGGTTTAAAGAAATAATACACGTGCATTGCTGCATTGGTTCGTATCCGCAGTTTGAGATATAGCTGCTTACCAAGAAAACATTATGCATAAGTAGGATTGGATAGTCTTTTCCACTGATTTACGGGGAAAATGGACTAAACGTACTGGTTTAAAAATATATTTCTCACACACTATGTACAACTATTGTACAGAAAAATCCAATCCTATTCAAGATCCGTGCTTAGTGCTGACTTCCCATTCAACCTCAGCAGTGACACAGCTCTTTGAAAAGCAGGATGTGCGATAAAGTGCAAAGGGCATCAATCCATCGGTTTGTCCAAAGATGGCGAACGTAGTGCTGGAGTTCAAGGCTTCTGCTGGAGATTCGGAGCCTCAAAATCGCCCTGTCCTAATTGTCGGTCAACTGAATAACTTGGCCCAAACAAACTGGACCCAGGTCAAGGGGAAATTGCAGCCACCTGTCAGCGAAAAGGTGGGGAACTAAGAAGTCGGGGCTGCTCGTGCTAGAGCTCCCCGGCAAGCACTCACTTGTCAACTGGCGCTGACATTGCAAGCTGGATAGTGTCAGTAAAAAAATCTAATTAGTAAGTTAGCTAACTAGTAATTATGATATGAAAAATGCTTAATTTTACTCTTGGTATTCTGTGAAATAGTTCCAATGGGCCATGCATAGTTCATTGGCTTGAATCTTACAATGCTAACAAAGTTAGCTAAATGCTTGCTAGCTAAATTAGCTATCACAAATCAAGTCATGCTAGCTTAGCTTTTAACATGCCCTCTCCACTCCAAACACATTGACTCGTTACTTGATCCCTGACAATATTTTATTGGCCTTTATTCTTAATTTCAAGAAATTCTCATTTACGTTTCCCCACCCCATTTTACTTGAAGAAGACAGCCTGTAGGAAAGTCAGTTTTACTGGATTAGCTAGTTAAATTATGTTTCAAGTTGCATGTGCCCGAATAACCTAGCTATTGCTCCTCGTGACTACTTGATGTTTGGTCCAGGCAGCTGCATGTGGAGTCAGACCAATTCTGATCTTTTGCCATTAATTGGGGAAAATGATTAGAATTTGGCTGCCTGTGTAAACGCAGCCTTTGATTACTATTTGGTCTTCTGCTTTGCTAATATATTATCACTGTTTGACAGCACAGTGTGTGCAACTTGCAGGTAAATTGTTCAACAATTTACCACATTGTCAGACAACTTATGTCATATGCTTTCACAAGTCTTACTGTATTCAGTGCCATTCAGAATCGATGTCAGCGCTTATGTGATCATCATAATATAGCACTCACAGTGACAATTTGCTATCAAAATGAAAACTTTTTATTTTTTTATCCAGGTCTGGCAGGCTGCTCTCACTGCTCTGAACCCTAACCCTACTGACAGCTGCCCTCTGTACTTGAGCCATGCAGCTGTGGCAGCCTTGCCCTCACGGGTTAGCAGACACAACAGCCCTTCCTCTGCCCACTTCCTTTCCCGTCTGGTCCGTACCTGCCTGCCTGGAGGGACAAGCCGCTGCATCCTGGTCAGTCAGTTCACTGCACTGGGATTAAAGACTAATTCGGAGCTATACGGGGCCGGTTTCCCAAACACATTAAGCCTAGTCCTGGATTTAAATGCACTTTCAGTGGAAGTTGTCCATTGAGAATAGTTTTTAGTCCAGGACTAGGCTTAATCTGTGGTGGGAAACATGCCCGTGGAGTTTAGGGTGATGCTGACCTTATCTGCCATTACGCGTCAGACACCAGACATTTATTATTCCATCCTTAGTGATAATGTGATCGTTAAGTCATAGATGGGCCCCTACAGCTGTCCGAAGTCTCAAACAAATATAGGTTAGGCCTACATGTGGTTGCATATTTAAAGTAGGCCTATGCGGTATTCTTTTGATTAGACTTTTAAGGCAATATGCCAAATTGCATGCTTTGTGATTGACACACACTGCATTTATTGATCATTTTAGCTTGACTGTTATTACAGATTTGTTATCAGACAGTGAAAGTATGTTTGTTCCTGTCTGTCCAGGTGGTGTGTGAGCGGTCTGATGTGTTTGCCTCAGCCTGTGCCATCGCCCGGGCTTTCCCCATATTCTCCCGTCGTTCTGCCTCCTCCCGCAGGACCGAGAAGAAAGTCACTGTGGAGTTCATCACTGTGGGCCAAGACAACGGACCACTGGACCCCACTATACTGCAGGTACCTCTAACTTCTATACTAGTCATTGCCAGAGCCATTGTGGACCTACATCAGCCACTGTTGTTGCTGCCAGCCACTGGTTTTGTAAATGACTGATCAAACTGACTACAAGATCTATATGGAGTGCTTTTATGATGTACTGCACAAGTATTCCTACCAAACCGTTTAGTATGGGCACATCTGTTCGGTCCGCACTGTGAACCTGAATGAATACATTAAAAAATATAAAAACCCACCTGGCCTATAGGCTATGCATCTTGAGTAAATCTGAGCTGAAAAAACATTGTAGGTTATTTATGTTAAAACCACTACAGTGCTGTGGCAAGTAAAACATTTTTTGGCCAAGCAGATTATAGATTTAAAAAAATAACTATCAAACAATTTACGCTACTCCAATCAGAATTGAATCGGTGTCCTCCGGATGCAATGTTTTGCTCATCCCAATCTCTGTAGTGCGCATCGGAGTCTAATTATTGTAGGCCAGCGTTGACAGGCACGAGCGGTCTTTCACTCATGCAGTCGCAAGATTGTTTTTTGAGATCAAATTGAGCTGTGTTTGCACTATTTGCATAAATGCAAATAAATTCATTAAAAATCCTACCTTTTTTTTCATTTTGTCTGTCATAGTTGAAGTGTACCTATGATGATAATTACAAGCCTCATCTTTTTAAGTGGGAGAATTTGCACAATTGGTGGCTGACTAAATACTTTTTTGCCCCACTGTACATGCTTTTTTCCCATCAGTCTACACACGTTACCCCATATTGACGAAGCAAAAAAAGGTTTTTAGACATTTTTGCAAATTTCTTAAAAATAAAAAACACGTTAAGTTTGCAGACCCTTTTGATATGAGACTTGAACTTGAGCTCAGGTGCATCCTCTTTCTGTTAATCATCAACTTGGAGTGCACTTGTGGTAAATTCAATTGTTTGGACATGATTTGGAAAGGCACATAACCTGTCTATATAAGGTCCCACAGTTGACAGTGCAAGTCAGAGCAAAAAACAAGCCGTGGGGTCGAAGGAATTGTCCGTAGAGCTCCAATACAGGATTGTGTTGTGGCACAGATCTGGGGAAGGGTACCAAAAAATGTCTGTAGCATTGAAGGTCCCCAAGAACACAGTGGCCTACTTTCTTAAATGGAACAAGTTTGGAACCACTAAAACTCTTCCTAGAGCTGGCCACGCGGACAAATTGAGCAATCGAGGGAAAGGGGCTTGGTCAGGGAGGTGACCGAGAACCCAATGATCACTATGACAGAGCACCAGAGTTCCTCTGGAGATGGGAGAACTTTCAGGAAGGACAACCATCTCTGCAGCACTCCACCAATCAGGCCTTTATGGTAGAGTGGCCAGACAGCAGCCACTCCTCAGTAAAAGGCACATGACAGCCCGCTTGGAGTTTTCCAAAAAGCACCTAAAGGAGTCTCAGACCATGAGAAACAAGATTCTCTGGTTTGATAATCAAGATTGAACACTTTGGCCTGAATGCCAAGCGTCATGTCTGGATGAAACCTGGCACCATCCAAAGTATGGTGGTGGCAGCATCATGCTGTGGGGATGTTTTTCAGTGGCAGGGACTGGGAGATTCGTCAGGTTTGAGGGAAAGATGAACGGAGCAAAGTAAACAGAGATCCTTGATGCCAACCTTCTCCAGAGCACTCAGGACCTCAGACTGGGTGAAGGTTCACCTTCCAACAGGATAACGACCCTAAACACACAGCCAAGACAATTCAAGAGTGGCTTTGGGATAAGTCTCTGAATGTCCTTGAGTGGCCCAGCCAGAGCCCCGACTTGAACCCGATCGAACATCTCTGGAGAGACCTGAAAATAGCTGTGCAATAACACTCCCATCAAACCTGACCGGGCTTGAGAGGATCTGCAGAGAAGAATGGGGTTAACTCCTCAAATATAGGTGTGCTAAGCTTGTAGCGTCATACCCAAGAAGACTTGAGGCTGTTGAAGCAACTTTGGCGGCAATTATAAAGTACTAAGTAAAGAGTCTGAGTACTAATGTAGATGTGATGTTTTATTTGTAATACATTTGCAAAAAATTCTGAACCTGTTTTTGTTTTGTCATTATGGGGTATTGTGTGTAGATTGAGGTTGGGGGGGGTTACTAATGAGGCTGTAACCTAACAGTGGAAAAAGTCAAGGGGTCTGAATAATTTCTGAATGCACTGTACATGCATAAATGTAAATCCAGAGTGCATGTTTGCATGGTTGTAATTCTCTCTGGATAGGAGCATCTGCTAAATGACAAAAAATTAACTTAATTTATGCTTTGGCTCTTGCCAGTGTCTTGCCAATGCTGCTGATGGAGTGAGACTGGCAGCACGGATTGTGGACACACCGTGCAATGAGATGAATACTGATCACTTCTTGGAGGCAAGTGATATCGTAATGTAGTTATCGGCTGCGTCACAAATGGCACCCTATTCCCAACATAGGGCACTGCTTTTCAGCCCTGTGGGCTTTGCTCAAAGTAGTGCACTATCGGGTTTAGGGTGCCATTTGGGACGCTACAATAAAGCAATAGCACACTCCAGTGACTTCTTAAAACAACTTAATTAAACAAAATGTACTTTTTTTGACTGGGTATGCCTTTTTGTCTTCAGGAGATTAAGGCAGTGGGAACTGAACTGGGCATTTCTCCTGTTATCATTCGAGGAGAGGAACTGAAACAGAAAGGATTTGGAGGTAGTGTATCAGGACAGGAGGGTCTTGGCTATGTGTTATGCTTGTCTGTTATGCTTCTATGTTTTGGACCAGATTATGTGAGTTTGCTAAATATTTTAATGAACTGAGTAAACACACCGGTGCAGAATGCTGAGGAGGGCCAAGAGCAAGAGAGGGAGTGTGTTGTAGTGTCCACAACTAGTCATCGTGGAATCTGAAAAGACCCGTATCCCGAAAGCATGATGGTCTACTTCGTCCACATGCTAAAAGAAAGGAATGAGGTGGGTAGCTAACTGTCATTGTAGAAAAGTATTTATAAACAATAAATCTAATCTCTTAATTTTCATTCTGTCTATACAATAGGCTATCATTGATTTTGGCCCAATAGGCCTGACATGTTACCTCTTTAAAGGAGCTTTCTGTTTTGATAGGGGTATACAAAATGTCAGGCCTACCTATAGAAAAATACAAAAACAACACTGCAATACTGCCTCCCTGGCAAGAGTGGGCCGAAGGGTGTTTAGCATCCCCAGTCGCTCTGCAAGCGCAGAGGTTATTCTCTGCTGCTGGCCTGCTCTGCAGGCACCATCACACGAGCCTGAAGCCACACTCTGAATTCACTTTTAGAAACAAGAGATTGGCCAAAGGCACTAATAATGAATTAGATTTTAATTATATTTAAGTCACAGCCTATATGCACAATTTATAGAGTACAATGACCTAATACAACAAAATGTTTAAATGCTGAGTGCTTAATGTTCCTGCCAGCCTAGTGTGTCGACACTCGCAAATGCTTCACTATTTATTTATTTGTAGGCTATAGCCTTGAAATATTAGGCTAATAATATAGCCTAAATGCATTTAGGCTACCCATCTGGTTCCTGACCTATTTAAAGTGTTTATATGCAGTTTAATGCGACACCTCGCCTATTTGAAATTGTGAATGCTTTTAGTTGCCTTTTCATGTTTATAAAAATACTTTATATAAAAATATGGTTTATAATATCATATGGTTTGTTTTCAATACTTCAAAACCAAGTAGTCACAAAAATAGATGGGTGTTGGTTAAATGGTGATTTTAAGGAATGGAGCGAATATGGACTGTCAGTTTATCCTGTGAGTGAGGATTGTATTTTCGAGGAACGGTTGGAAAGAATTTGGTATGCCAAAGCAACTCTGCTCTCATACTCTAATTGGGACTCAAATCTGTTTGGTGCTTTGCTTCCCATTACACAAACTGTGTGGGCCAGTTAGAAAAATATTTTTTAATCATGTGTATCAGCTCGCATGTATGATGACCACACGCTTTCTTCCACTTTCCTTTTGGAGTTTTTTGGGGGTTGGTTCTCCTCTCGGTCTTTGAATGCGCAATGTTTCTATTCTGATGTATTACTTTCTCAGTAAACTTGCTAATAAATGGGACCCAAAAGATTTAGGCCAAAAGGAATGTCAAATTAGTTTTTCCACATTGGAATAAAGCTTGTATTTTAGTTTGAGTTGTCTTGTGATGTAGATACACTCATGGTTGTTTTCCCTGATAACCACACTAATATTGAGTTATCAACTCAATTACTTTGGACTGTTTGGGCCCTCAGGCATCTATGGAGTGGGCAAGGCAGCGGTGAACCCCCCTGCTCTGGCAGTCCTGAGCCACAAACCAGATGGCGCCACCCAGACTATTGCATGGGTGGGCAAGGGAATTGTATATGACACTGGAGGCCTCAGCATTAAGGGAAAGGTAAAGGCAAGCATGAGGCTTGTCAGTTTAGCTGCATCCCAAATAGCACCATGTTCTCTAGTGCAGTACTTTTGAACAGAGCCCTATGGGCCCTTGTCTAAAGTGGTGTACTATAAAGGGAATGGGGTGCCATTTGGAACAGATCCATGATGTGCTCATTCTGTCTTTTGTATAATTAAATGGATATTTAACAGTAGCCAGCAAAATAAGTATTCAGTTTCAATGTTATAAAGGATGAATTTTTCCCCTCACATCAAGACCAACATGCCTGGGATGAAGAGAGACTGTGGTGGGGCAGCAGCCATTTTAGGAGCTTTCAAAGCTACTGTCAAACAGGTTAGATCTACCTACTACCCCTGGTTAATCTTTTAAATCAACCTCTTATTTTGCAACATTCGGTCCTGTTTGGAGACACCCTATGGGATTGTATTGAGCGTTTGAAAAGTTGTGTATAGACCTTTTTTGAAATGCATGTCTTTTTTTTAGGGCTTCAAAGACAATCTCCATGCCGTATTCTGCCTGGCAGAGAATGCAGTCGGACCTGCTGCAACACGGCCAGATGACATCCACACACTCTACTCTGGAAAGTGAGTACCCTCCTAAATGTTGGATTAATTTAAACCAGTTAGGCAAAGTAATGGGAAACAGGCTAATACAATGGCAAGCTGATGGAGGAAAGTAGGGTTTTTCCTTCTAATGGGCTTTGTGTGGGAAAGACACATTTGGCTGATATTTGACCAAGGATCCTTTATTATGATGCTGGCTTAGTTTGTGGTATGAATAGCGTTTTTTGTTCTCTTTTTGCTGCCTTTCTGATGAAGGACCGTGGAGATCAACAACACTGATGCTGAGGGCAGGCTGGTGCTGTCTGATGGTGTGGTGTATGCCAGCAAGGACCTCTCTGCTGACATCATCCTGGATATGGCCACCCTGACAGGGGCACAGGTGTGTGACTGGCAGGCTCTTCTATGGCCACAGCACTGCATCTTTGGCAACAACACACACCATATATAGGCTGAAATGAACATGTGCAAGGGTCAACAGGGCTTGTGACAGATAATTATACCCAGTAAGTTTTTTTTTATTTTGTTGATCTTTGCCCTGACTGAAATTTTTGTGGGCTACAGCTAAAACTCACCACATTCTCTGAGGAACTCAAAACAACGTATCAAGGTTGTTTCACACAAATGGATGGTGTGTTTGTGTCAAACAAAATCATTAGGCCTAAATATTTCCTTATAACAGTTGTTCTAACTCAAACACAGCTTGTGCTGACTGATAAAGCCACATCATGTGGTAACACTCATTATGCACTGATGAGCTCATTCTGAAAGTCACATGCACCACACAGTATTATTTTGGCTACCCAGTGAAGTAGTTCGCTAGTGAAATGTTAGTGAGGTCTGATGCACAAAAACAAGGCTGGTTTTTGTTGCTGCCCATCATAAGCGTTAGGTGAATTTGTACTCCATACATACATAATTGAACTTCTTATTACCACCTTTCACTTTAGTTCATTACCATAGTTCCTGTATAACAAATTACTACATAAGTATATGTTTCAAACCATGGTTTAATTTGTCTCTTTCCTAGGGGATCTCCACAGGGAAGTACCATTGTGCTGTGATGACCAACAGTGAGCAGTGGGAGATGGCATGTGTGAGTGCAGGCCGCAGCAGCGGAGACCTGGCTCACCCACTGGTCTACTGCCCAGAGCTTCACTTCAGTGAGTTCACCTCGGCCGTGGCAGACATGAAGAACTCTGTGGCTGTGAGTGGCACTACTACTCTTCTCTCTGCTGTATGCCCAGTCTACTAATCTTAGATCGGAGTACGATCAAGTAGCTCCGTACAAAGAGTTGATGCTTCTACAGCCTATCATGATTGTTGTCCATTTTCCTTCACCCTATTATATATTTTCTGGATAAGAGCATCTGCTGAATGACTAAAATGTAAAGGTATCCCTTTTCTGTGTGTGTGAAAGGACCGGGAGAATGCTACGAGCTCCTGTGCCGGCCTCTTCATCGGCTCTCACCTGGGCTTCGACTGGCCTGGGGTCTGGGTCCATGTGGACATAGCCTCCCCCGTCCATGCTGTGAGTGACTGGATATTTGGGTTTAGTGGGGGTGTTTTCCTGGACACCGATTTAAGCCTAGTCATGGACTAAAAAGCTAACTTAATGGAGGAATCTCCACTGAAAATGCTTTTTAGTTCAGGATTAGGCTTAGTGTCCAGGAAACCCCTTCTAATTAAATATTTTGGAAGTATAGACATAATCTATTAAATCCATTTCAGCCACTCTCATATCTTGACAGACTCAAACACTCTTCAGAACAAGTGTGCTCTAACCTGCTTCAGCCTAGCTCAAACAAATGGGGAACGAAAGGATCATCCTCTGTATACATTATCTATCTAGTGCTTGCAGATCGGTGAAAAAACAAATGTGTAAGAGCTAATGGAGGGGGGCTGGGAACAAAAACATATTTGAGTCATGGTGTAACCTGTTCTATCATTCTCTTCCTTCCTCTGCAGGGGGAGCGTGCTACTGGCTTCGGCGTGGCTCTGCTCATGGCTCTGTTTGGCCAGGCTTCCGACGACCCTATGCTCAACCAGGTGTCTCCTCTGGGGGCGGCCAGAATGAATGCTGCGTCCGGGGACCCGATGGTGCGCGACAGCAAAAGGCGGAGACTGGTGTAAAACCTCTAAACAGCCACCTCAGGACTCCTCTGCCTCACGAACTCCAGACCCACACACCTCCCCTCTTTACACTGGCATGCACTGTTCACCTAGAAAGCATTTCTTAGTCTACTTCTTCACGATGCAGTGAATAAAATGTGGGGAAAAGAGCAGGTGGCTACAATTTCTCTCAGATTTGTTTGTGTTGTATTTAATTGACTGTCTTTTGATTATTTGTCCCACAAAGAATTGGGAGGAATTATAGCATGTTGTAGACTTAAAGGTTTTGCTGTCCTTGAATAAATTACAAGAGCATTATCACAATTTGTGAAAATGAAATCAAAATAGTCTGAAATTGACTGTTAAAATAACTGAATGAGGTATGTGATCCAAGCGATCCTGTGAGCTAAGTGATTGTTTCCTTTTTCTTTCAATGTGTGTCTTGAGTAAATTCGCTAGGCAAACACATATTTTGGTTTGCAGCCATAGCTTATCCACTGTTGCCAAACTTGTCTTTATGGACATTGGGAATAACTTGTGAATAATAAAGAGATCTTTTGGAGTAATCTTATCTGCTTTATCTTATTCCTTGTAAAATGATAACTGCATAAAATAAAATGTTGACAAACTTGCCTGTAACAAATGTAGGGGGGGGGTTAGTTCAGTGTTACCAGCCAGGCAACATATTACCAAGATACACTTCTGCCATACTCCATCCCCAGGTGGCAGCACCAACTGGGTGAAGGGCTCTTCTCTGCCAGGAAGCCTGGCTAAATCAACAGGTGTGAGTAATCTGGATGATTGGCATTCTCTGACCAGAGGCTTCTTGGCCTGCCAGTGTTTGTGGGTTTTTGTTAGTTAACCTATAGTTTATGCTATCTAGTTTTATTGCTGTATATATTTAATTTGGGTTACCTCTTTGAACCAATGCTAATCTGCTTGGATTGGCCAACTATGGCACTCATGACTGAGCTATCCCTGGAGCTAAGGTGAAGTTGCTGTCTCCTGGGTATTTGCATTCAACACCTGGTCGCATAGGCTTACTTCTCACATTTATGCACACATCAAATCATGTTACAGACCATGTAGTTAGGCCTAAAACCCCAACATAATGGGCAGTTTTGTGGGCCGATTAAACCTAATCTTATATTCAATTTGCACTTTTTAAACTCAATTGACTGAAATGGCATTTCTCAGACATGCCCTAGTTTAGATTGGAAAAAGTCGGAAGTTTCCAGAAGGCTAGTGGCAGGTTCAACTTCAGATGAATGGATAGTGGCCCCCGGGTTGACCTTGGTAATGGAGGGAAATGGATTACTGGACATTCAATGATCAAAGAGCACCACCAAGGACTGACAGAAGGGCGGTTATCGACAGAAGCAACCCACTGAATGTGTTAGATTAAATACAGTTTCCATTACTGTTTCTGTATCTACAAAGTCAATGCAGCTGAGATCATTTGTTTGCTTGAGGTAAGGCTTTCATCTGACTATTTAGGGAAGGCCCATTCCTCCTTCCCTACAAATACTGAGGTTTTTGGCATCTGAAACCATTGTGAAACAGGAGATTTGTGTGGTGTAAGTGAACTGATTGAATGCAGATTAGTCCAGTCTGCACTGCTATATGTGAACTGAAAGACAATTACATCAAGTTCCCTGCAGCCCACGCCAACTACAAGGTAGAGTTTTATGAATATGGGAACTTGCCTGGAGTTATTGGCTGTATAGATGGATGTCATATTCCCATTAAGTATCCCTCTAATACAGCATATGCTGAGGAGTACAGGAATTGTAAAAACTGGTTCTCCCAATTTGCAGTTTTCCAACATTGTTGCACCCTGGAAAGGTACAATTCATGACTCAATAATTTTCAAAAATTCCTCTTTGTACGCTCAGCTTGAAGGAGGACAACATAGTGAAATCATACTTGGTGACAGTGGGTATGCATAGACCAATTTCTTGTTCACCCCCTCTGTTCATGCAATAAGACCTGAGCAACAAGGGTACAACCAAGCTCATATCCACACCAGAGGTGTTGTGGAGCTCATGTTTGGTGTGTTGAAGCCGTTTCCAGTGTCTCAAACACATTGCACTTTTAACCAAGAACGTTCTGCATTGTCATAATTGCAACAGCAGTGCTTCACAATTGAAGATGAGGAGGACCCAAATGTTCCCATGGTTGAGGTAGACAATGACAGAAATGGAATAGACTGCAGTGATGAGGCACTTCTCACAACAAAGATGGCTCAAGCTATTTTATCAAACAATAGCCATGGATTGGTTATAACCTGAGGGTTGGGGCCTCTAGAAATGTAATAACTCCAGAGATACTGGATATAATGTCAAGATGCTTGTCTCCTCCCTAACAATGTGACTTGTTGTCCCCATAGCGGAACAGCAGCTGTAAACCTCTCCAACCACTCTCAAATTCATAAAACCTATAGATGCAAGGACTGACCATGCATCCATGATATAAAAATTATAGTTTTCAAGATGCACTATGCAGAAATCGCTCCGCCATTTCCTGGTTGCTAAAAAGTCTAAAAGTTAGCCTAATTTCAGTTTGTGACGAGACAAGCAGTCATTGTGTATAGCAGGGTTCCCCAACTGGCGGCCCATGGGCCGAATTTGGCCTGCGGTGGTTTTATGTGCCCCCCCCAAGTCTTTTGAGCCCCAAAAAATAAAGTTTTTCATTTTGAATTTTCATTGTTGGACATAAGACTGTAATAACAGTGAATTTAAGTGTGCTCTCTCTAATTCTCTCTTTCTCTCTTACTTTCTCTCTCTCGGAGGACCTGAGCCCTAGGACCATGCCTCAGGACTACCTGACATGATGACTCCTTGCTGTCCCCAGTCCACCTGGCCGTGCTGCTGCTCCAGTTTCAACTGTTCTGCCTTATTATTATTGGACCATGCTGATCATTTATGAACATTTGAACATCTTGGCCATGTTCTGTTATAATCTCCACCCGGCACAGCCAGAAGAGGACTGGCCACCCCACATAGCCTGGTTCCTCTCTAGGTTTCTTCCTAGGTTTTGGCTTTTCTAGGGAGTTTTTCCTAGCCACCGTGCTTCTACACCTGCATTGCTTGCTGTTTGGGGTTTTAGGCTGGGTTTCTGTACAGCACTTTGAGATATCAGCTGATGTACGAAGGGCTTTATAAATACATTTGATTTGATTTGAATAACACCAGGAAATTAGTTCCAAGTGATATTAATTTAAGAAATCTGTTACAAGTGTTTCTACGGCATAATAGATACGTGATCGTAAACGTAAGCTAGCTTTGAAATGATTGTTTTAGTCAAACATCTGTTTTGGGCTTCTTGCGGTCAATTTGCAGTCTACAAGTTACTTGTAATTATGTTATGCCCCCCCGGCTCGATCTTGTTGATGATCACTGATGTAGAGAATCATTATTACATTTACATTTAAGTCATTTAGCAGACGCTCTTATCCAGAGCGACTTACACATTATACCATCTTAAGCCACTGTGAAATATATTTTCCATATCCCAAAATATTGTATTTTCAACTGTTTGAAGCTGGTGAACAAATTGAAAGTAAGAGAGACTGGAAAGCATAAAAATAACGCACAAACAACAGGTCTATTGCTTCTTAGACTTGCTTTCAATGAGAATGAAAGATTTGTAACTCACATATTTCTATGTGAATTTTGTCTGGTCGCCCAAAAAGTAACACATTGTAGCTTTAACTATGTTTTGAGGCTATCAATAGTGTTTGTTTACATTTTTTACACACATTGGAGTCAAACAAGCTTTTATGATTGGGTTTATCAATGGGTATATATCATTAAGTCTGCAAATGGACGTAGCAGCTAAAGATTCTTGCTTTGAAGGGCAGCAGTGGGTTCAGTTGGTTGGTTTATTCATTAATTAGAAGGTGCAACGTCTGTAAAACAAAATCAATTCAGCTTTTCCTGTTATACTGTATGTAGTGAGTCACTAATCATGGGATGAAATGTGCTATGTGGTTATGCACATAGGTCGAACTGCGCAGTGAGAATCATATCGTCCTGTCTGTAAAACTGGTAATCAATGACAGGGAAGTATAATACTTTTGACACAGTCTGCGCTGCGCCTGCGCCCTGTTCAGGTTGACCCTCGGGTGAAACCATACAAATAAAAGTTCCTAGGAAGTCATATGACTGATCTTTTCCAACATGGCTCGAGCACTGTTGTTGTTTGTGTTTATGTTGTCTGGTGTCTTTGCTGGACGCTACTTTAACGAGAAACAGCCATGCTATCGACCCAAGCTGACCAAGCACAATGGAGTCAGGTAACTTTAGCTGTCTTCTATCAGCTCATTTGATATGTTTGCTGTCTAAGTGCTTGCTCTCCAGCTAAAAATAGTAGCTAGAGTTGTTGCAACATGGTTCTAGTGATTTTGTTTCCAGTTGTATCAGGGTGTTTTCACACAGTCCTCTTTAAAATAACAGATCTCAGTTATTTAAAAAATGAAATCTGGGGTAAAAAGAAAAGAGCAAAATTCTTTGTATTCACGCTGCCCTTGCCGATGAATGAGGACTCAACTATTTTGCCAGTTCAATTCAGATATTTAGTGGCCCGAGTCATTGCATTCACATCACTATGTTTAGAAAGGAACCAAGATATTTTTCCAACATTCACTCAATGCACTCTGGGTTTTTGCGAAGTGCAGGACAAGCCATTCCATCAGACCTTGATGGAATGATGTACCTTGATACCTGCTTACATTTTGGAAGCTAATATATTGCATTTAATTAAGAGATGAGACTTAAAGGAACACATTTTTTTCCCACTTGCACTGACTTTAGTGATGAATACTTTGAGGGAAAATGTACTTGATACGATTGTGATGGCTTGTTGTTTCACGGTGCGATCTTAAGATGAACTCAGAAATTGTAAGTCGCTCTTGAAAAGAGCGTCTGCTAAATAACTAAAATGTATGAATGTTATGAGATACTATTAACATGTGAATATGATTGGTAACAGAATAAATGGCAGAAAATAACTCTATTAAATCATGCTGTAATTGAAGTGTACACCCGATGTAGGTTACTGCTCCTTTTAAGAGCTGTAATTGATTTTGTACACTATGTTGTGGTACTCCCTAAATATTTTGTCTCATCACACTAATCAAACCCACAATCGAATAAACAGCTTATGAAGCTCTCTTTGCAATATGTGATCTATAGGCTTTTCTCTGCATTATTGACAATCGCAAATGAAAAATCAAAAACAGCACACGTTTGTTGCGTGAACCTTTACATCATCTCCCCTTTGTGGCACCAATGTGAGGAGTTATGGCAGGGAAACGTTGCTGTAGCAGTCTCGTGCGGGAATAATGATAAGCGAACCTGGGGGACTTTGTATTCGCATTGCCGTAAGTGAACCGAACTCGGACCATCTCTCGAGTAAGTTTCGGGGGCTCTTTTGATGGGTTCCCTTGGAGTGTTCACACTGCACAAAAAAATCAGCGAACCGGGTTCCGAGTTCACAAAAGTTGTGTGAAAGAGACCGAGTGGGGCGGCAGGTAGTCTAGTGGTTAGACTGAACCGAAACCCTGAGCTGACGAGGTAAAAAAAAAAACTGTCGTTCTGCCACTGAACAAGGCAGTTAACCCACTGTTCCTAGGCTCATTGTAAATAAGAATTTGTTCTTAACTGACTTTTACATTACATTTACATTTAAGACTTGCCTAGTTAAAGTGTGAAAACACCTTCTGTCTAAAGATGGTCATTTATTTTGTACTTGCGCAACACTGTATAATTAGTCATTTTTGTGGTGTGTGTGTGTGTGTGTGTACACTCTGACAGCATACAATCACAGCCATCTCTCTGATATGGGAAGTACAGTGGCCAGCCAGCGCATGTCAGATGACTGAGTGCCAAAAGCTTGTTTCCGCATGGGTAGCGCCATTGAGGACTTTAACCATTTTTGAAGTAGTCAACTGGGATTTCCTGTGGGTTAAGGAAGGATCACATTATTCCATATGGGTCATCAGGAGGGATCAGTCAATTAATTATTTGTAAGCAAACAGTCCATAACTGCAGGTGGCAGGAAATCCCATCAACACCATTATCCCAGAAACCCTAGGCCACTTCAGTTTGCATACGGCCCAACAGATCCACAGATGATGCAATCTCTATTTCACACCAGACTGCCCTTTCCCACCTGGACAAAAGGAACACCTAAGTGAGAATGCTATTCATTGACTACAGCTCAGCGTTCAGCACCATAGTACCCTCAAAGTTTATCACTAAAGTAAGGACCCTGGTACTAAACACCTCCCTCTGCAACTGGATCCTGGACCTCATCACCAACAAACTATCATGGTCCGAACACACAAAGACCGTTGTGAAGAGGGCATGACAAAGTCTATTCCCCATCAGGAGATTTGACATGGGTCCTGAGATCCTCAAAAGGTTCTACAGCTGCACCATCGAGAGTATCTAGACTGGTTGCATCACTGCCTGGTATTGCAACTGTTCGGCCTCCGACCGCAAGGCACTACAGAGGGTAGTGCGAACGGCCCAGTACATCACTGGGAACAAGCTTCCTGCCATCCAGGACCTCAATACCAGGCGGTGTCAGAGGAAGGCCCTAAATTGCCAAAGACACCAGCCACCCTAGTCATAGACTGTTCTCTCTGCTAACGCACAGGCAAGCAGTACCGGAGCACCGTCTAGGTTCAAAACGCTTCTTAACAGCTTCTGCATATTCTGTACTCGATATCATTGGTCAGTAACTGAGTATGAGTTTATTGCATGTAATTCTTTCATACGTTTTAATAATGGTTCAAATGTTGCCAAGTTCCTGCAGGTTTCAGAATTGTCCCATAATGAAAATTAGCTGATTGGTAGGCTCCTACTTAACTTTCTTCTTTAAACAATATTCAAGTGCAGAATTTTTACCCCCTGTGATTTTGACTCAAGTGTTAATCAGTTTATTACAGAAAAGGCATATCATGGCTATCCAAAGTTTGAAATCAATGAAGCAATCAAAGCCGAGGGTGGAAACAAGGTAGCAAAGTTCTGACATGTCTGTGAGTGGAAGGAGATGACTGGGTCTCCAGTAGCATGGGCAGAAATAGTTTGGGACTTGACTTTTAAAGATTTTCATCCCATTTTGCTGTTGGGCGATCAAAATTCTGTCCTCTCCAAATATATAATTTGACAACTGCATGTCTACAGAAACATGCATGGCCCTTTCAACGGTAGTAGCTATTTGGCTTCTGAGTTTTGAAAGTATGATTGTGCTGTGGATGCTTTTGAGTGCTTGACCTTTGAATGGAGAGTCAGATATGCCAAGTTCGATCATGGGTGTATTCATTACACCTATTCTTTTTGTTTTTTTGGTTGCTAAACGTTTCTTAAACGAAAGCAAACTGCATGAAACTGGGAGGGATATACCTAAATTTGTCCAATTGATACTTGTTTTTCTTGCAACACATTTTGCAACTGTTTGGACTAATGATTACACCCCTGGTCAGGTTTTGAATTGTCCCGTCATGGTATGGGACCTTAAGTGCGCACTGCATTTTTGTTATCCGTCATGCTTGCTGAGACTGTTTTTAGCTGCTCTACATTAGAATTTTGTCTAGAGAACCTTGTACCCTGATGTCATGTCTTTCATCAGGACGTTGCCTAGACCCCACCAGTTCCTGAAACTCAATGAGCTCCCCAAGACGTGGGACTGGAGGAACATCAACGGCACCAACTACGTCAGCACCACTCGCAATCAGCACATCCCCCAATACTGTGGCTCCTGCTGGGCACACGGCAGCACCAGCGCCATGGCAGGTAGCTTAACCTCAAGTTCGCCTTTCCGCAGTCGTCCGACCTGTACAGCTCATAGAAATTAACAAACCATATACAATTTATTTGGTAGTTTTACAGACTCTCTTGCATCAGGAGGGAGCACCGTACAAAGGGACAAATGGATGATCAGATTGTGAAATTCTATTATTTGGCCACAGATGTCTCAAACCTCTGATTCACTATAAGTACAGTATTGCACATCTTGGTAATTCATCATCAAGATGGTCATAAAGATGATTTGTACCAAATTAAAGTCACTTGGAAACAATTTTATAACAAAGGTGGAGTAAACATTGTAATAATTGTTCAAACATGCATGTCTGTTAGGCATTTAACACATGACCCACTCCACTGACTCAAATTCAGGGTGGTATGGCAGGGAAGTGGTGAGGCAGTGAAGTGGTGGCAATGCCAACCTCTGAATGTGCTGACGTGCAGTTAAAGCTTCATGGTTTCCTGTAATTCAGGTTATGCTGTAAATCTTGTTCCTGTAAAGCATGTTTGTTGTAGAATGCAAAGTACAGTTCCTCCTTTGCTCATACAAGTAGTCCTTTGTCCTTTTATCATAACAATACCATGACTTCAGAGTTCTAGAGTAGTCCTTTGTCCTTTTATCATAACAATACCATGACTTCAGAGTTCTAGAGTAGTCCTTCCTAAGTTTGACCTTTGAACATCTAAGAGCAGATTCTGTCACCTGTACTGAATTAATGGACTGGTTGTTGGTGGTTTGCTCTCCTTTGTCAGATCGCATCAACATCAAGCGAAAGGGAGCCTGGCCCTCTGCTTATCTTTCAGTCCAGAATGTGGTGGACTGTGGTGAGGCCGGCTCCTGTCATGGAGGGGATCACTCTGGGGTGTGGGAGTACGCCAACAAACACGGCATCCCTGACGAGACCTGCAACAACTACCAGGCCAAGGACCAGAGTAGGGCCTCAAGAACTCCTAGCTGAACATAATTTTTTCTTGGTTGTACATTACATTTTTTTTCCCGTGACTTGATCACAAGAATTTCTGTCACATCAAATTAAGATTCTGTTAATTTACAATTTCTCAGGCTTAAAATGTTCTCCATATTGTGTCTTGCAGAGTGCAAACCATTCAATCAGTGTGGAACCTGCACAACTTTCGGGGTCTGTAACATCATCCAGAACTATACCCTGTGGAAGGTCGGAGACTTCGGCGCCATCAGTGGGAGGGAGAAGATGATGGCTGAGATCTACGCTGGAGGACCTATAAGGTTAGGAACTGGACCTGGTCAACATGGGCTGTGTCTCAAATGCAGGGGTGCAACTTTCACGTTCTGAAATTGCAATTTTGTCCCCTCCCCAGTTTTATCAATGCACTGTGATACAAAAATCGGCATGTGTGCTTTAGGACCATAGGGATGCCTCAGTGGTTGGGTAGGCTGTTTGGAGCCATATCGATTTCAGCCATATCGATTTTAGGGCTGGTCTCCGACACCACAGAGTGTGCAGACAGGCAGTGTGAAGACAAAGCTTCTGACCAGCACAGGGGTGCTGTCTACAGCTGCTGTCTCTTTGTTGTGCTTTTTCTCAGTTGTCAGAGCAGAAACTGGCAGCTCTTTATTTTACTGATGTAGCTGTCAAGGTAACTGCTGTTTGACTTAATAGAAAAAAGTATTTATTCCCAGTTCTGAGCTAGTAGTGTAACTGAAATGTAACGTCAGCTAATGTTTCATCTCGACTGAAATTCTGTTTGAAGAGAAACAAAGTAGCTAGCTAGTAGACCACAACGAGTTCAACTCTAGCGATCTATGAGATAGATCCTGCTAATAGCTGCTGTGTGTATGGAAATGTCCCTTGTGTCCCGTTTCAAGAGGTAAATTAACTTGGCAAATTTTTGTCAGTTGACGCACCATTAGAGCTAGCCAACTAGTTCACTCACTTGATGTACTTTAAAAAAAAGTAGACCTGAATAAAATCATGAAACCAGCAACCAAATGATTTAAGACCGATATTCTGCAGTTTTTTTTTTACAGCGCAATGTGAGTTTTTATTAGTCAGTATAGCAATGTAATGTTATTGATTTGTCAGATCCCCTACTTTTCACACTGATACAGTATAAACAGCTCTGCAGACTAAACTGTCATGGTACACAACACAATATTTTTATTTGATTTAACTAGGCAAGTCAGTTAAGAACAAATTCTTATTTTCAATGACGGCCTAGGAACAGTGGGTTAACTGCCTGTTCAGGGGCAGAACGACAGATTTGTACCTTGTCAGCTCAGGGGTTTGAACTTGCAACCTTCCGGTAACTAGTCCAACGCTCTAACCACTAGGCTACCCATGGCCAATGTGATTTATAGAGTATTTATCAGGATATTTTCTTACTTGCAGGCTGCAATGTTTATGCTTTATGTAGGTTATTAAATAGCTAGCAATGGAAATAAGTTACTTTTAGATTTGTATATTTCTCATTTAGATTGAATGTAGATTAACCATAGACAAGGATTTTGTGATGTAAAGATTATGAATGAAAATGTGCATATGAAAATCATGATTGGTAGAAATTGTCAAATTGGCACTCAGAATGGAAAATGTTGCTGACCGCTGGTGTAGCTCATTACCTACAACTTCAGGCCAGCAGCGGGAGGAGGGGGTTCGGGTTTTTTCCTTCTGGTTAGGCTCTCTGGCTCCTTGAGTCATTTATTTAAACAGCGTGTTTCAAACATATAGGGTGTGTCTCTATATAGGCCAATGGAGAAATATAAACTTTACAGAAAAGACTACTCTTAGTGCCCCCCCCCCCACTTCTATAACCAAAGTTACACTATGTAGGGAATGGGGTGCCACATGAATTTGTAACCACGGGCACCCTCATGGATATCATCCTGACCAACTTGTCCTCTAAATACATCTCTGCTGTCTTCAACCAGGATCTCAGCGATCACTGCCTCGTTGCCTGCGTCCGTAATGGGTCTACAGTCAGGCGACCACCCCTCATCACTGTCAAACGCTCCCTAAAACACCCCAGACTTGACTGCCCTTGACCAGCACAAAACATCCTGTGGCGTACTGCACTAGCATTGAATAGCCCCTGCGATATGCAACTTTTCAGTTAGGAAAGCTAAGGTTAGCTTTTACAACCAGGAATCTTGCAACACTAATTCCAAAAAATTTCGGGACACTGTAAACTCCATGGAGAATAAGAGCACCTCCTCCCAGCTGCCCACTGCACTGAGGCTCGGAAACCCTGTCACCACCGATAAATCTACTCTAGATCATTTCAATAAGCATTTTTCTACAGCTGGCCATGCATTCCACCTGCCTACCCCTACCCCGGCCAACAGCTCTGCACCCCCCCCCCCCCCTTCTCGAAAATCTCTCCGTCGCAAATGTTGCAACCCCTGTTACTAGCCTGTTGAACCTCTGTTTCGTATTGTCTGAGATCCCCAAAGATTGGAAAGCTGCCGTGGTCATCCCCCTTATCAAAGGGGGGAGACTCTCTAGACCCAAACTGTTACAGACCTATATCCATCCTGCCCTTCCTTTCTAAAGTCTTCGAAAGCCAAGTTAACAAACAGATCACCGACCATTTCGAGTCCCACCATACCTTCTCCACTATGCAATCTGGTTTCTGAGCTGGTCATGGGTGCACCTCAGCCACGCTCAAGGTCCTAAACAATATCATAACCACCATCGATAAGAGACAATACTGTGCAGCGTATTCATCGACAAGGCTAAGACTTTCGACCTTGGTTTCACAAATGACTGCCTCGCCTTGTTCAACAACTACTAATGAGTTCAGTGTGTCAAATCGGAGGGCCTGTTGTCCGGACTTCTGACAGTCTTTATGGGGGTGCCACAAGGTTCAATTCTCGGGCTGACTCTCTTCTCTGTATACATCAATGATGTTGCTCTTGCTGCTGGTGATTCTCTGATCCACCTCTATGCAGACGACACCATTCTGTATACTTCTGGCCCTTCTTTGGACACTGTGTTAACTAACCTCCAGACGCTTCAAAGCCATACAACTCTCCTTATGTGGCCTCCAACTGCTCTTAAATGCAAGCAAAACTAAATGCACGCTCTTCAACCGATCTCTCTCTGCCCGCCCGTCCATTATCACTACTCAGGACGGTTCCGACTTAGAATATGTGGACAACTACAAACCTAGGTGTCTGGCTAGACTGTAAATTCTCCTTCCAGACTCACATTAAGCATCTCTAATCCAAAATTAAATCTAGAATCTGCTTCCTATTTCGCAACAAAGCCTCCTTCACACATGTTGCCAAACATACCCACATAAGACTGAAAATCCTACCGATCCTTGACTTCGGCTATGTCATTTACAAAATAGCCTCCAACACTCAGACTATCCAATTTGCTATCACAGTGGCTTCCGTTTTGTCGCCAAAGCCCCTTATACTACCCACCACTACGACCTGTATGCTCTCGTTGGCTGGCCCTCGCTACATATTTCTTGCCAAACCCACTGGCTCCAGGTCCTCTTAAGTCTTTGCTAGGTAAAGCCCCACCTCCTCAGCTCACTGGTCACCATAGCAACTCTAACCCGTAGCACTGCTGCCAATGACTGGAACGAATTGCAAGAATCACTGAAGCTGGAGACATATCTCCCTCTCTAACTTTAAGCATCAGCTGTCAGAGCAGCTTACCGATCACTGTACCTGTACACAGCCCATCGGTAAATGGCACCCCCAACTACCTCATCCCCATATTATTTGTTTTGCTCTTTTGCACCCCAGTATCTCTACTTGCACATCTATCACTCCAGTGTTAATGCTAACTTGTAATTATTTTGCCTCTGTGGCCTATTTATTCCTTTTACCTCCCTAATCTTACTACATTTGCACACACTACATTTGCACACACTGTACGTAGATTTTTATTTTGTTATTGACTGTACGTTTGTTTGTTTAACTCTTGTTTTTGTCGCACTGCTTTGCTTTATCTTGGCCAGGTCGCAGTTGTAAATGAGAACTTGTTCTCAACTGGCCTCCCTGGTTAAATCTTCCTAGGTTTTGGCCTTTCTAGGGAGTTTTTCCTAGCCACCGTGCTTCTACACCTGCATTGTTTGCTGTTTGGGGTTTTAGGCTGGGTTTCTGTACAGCACTTTGAGATATCAGCTGATGTACGAAGGGCTATATAAATAAATTTGATTTGATGTGAAATTTGTAACTGGACTGGGTTAACATGGTGACTGCTTCCCTTCTCATGAGCTCCCACCTAACCGTGACTGTGTATGGATTCGCACAAGATGTAAAGCCAAGTCACAATCAAATAGGCACATATCTGATATGAAACAGGGTTTGTATTTGTACTATTTTCTACCTTGTAGACATCAAAACTATGAAATAACACATGGAATCATGTAGTAACCAAAAAAGTGTTAAACAAATCTAACTATATTTTAGATTCTTCAAAGTAGCCACCCATTGCCTTGACAGCTTTGCACATTCTTGGCATTCTCTCAACCAGCTTCACCTAGAATGCTTTTCCAACAGTCTTGAAGGAGTTCCCATATGCTGAGCACTTGTTGACTGCTTTTCCTTCACTCGGCGGTCCAACTCATCTCAATTGGGTTGAGGTTGGGTGATTGTGGAGGCCAGGTTCTGATGCAGTACTCATCACTCTCCTTGGTCAAATAGCCCTTACACAGCCTGGAGGTGCGTTGTGTCATTGTCCTGTTGAAAAACAAATGATAGTCCCACTAAGCGCAAACCATATGGGTTTATCGCTACAGAATGCTGTGGTAACCATGCTGGTTAAGTGTGCCTTGAATTCTAAATAAATCACTGACATTGTCACCAGCAAAGCACCATCACACCACCTCCATGCTTCATGGTGGGAACCACACATGCGGAGATCATCTGGTTACGCAGTCTTACAAAGGCATGGCGGTTGGAACCAAAGATCTCAAATTTGGACTCAGACCAAAGGATTGATTTCCACCAGTCTAATGTCCTTTGCTCATGTTTCTTGGCCCAATCCAGTGTCTTCTTATTGTGTCCTTTTTAGTAGTGGTTTCTTTGCAGAAATTTGACCATGAGGCCTGATTGACGCATTCTCCTCTGAACTGTTGATGTGTCTTACTTGAGTGCTGTGAAGCATTTATTTGGGCTGCAATTTCTGAGGCTGGTAACTCTCTAATGAACTTATCCTCTGCAGCAGATGCAACTCTGGGTCTTCCTTTCCTGTGGCGGTCCTCATGAGAGCCAGTTTCTTCATAGCGTTTAATCGTTTTTGCGACTGCACTTGAAGAAGAAACTCGAAGTTCATAATTTTCCAGATTGACTGACCTTAATGTTTTAAAGTAATGGACTGTAATTTTCTCTTTGTATATTTGAGCTGTTCTTGACATAATATGGACTTGGTCTTTTACCAAATAGCCCTATCTTCTGTAAACTACCCCAACCTTGTCACAACCCAACTGATTGGTTCAAATGCATGAAGGAGGAAAGAAATTCCACAAATGAACTTTTAACAAGGCACACTTGTTAATTGAAATGCATTACAGAATGACTGCCTCATGAAGCTGGGTGAGAGAATGCTAAGAGTGTGCAAAGCTGTCAAGGCAAAGAGTGGCTACTTATATTTTCTATTTTTGAAGAATCTATTTTGATGAACACTTTTGGTTACTACTTGGTGCCATTTCATAGTTTTGACATCTTCACTATTATTCTACAATGTAGAAAATAGTAAAGAAAAGAGAACCATGGAATTAATAACTTTTTAGGTGTTTCCAAACCTTTGACTGATTCTGTACTTCGAGTCAGCTGAACTCGTGGAGACCGTTTGTGTCTCTGTGTGTAGTTTGAAGGAAGTTGTTAACTAGTATTACCCATAGACTTCCAATCTGCTAGTCCATTCTGTTTCCTTTCACGTCCTTGCAAAAACATAAACAAAAAAGTGCTGACTAATTAGTTTCGCTTTAACTAAAGTTTTTGTTTTCTGTCCTTGGTAGCTGTGGAATCATGGCCACTGACAAGTTGGACGCCTACACTGGAGGCCTGTACTCTGAGTACATTGAGGAGCCCTTCATCAACCACATTGTATCTGTTGCCGGCTGGGGCATGGATGAGAACGGTGTGGAATTCTGGATCGTCCGCAACTCGTGGGGAGAGCCATGGGTAAAATTTGTACATTTTAGTCATTTAGCAGACGCTGTAATCCATAGGGATTTTTATTTTTTATAAATATATTTTTTAAATATTTCATTTTATATACAGTTGGTTCGTTCATTTTAAGGTAGCTAGGTGATATGACCACAGATCAAGTAGCTATCCACAAAGTCAGGGCTAAGACAAGTGAGTGCTGGTAAAAGTCTAGGATGTTTACATTTTTTTTATGGGGGGTTGGTGGGGCTATGAGGTTAATTAAGATGCATGGTGAAGAGGTAGGTTTTTTTTCCGGAAGATGGAAGTTATGGGGAAGCTTGTTCCATCCTCATTGAATGAACACTATGCATGCTATATTCGAGCTGGTAGTCTGTTGTGATCTTTCATGACACTAGCTGCAGCAGAGAGTTTAAAACCTCATGCTCTACTGTAGATTTACCAATCCCAGCCTTTAGCCGTTCCTGTAGTTTATTAACTTGACTATTACATAAACTTCACTTTCTATTGTTCATGTGTGTTCTAGCATCTTTATCTAGCTGAAACGCCAAATTGAGTAAATGTGTTTTCTTGCCAGGGTGAGAAGGGCTGGCTGAGGATCGTGACCAGTGCCTACAAGGGAGGAAGTGGCAGTCAGTACAACCTGGCATTGGAGGAAGACTGCATGTATGGAGATCCCATCGTGCCCAAGACCTACATGTAGACAACAGGGAGTGGGACCAACCAAGGTTTCTTCTAAAGACCTGGGGCCTCCATCAACCGTTGCGTAAATTTCACACTAAATATCTGTCCTCATCAAAACAGAGATTTTATGAATCAGACCTGTCGTAAAACTGCACGCGTGAACGAGTGTGAAAACTCTGCCTGAAATGCCCTCATTCACCTTTTTATGGTGACAATAATGCCCTTTATTTGCTGTATAAATTGGAACTATTGGAATTAGGCCACAGTTTCTAAAAGAAAGTACAAATTTGATCAAATGTTTTGAGGTGTTGACAGAATCTTAATATTTTGCAGAGGACAGTTTCTGAAAGGGAAAAAAAGTGTCACATTTGTGTGGACCTGTCAGTAGAACGTTTGAATTCAATGTTTTGCATACACTTTCCCCCACAACCTAAATATGCTGAACTTCCTGTGAAATCTGAAACATTGTCTAGTCTACTCTCAAACATTTTAATTTATGGTAAGCTACTGACAGTTCCAGGCTTTTACATTGAAGTATATCTTATAAACTGAGCTGCCTATGGGATTGCATGTGCTATATATTTACTAGGCCCATTTTAAATGAGATGGTAATTTGTTGTATGACTAGCATCCAGAAAAGGTGAGGAATTTATTCTGCAATGGTTATGAAAATAATTTCCTAACTATTTAAGATCCCAAAAAATGAAATGTGTACCTATACATTTTTGCTCTTCTTCTAACAGCAAATGGTTGCATTTATTTTTAAATAAGCGTGTCATCCACCATTTGCACAAAATACCAACTTGCCTGCTTAGAATACCAGACTTCAACCACTACAAAATGTGTGTTTGCATGGAGGTAAGCACATTTTCAGTTTTTATGAATGCCAACTTTTGCATGTAGGCAGCATTTATAAATGAGGCCCCTGAAGCTGTTACAAAGAATAGGCAGCATTGTATATCTATAGTTTTCTTTGACAATTTCAGGCTACTTCCACATTGTAACCATGGTAAAATCAGGAAGAGGGAAGTTATTTAAAAAAAATGTTGCCTTGATGTGCTTTCAGATCTTTTTCTTATACAAAATGTTACTGAACAAGTCATTATGTACTTTGTCTTTTGAACAAGTACAAGTGCTGATATTAGGTGCAATTTAGCTTAAGCTCAAAAGGCTAGGAATAATTAATTGTGGCTGTAAATGTTAAAGCTTTGATCAATTCTGATGCCACTTGTCTTTTGTTGTATGCACATTTTACTGAATGATTTCAGTATTCTGAAAGCAAGGCCAGGATTCAAACAAATGGACTGACATCTCACTGCACTTAGCTTAAAGGTAATTTATGCTTGTCGTCATGACGGTTTCCACAGTTCAATTTGTTTGAATCCAGGCCTGTTACAGAAAATTGTTTTAATAGTTAACAGTCAGTCATACATACATATTAACAGACCTAAACTTTAGCTCATACTAATGGAAACTACAGTGAAATGAATGGAGATGCACGAGTTCTCCACATACCTCCAGAGACGCAATAATAAACATCCTAATTCTGAGTCATGTGTTTACACCACATTTGAAAATAAAAAGTTGCAGGTGAAAGTTTACACCCAAGTGGTCAGCCTCAAAATCGGCAATGTTCCAGTCCTCGTTCAGCAGAACACATCCAGGGATTGGCTCATAACCAAAAGGTCCTGGTCTTCCCGCTACATCCTCAGTCAAGTTAAACCAAACCATTGTCATTCTCAGTTCATCATGATGAAGTTGGATTTTCAGTGGGCTGAAACGGAGCAAAATGATCAAATATAATTAAGATTCTATAACTGAGCAAAAGGAAAATATTAAACCATGTAGACACTTTTGGGCCATGAAAAAGATGGTATAAGAGATTGACCTATAAACTCCGCAACAGGGTCATGTTCTCCTTCTGTCCGAATGGTTCCAGCGACGCTGTCGTTCTCCAGGATGGGCAGGAACAGCTGGACAAAGTCCGAAGTGTATGGTGAGGCAATCAAATCCTACACCTGATAAGGCAAACACTATCAATATTTTACTACTATCCAACCAATTCAGTTTAGAGCATAACTTCAGTAGACTGCCTTTTCCACAAAGCTGCTGTTACCCCACTCTTCCACCAAGGCACCTGCAAATTCCCAGACATTTCTGGGGGGATTGGCCCTAGCCCTCACCCTCCGATCCCAGACTTACTCAATGGGATTCAGATCCGGGCTCTTCGTTGGCCATGGCAGAACACTGCCATTCCTGTCTTGCAGGAAATCACACACAGAACGATAGCCTCTGGAACTGCCGATCTGCAGCCAACAAGGCAGAGTTCATCTCAGCCTATGCCTCCCTCCAGTCCCTCGACTTCTTGGCACTGACAGAAACATGGATCACCACAGATAACACTGCTACTCCTACTGCTCTCTCTTCGTCCGCCCACGTGTTCTCGCACACCCCGAGAGCTTCTGGTCAGCGGGGTGGTGGCATAGGGATCCTTATCTCTCCCATGTGGTCATTCTCTCTTTCTCCCCTTACCCATCTGTCTATCGCCTCCTTTGAATTTCATGCTGTCACAGTTACCAGCCCTTTCAAGCTTAACATCCTTATCATTTATCGCCCTCCAGGTCCCCTCGGAGAGTTCATCAATGAGCTTGATGCCTTGATAAGCTCCTTTCCTGAGGACGGCTCACCTCTCACAGTTCTGGGCGACTTTAACCTCCCCACGTCTACCTTTGACTCATTCCTCTCTGCCTCCTTCTTTCCACTCCTCTCCTCTTTTGACCTCACCCTCTCACCTTCCCCCTACTCACAAGGCAGGCAATACGCTCGACCTCATCTTTACTAGATGCTGTTCTTCCACTAACCTCATTGCAACTCCCCTCCAAGTCTCCGACCACTACCTTGTATCCTTTTCCCTCTCGCTCTCATCTAACACTTCCCACACTGCCCCTACTCGGATGGTATCGCGCCGTCCCAACCTTCGCTCTCTCTCCCCCGCTACTCTCTCCTCTTCCATCCTATCATCTCTTCCCTCTGCTCAAACCTTCTCCAACCTATCTCCTGATTCTGCCTCCTCAACCCTCCTCTCCTCCCTTTCTGCATCCTTTGACTCTCTATGTCCCCTATCTTCCAGGCCGGCTCGGCCCTCCCCTCCCGCTCCGTGGCTTGACGACTCAATGCGAGCTCACAGAACAGGGCTCCGGAAGGCCGAGCGGAAATGGAGGAAAACTCGCCTCCCTGCGGACCTGGCATCCTTTCACTCCCTCCTCTCTACATTTTCCTCCTCTGTCTCTGCTGCTAAAGCCACTTTCTACCACTCTAAATTCCAAGCATCTGCCTCTAACCCTAGGAAGCTCTTTGCCACATTCTCCTCCCTCCTGAATCCTCCTCCCCCTCCCCCCCTCCTCCCTCTCTGCAGATGACTTCGTCAACCATTTTGAAAAGAAGATCGACGACATCCGATCCTCGTTTGCTAAGTCAAACAACACCGCTGGTTCTGCTCACACTGCCCTACCCTGTGCTCTGACCTCTTTCTCCCCTCTCTCTCCAGATGAAATCTCGCGTCTTGTGACGGCCGGCCGCCCAACAACCTGCCCGCTCGACCCTATCCCCTCCTCTCTTCTCCAGACCATTTCCGGAGACCTTCTCCCTTACCTCACCTCGCTCATCAACTTATCCCTGACCGCTGGCTACGTCCCTTCCGTCTTCAAGAGAGCGAGAGTTGCACCCCTTCTGAAAAAACCTACACTCGATCCCTCCGATGTCAACAACTACAGACCAGTATCCCTTCTTTCTTTTCTCTCCAAAACTCTTGAACGTGCCGTCCTTGGTCAGCTCTCCCGCTATCTCTCTCAGAATGACCTTCTTGATCCAAATCAGTCAGGTTTCAAGACTAGTCATTCAACTGAGACTGCTCTTCTCTGTATCACGGAGGCGCTCCGCACCGCTAAAGCTAACTCTCTCTCCTCTGCTCTCATCCTTCTAGACCTATCGGCTGCCTTCGATACTGTGAACCATCAGATCCTCCTCTCCACCCTCTCCGAGTTGGGCATCTCCGGCGCGGCCCACGCTTGGATTGCGTCCTACCTGACAGGTCGCTCCTACCAGGTGGCGTGGCGAGAATCTGTCTCCTCACCACGCGCTCTCACCACTGGTGTCCCCCAGGGCTCTGTTCTAGGCCCTCTCCTATTCTCGCTATACACCAAGTCACTTGGCTCTGTCATAACCTCACATGGTCTCTCCTATCATTGCTATGCAGACGACACACAATTAATCTTCTCCTTCCCCCTTCTGATGACCAGGTGGCGAATCGCATCTCTGCATGTCTGGCAGACATATCAGTGTGGATGACGGATCACCACCTCAAGCTGAACTTCGGCAAGACGGAGCTGCTCTTCCTCCCGGGGAAGGACTGCCCGTTCCATGATCTCGCCATCACGGTTGACAACTCCATTGTGTCCTCCTCCCAGAGCGCTAAGAACCTTGGCGTGATCCTGGACAACAAACTGTCGTTCTCAACTAACATCAAGGCGGTGGCCCGTTCCTGTAGGTTCATGCTCTACAACATCCGCAGAGTACGACCCTGCCTCACACAGGAAGCGGCGCAGGTCCTAATCCAGGCACTTGTCATCTCCCGTCTGGATTACTGCAACTCGCTGTTGGCTGGGCTCCCTGCCTGTGCCATTAAACCCCTACAACTCATCCAGAACGCCGCAGCCCGTCTAGTGTTCAACCTTCCCAAGTTCTCTCACGTCACCCCGCTCCTCCGCTCTCTCCACTGGCTTCCAGTTGAAGCTCGCATCCGCTACAAGACCATGGTGCTTGCCTACGGAGCTGTGAGGGGAACGGCACCTCAGTACCTCCAGGCTCTGATCAGGCCCTACACCCAAATAAGGGCACTGCGTTCATCCACCTCTGGCCTGCTCGCCTCCCTACCACTGAGGAAGTACAGTTCCCGCTCAGCTCAGTCAAAACTGTTCGCTGCTCTGGCTCCCCAATGGTGGAACAAACTCCCTCATGACGCCAGGACAGCGGAGTCAATCACCACCTTCCGGAGACACCTGAAACCCCACCTCTTTAAGGAATACCTAGGATAGGATAAAGTAATCCTTCTCACCCCCTCCCCCCTTAAAATATTTAGATGCACTATTGTAAAGTGGTTGTTCCACTGGATGTCATAAGGTGAATGCACCAATTTGTAAGTCGCTCTGGATAAGAGCGTCTGCTAAATGACTTAAATGTAAATGTAAATGTAACGAGCAGTATGGCTGGTGACATTGTCATGCTGGAGGGTCATGTCAGGATGACCTGGTGTAACTCGGGCAGTTGTTGTTGCCATCCTGTACCTGTCCCACAGGTGTGATGTTCAGATGTACCGATCCTGTGCAGGTGGTCTGCCACTGTCCGTCCTGTCTCACAGTATGGACATTGCAATTTATTTCCCTTTATTTCCCTCTGCAGTCCTCATGCCTCCTTGCAGCATGCCTCAGGCACGTTCACGCAGATGAGCAGGGACCCTGGGCATCTTTTGGTGTTTTTCTGAGTCAGTAGAAAGGCCTCTTTAGTGTCCTAAGTTTTCATAACTGTGACCTTAATTGCCTACTGTCTGTAAGCTGTTAGTGTCTTAACGACCGTTCCACAGGTGCATGTTCATTTATTTTTTTATGGTTCCTTGGACAAGTATCGGAAACAGTGTTTAAACCCTTTACAATGAAGATCCGTGAAGTTTTTTGGATTTTTACAAATTATCTTTGAAAGACAGGGTCCTGAAAAATGGACGTTTATATACACTGCATACTATAGGGTTTCTACTATACTCTGAGGGAAACACATTACATGCAAGAACAGAGAATTTAAAAAAGGTATATGATTAATCAAGTTTTTTTTCTAGGAGAGGAAATAAGAGTGAAAAAAACCAGCAAGCAAGCAGGTGTGCACCAGTTTTGAGCTATCATTCAGATCACAGCAAAGCATGGGTGGTTTGTCTTTCACTGGCGACTGATATCTTACCTCTCCCTCCACGGTAAAGATGGAGTCAGCCTTCTGGGGGTCAAAGTGCTTGGTCAGCAGACTCTTCAAGTGATTCTCTACCCGTTCCTGCACCTGAGCTGGATCTACACCTGCAATACACAGTCTGAAAAATCATACATTCCACTATGTGTCTCAAACAGTGTGAGAGGAACAAACAAAACACATTTTCAGTGTATGTGGAGTCCAGGGTTTTGTCCCAAATGGCACACTATTCCCCATGCAGTACATTACTGGTCAAAAGTAGTACACTGCATAGGGGAAAGGGTGCCATTTGCAGCCCAGTCCATTGTTGTTTACCCATCTGGAAGAGCCACTCTGCCAGCAGGTTGACAGTCTGGGCCACAGCGGAGTAGTTCTCTGACAGGAGCTGGATGACGCGTTCAGGGGAGCCACCAGCCTGAAAATATCTCAGAAGCCTCTGCAGGAAATGGTTTAACTCTTCACACACTAACGTTACTAGGCAGGCACACGCGATAGTGTGTTTACGTTTTAAGGGTGTTGAATACAGCAGGCTCCATGATGTAATCTCTGCTGGAGAACTTCTGTAGGCAGTCCTCCTGAACTTTCCCATCATTCTCCCCTTCAACATAGTCGTCCTGCTATATGAAAGTCACATCATTTCAGCCAAGGAAAGAACATTGAAGCTATCGCCATATAAATTCGCGATTTGGCTCTGTCAAACAATGAATCAACAGCCTGCAACAATGTAGATACAATATATATTTTTAGCTACATTGCCATTACTAGCGACATTGTACATTCACTAGCTGGCTACATACAGTAGCTAAAGATTGTGCTTACATTGCCATCCGGACCATCCCAGTCTCCAATATTCCTCTCGTAATATTCCTCGTCCATGATGAGAGAGTGAGTAGGGTTTATAATGTGAAGCACACGGCGAGTTATAATAAACCAGGCCTAGCTAATACTTTAGAAAACAATACAGTGTGTTTTCAAAACAATTGGATAACCTTTGCCTAAACTAACTTGCTAGTAAAAGAAATCTCAATCAGATATCTGAAGGTCCATAGTTACATGCGCCCATTGCGCCGCCTTGTGGCTTGGCAGAATAAATGCGTGTTTCCTGCTGTAGTGCAGACAGACAAACGAGAAATACAAACAAATATAGATTCATTCCAGTTGATTTGCTCTCGAAAACAATGGACATATTGTGGTGCGCCTTTTTTAACTGAAGATGCACGACTGTGGGGTAAAAAGGATATGGAACTGTTTTGATAACCGGTGTGAGGATTTGATAGAAGAAAACAAAATGGTGGAAAATAGAGCATTGGGGAAATACATCTCCCATCTTCACTCATCAGTGGTTAAAGAAAAGATGAGGACTTGGAATTACACTGAACACAAATATAAACGCAACATGTAAAGTGTTGATCCCATGTTTCATGAGCTGACATAAGATTCCACACATTTTCCATATGCACAAAAAGCTTATAAATTGTATTACATCCCTGTTAGTGAGCATCTCTTTGGCAAAATAATCCATCCACCAGACAGGTGTGGCATATCAAGAAACTCATTAAACAGCATGATCATTACACAGGGACACCTTGTTTGGGACAATAAAAGTTCACAGTTGTCGCAAGACAATGCCACAGATGTCTCAAGTTGAGGGAGTGTGCAATTGGCATACTGACTGCAGGAATGTCCACCAGAGCTGTTGCCAGTGAATTGAATGTTAATTTATCTACCACAAGCCACCTCCAATGTAGTTTTAGAGAATTTGGCAATATGTCCAACCGGCCTCACAACCGTAGACCACGTGTAACCAAGCCAGCCCAGGACCTTCACATCCAGCTTCTTCACCTGCATGATTGTCTGAGACCAGCCAACCAGACAGCCGATGAAACTGGGTTTGCACAACCAAATCAATTCTGCACAACCTGTCAAACTGTCTCAGGGAAGCGCATCTGCATGCTCGCCGTCCTCACCAGGGACTTGACCTAACTGCAGTTCGGTGTCATCTTCAGTGGGCAAATGCTCACCTTCGATGGCCACTGGCGAAGTCTGCTCTTCACAAATTAATCCTGGTTTCATATGTACTGGTCACATGGTAGACAGCGTGTATGGCACGTGTGGGTGAACATTTTGGTGGTGTCAACGTTATGAACAGAGTGCCCATGGTGGGGTTATGGTATGGGCAGACAAACTAGACACAATGAACACAATTGCATTTTGTCGATGGCAATTTCAATGCACAGAGATACCGTGATGAGCTCCTGAGGGCCCATTGTTGATGGCGGCGGCTGAATGGCACGACACATTTCAGGATAATGCAAAGCCCCATGTCGCAAGGATCTGCACACAATTTCTGGAAGCTGAAAATGTCCCAGTTCTTCCATGGCCTGCATATTCACCAGACATGTCACCCAATGAGCATGTTTGGGATACTCTTCATCGATAGCATGTTCCAGTTCTTGCCAATATCCATCAACTTCGCACAGCCATTAAAGAGGACAGGGACAACATTCTATAGCCTGAGGAAAATGGTCACATCAGATACTGACTGGTTCTGATCCACACCCCTCTACCCTTAAAAAAAAAACTATGACCAACAGATGCATCTCTGTATTCACAGTCATGTGAAATCCATGGATTAGGGCCTAATGAATTCAATTCAATTTGACCGATTTCCTTATGAATTGTTACATTTATTTAGATACAAATATGGAAAGAAATAGGCAAGCATCAGCGCGAACTGAATAACACAATTTGTAATATTTTATTGGAAGATTAGCATGTTAACAGTAGGGCTTGTTGACATGTACAGGAGGAGTTAAAAATAGTTTTTGGATTATATAATCCTACATATTTTATTGAAAGTAGCCAATATCATGTTTAGCCCACTCAGTACACCAGTGGATTATTATTCTCTGCCATTATAATCCCGTTATTCTTCAGATAATTAAATATTCTTGTCCATGGGACTCACAGATATTAAATGCCTACTTGAGGATAGCTTCTACACTGAGAAAATTACAGACAACATACTTGTGGGAACAAATTATTTTATTTCTTATGCAAACTGCAACGCATTAATCATATTTACCCAAAGGAGGAAAAAAGTTGAATGATACCCGTGGCAGTTAATTCACACAGTTCTTTATGTTAGCCATGTCGCAAGTCAAATCACTTTCAACCTACAAGGGCGTTCTATAGTATAGAACCATTTCTAAGCACAAACATAGCTCAGACAAACTGAACTCAAATTAACAATTCAGTTATTGCTCAGATAAATAATATTAGCTCTACAAGAGAAGAAAAGGGGTTCACATTGTTGTTCAGATGCATGTACAAAAACTGGGTTCCAAAAATGTTGTCCAATTGACTTCTTCTGGTTGAAAAATCCCTGCGTTGTCTTAATACACATGCAAGTAAAGTCAGTCATGTGAAAATGTCCTGTTTCCTCCACTTTATTCTGCTTCGTAAACAGTTGGAACCTCGCGCAGTACAATCTGCATCATGTCGCTGATGATTGGAAAGATTAAGTTGATTGGCTGTATAAAGCCAGCCACTATAACAAAACAGAGATGGAAGAGTCTCAATAGCTCTGAAAAGCTGTTTGGGCTGGGAAGGAGGAGGAAGGAGCACTGTTGTCACCAAGTAGAGCTAGATCAGGAAGGTCAATGAGGCGGTTTGGCCAGAGCATAGCTGAGAATGGGGAAGGGAAATAACTGGGTGGTTATACACCCAGAGCTGTGACTAAACTAAAACTGATGATCCTTCAAAACTGGTCTTCACTCCCTGGTGTGGTCTGGCTGTGTGCAGCTGATACAGATGTAGTCCTCTTTCTCTGCCTGCTCTGCAGACACTCCCACACAGATCTGGTGGAACCACTGCTGGCAGCTGCCATCACACTGGACCCAATTCACCTGAGAAAAACAGAGGGGAAATATAATGCACAACGCAGCATCATAAGATGCAAAATGCATCATACCGGCTGTATATCTGTATTTTGAAAGTGGAATCTTCCTTTAATACAAATCATACTACATACTATTTTCAATATACTACAATAAGTTTAATAGTCTAATTGTTAAAACAATGTGATGTTTGGGAAAACACACTGAAATGACCCACAACATAATAAGGTGGAGGTGGGTTTAATGCTAACCTGTTTCCCCTCTGGCTCTCTGCACCACGGTGCAGCACACAGGGTGAAGTCTTCATCAGAGTCTGAAAGGGAGAGGTCAGAGTGAGTGGTGGTGGGTGAACAGGTCCCCTTGGCCTCCTGACTCCTCTCCTTGTTCATCTTGGGCTTCTTCTTGCGGGGCTTCTTGGCTTTGTCCTTGCGCTCGGAGCCCTCCTTCTCCATGCACCTCTTGGTCCGCTTGCCGTTCACAGCCTCCTTCTTGAGACAGGCTACTCCGTTCTGGTGAAAACAGTAAACACGCATTTAAGTCACACACATGAATGTAAATGTTTTTGTATGAATGTAAATGTTTTTGTATGTATGAATGTAATTTTGTTTAAAATGTTATGTTTTTTAAACTTTGTCTTTTAAAATCATTAGAGGTTTGTTTTACCATCGTGGACCACTGAAAATAAGTGTTTTAATTAATGCTTTTAAGTGGCATCTTCTGGGATCCAGCACAGATCTTATATTATTTTTCACCCAAATAGATTCATTCAAAATCATTTTTAAAAGGTTCAACAAATGTGAACAAATGTTCAGAAACGTCTCAAATACATCAAAACAACCCTTTAATCAAGTGGTTGACCTGCTATCTGAGCCTCACAGTAGTAGACTAGTATGTTACCTGGTTGTGAGGGGGGCTCCCTCCCTGAGGGTTGTGCTGGTTTTGGTCCTGCTCTGTGCTGTGCTTGGGAGAGGGGCTGTCTGTGAAGTTGTGGGAGTCCAGTCTGGTGAGGGACATGTACAACTGCTGGGTCTCAGGCAGAGTCACCTGCAGCAGGAAGCCCTCCACCATCAGCTCCTCCAGCTCAGGGCTCAGTCCTGAAACACACACCAATAACACAGTTCAACACAGCCCTTAAAAAGGAATAGTTCATTTTTTGTATTCTGTGAACATACATTTTATGTGTTAGACATTGATGGAAATTTGATAAAAATGTGAATTGTTATGAGAGGTTGAGATATTAGATGTTGCTAGCCTGACACGGACCCTGCAGAGGAATGCACTGGTGATCCGTGTAAAATGATGCGCTGTATGGTTCCTGAGATGGAGCCGAGGTGGGACTGGATGAGCCCCAGCGCTGATGTGATGTCATAAGAGCCACCTCCAGCACCCCCTCTGCGGAGGCCTGCTGCATGCGGTGCTGCCAGCGGACTGTCCTCTCGATGAGGAAGCGTAGGGCATCTCCCTCAGGCAGCCGCACCCTGATGCGCTGCAGGGAGGCGAGCAGGGGAAGCACCCGGTCCAGAGGTGGCTTTTCAGAGCGCCGGCAATGGGGACACAGCCAGGCCTGGTTGGGTCGGGGGTCCTGGTTGGTGCCTGAGACACAGCTGCGGTGAAAGGTGTCACTGCAGAGCTCGCACTGCAGCATGGCGCCCAACGGGGCATTGTGGCACACGCACACCCTCAACGCCCCGCAGTCGCCCGCTTGGAGGAGCTTGGACTCATTGGAGGCCCTGAGAGCCAGCAGATTCTCCATCTCCTTCTGACGTACCTCGGCTAGAGTGGCCATCTACAGAAAGGGAAACCAGCACAGGTTGGCATGACAAAAACACAATACTTACTACCGCAACATGCATCTAACCAAACAGTAACTTACACAGTCATAGTATATGGAATTACAATACTGTATCAAACCATACATTTAATGATATGCACCTTCATATCATGGGTGCTCATATCAATGTGAAGGCTTCACTGATTGCGATAGTTGGCTGTCTTTAGAAAATAAATAAGTTAAATAAGTAAGTTCAATGGTCTGCTTTTGGTAAATAAAAACATGTCCCTAGACAGACTGAGTAAGAGCAGCACGTACAGCAGAGGCGGAGTCCTTGCTCTCTGAGAGGGCCTTCTCCACGTCACTCAGGCAGTCCAGCCAAGTTCCATTTCTCTTGTTGCACTGGGCCACATCCTTCGCCCTTTTAGACTTTGACTTCTGAGACCCCGTCCCAGCCTCACACCGAGGGCACAGCACCTAAAACAGACAGAGACAATGAGCCAAATCCCAAAAAAACTCAGGATAAAATTAACAACATTATCAGCACCGAAATAAAACAAATCCATTAAATAATACATTCAGCAAGAGGTATGGCAGGTTTCATTTTAAACTAATCTACCCAATACTGGGCTTGCCTCCACAACTATTTGGCAACTTAGTGCAAAACATCTCACCCGTAGCGACATTTTAACCAAAGATTCAGTCAGGAGATTTGAGTTGAATCCTGCACAGATTACAGTATCATCACAGCACCCATAGGAGTCTGGTCAAAAGTGGTGCACTATAAAGGGAATAGGGTGCCATTTGGGGTACAGACTGACTATTTAGTGAAACAACCCCTAAGGTGTCTGATTATGTGTTTCGCACTAGATTGTTGTAGGTAGTTTACCTCCAGCAGGGAGTAAGGGGAATTCTTCATTAGAAAGGTTTTGGTGGCGCTCTCCTTCCAGGCCTGCACATCAGAAACCAGGGCCTCCAGTCGAGCCAGAGGGTCCAGCCAGACAGGGATGGTCTTGGCCCGGGACACCAGGTCAGTCAGGGTATCCAGCACAGGGATACGGCCTCCCAGCTACACACAAACACACACTTATAAGCAGTCTGGCTTTTTTCCCCTTTCCCAACTTGTATTTTCAGTCTGGCATACCAGAAGCAGTTGTTTAAAAAAGATCCCAATATAGGACAGGTCTATATTCAGAGATGTCCCAATTACTTGGGTTAATAAATTAGAATTTTAGGCTATATTCCCTTCCTGGTGCACTACATTTGACCAGGGCTCTGTTCAAAAGTAGTGCACTAGATAGGGAGTAGGGTGCCACTTGGGACACACCCTAAGAGCCTCCTACCTGCAGGGTGTCTGTTTCCTGAAGCCATTCTTTAGCCTGGTCCACCGTGTCCTTCAGCAGCAGACAGTTGGGCAGATAAGCAGGGATACTAGCCACCTCCTGCAGAGCTGCCTCAAGAGTTTCCACACAGTGACAAGGCCTGGACAAAATACAAGCTACGCTTAAAAACACAAGTGGACTCAGTACTGCTTTTATCTTTAGTGTCAAGTTCTGTCAACACCTTTCACAACACCCCACAGTTCATATGGCTCTAGTGGTCACTTGTTACTTCAAATCAAATGTTATTGGTCACATACACATGGTTAGCAGATGTTATTGAGAGTGTAGTGAAGTGCTTGTGCTTCTAGTTCTGACAGTGCAGCAGTATCTAACAGGTAACATTAACAATTCCACAACAACACACACAATCTAGTAAAGGAATGAGAAAATATAAATATAAAATATATGGATGCACAGTGAGAGCAGTTAAGATCCAATATATAGTAAGAATTGATAGTGAAGGATACAGTATATACATATTTAAAATCCATAATGCGAGATATGTAAACATTCTTATTAAAGTGACGAGTGTTCCATTGAAAAATATATATATATTTGACCTTTATTTAACTAGGCAAGTCAGTTAAAAACAAATTCTTATTTTCAATGACGGCATAGGAACAGTGCCTGTTCAGGGGCCGAATGACAGATTTGTACCTTGTCAGCTTGGGGATTTGAACTTGCAACCTTTCGGTTACTAGTCTAACGCGCTAACCACTAGGCTACCCTGCCGCCCCAAATTACACTTGCATTTATTAAAGTGTCCTATGATATCAAGTCTGTAGGTAGGCCGCCTCTGTGCTAGTGGTGGCTGTAACAATCTGAATGCCTTGAGCGAGAAGATGTTTTTCAATCGCACTATGAGGAGTTACATTTCAGCATGTCTGAAGAGAACGAACCGAACCAATAGAATAAACCACCTCTGACGCAATGTTGCTTATGGACAGTGGAATTAGTGTTCTGTACATAACTTCTCTATTTCAAAAAGTTCTGAGTTCTCAAATAAGACCTTATAGTCTATGTTTCAATACAGGAGACCGCCACAGTTTACCCTCATAGCAATGGGAGCCAGCTCTGCAACTAGAGCCTGTGTATAAACTGTTGTGTGAGCCAGCTCTGCAACTAGAGCCTGTGTATAAACTGTTGTGTGAGCCAGCTCTGCAACTAGAGCCTGTGTATAAACTGTTGTGGGAGCCATCTCTGCAACTAGAGCCTGTGTATAAACTGTTGTGTGAGCCATCTCTGCAACTAGAGCCTGTGTATAAACTGTTGTGTGAGCCATCTCTGCAACTAGAGCCTGTGTATAAACTGTTGTGTGAGCCAGCTCTGCAACTAGAGCCTGTGTATAAACTGTTGTGTGAGCCAGCTCTGCAACTAGAGCCTGTGTATAAACTGTTGTGTGAGCCATCTCTGCAACTAGAGCCTGTGTATAAACTGTTGTGTGAGCCATCTCTGCAACTAGAGCCTGTGTATAAACTGTTGTGTGAGCCAGCTCTGCAACTAGAGCCTGTGTATAAACTGTTGTGTGAGCCAGCTCTGCAACTAGAGCCTGTGTATAAACTGTTGTGTGAGCCAGCTCTGCAACTAGAGCCTGTGTATAAACTGTTGTGGGAGCCAGCTCTGCAACTAGAGCCTGTGTATAAACTGTTGTGGGAGCCAGCTCTGCAACTAGAGCCTGTGTATAAACAGTTGTGGGAGCCAGCTCTGCAACTAGAGCCTGTGTATAAACTGTTGTGGGAGCCAGCTCTGCAACTAGAGCCTGTGTATAAACTTGTGGGAGCCATCTCTGAAACTAGAGCCTGTGTATAAACTGTTGTGGGAGCCAGCTCTGCAACTAGAGCCTGTGTATAAACTGTTGTGTGAGCCAGCTCTGCAACTAGAGCCTGTGTATAAACTGTTGTGTGAGCCAGCTCTGCAACTAGAGCCTGTGTATAAACTGTTGTGTGAGCCAGCTCTGCAACTAGAGCCTGTGTATAAACTGTTGTGGGAGCCAGCTCTGCAACTAGAGCCTGTGTATAAACTGTTGTGTGAGCCAGCTCTGCAACTAGAGCCTGTGTATAAACTGTTGTGTGAGCCAGCTCTGCAACTAGAGCCTGTGTATAAACTGTTGTGTGAGCCATCTCTGCAACTAGAGCCTGTGTATAAACTGTTGTGTGAGCCAGCTCTGCAACTAGAGCCTGTGTATAAACTGTTGTGGGAGCCAGCTCTGCAACTAGAGCCTGTGTATAAACTGTTGTGGGAGCCAGCTGAGCAGAGCATTGTCCCAACCCACTGATATAGTTAATCCATCAGTGAGCAGCTTTCAACTCCAAATGCAAACCTTGCAGTTTTCACTCTCTGCTGGCTGAACTTCTAAGCAGCTTTTCGCAAGGTAGGTGTCAGTGCTACATATTTACTATGAACTATGTCAGTGTGCTTTATTTGGTTTTAAATCTCATTCTATTTTAAACATCTTGTTTTGTGCATCTCGTAACCATTTCCTAATGAAAATATTATGTCTATGGCTTTACTATTAAAGTTTTTGTATTACTCAAGTTAGAAAAGGAGTCGACCTGAGACATGGCTGTAGACCATTACTACAGCTAGGATGAAAGGTGACAACTACTGAACCAAGAGTTTTTCCTGTACATCGTTTCATGTAGGATAGAACTGGTCAACTTGTATACTCAACTACAGTACTGTCTAAGGCGCTCTCCTCCTCTCACCTAGTCTCCATCAGGCTGAGAGCCCGCTCCTCCCAGTGCTCAGACATTGTAAGCAGCTCCTGCAGGCGCGCCATGGCTCTCTCCACCAAGGCATGCGAGGCCAGACCCACCCCCTGGTCTATCAGCCTCCGCATGGTGTCCAGACAGAGGCTGTGGGGCTGGCTGCTGGCCCCCTGAACCACCTCCAGCCAGCGCGCCTGCTCCAGCCTCTCCCTGAGCAGGCTTAGCTGGGGCAGCTCCACATCCAGGCTCAGGCTCACGTCCAGCAGGCTCTGCAGCTCCGCTGGGCTGGGGGCCTCGTCACAGAGGAGCCGCTCGCTGCGCTGCTGGAAGTCATCCACGCGGGTAAGCAGGTCCTGGGGGAAATACAAACAAGTAAAAGGGTCAATCAATGAACGCTGTTGTTTTGTTCAGTGTTATCCTGGTCCTGAAAGATCACTGAGCTGGACGTAGGCTTCTGCCACTGACTCCCAGCCTAGTGCATCATCAACTAATCAAGAATGTGCTGAGCGAAGAAAGGTGTGACAGCGAAGAGAGGAACACAGGAATTGTCACTGATGGTAGTGGATATATTCTGGCCCTATAGTTGTACCTTGAGTAAGGGGGCCTGGCGGATGCTGCAGGGCAGCTTGTGCAGCTGCCTGACAAACGCCCTGAGCTCCTCCACCGTCAACAGGTTCTGGCTCTGGGACTTCCCTCCACCTGAACGATACCTGACAACAACACACTAAAGATCAGAGAAACAGCTAGCCTACAGAGCACAAAAGCTGAAATTATTTTCACTAGGGCACATTATTGCTTTGCACATTAGTTAGGACTATTTGGCTAACCATGTCGCTAGCAATACGAAAATTAGAAGTGGTAAAGGATTTCAACTTTATAAAGTATCCAGCAGTTATACCTCACTGGTCATCCCCAAAGCCAACACCTCCTTTGGCTGCCTTTCCTTCCAGTTCTCTCCTGCCAATGACTGGAACTATTTGCAAAAATCACTGATGTTGGGAGACTTCGATCTCCCTCACTGACTTTAAGCATCAGCTGTCAGAACAGCTTACCGATCACTGCAGCTATACACAGCCCATCGAAAATAGCCCATACAACTACCTACCTCATCCCCATATTGTTTTTATTTACTTACACACCAGTATTTCTAATTGCACATCATCATCTGCACAACTTGTAATTATTCTGCCACTATGGCCTATTTATTGCCTTGCCTCCTTACTCCATTTGCACACACTGTATATAGATTGTTCTATTGTGTTATTGACTGTACTTTTGTTTATTCCATGTGTAACTGTTTGTGTCGCACTGCTTTGCTTTATCTTGGCCAGGTCGCAGTTGTAAATGAAAACTTGTTCTCAACTTGCCTACCTGTTTAAATAAAGGTGAATAAAAACATAAAAAATAATAATACAATAATAGAAATTGTGTGTGTAGCACACCTGGTCTGCCTTTTCCCATTGAGCAGTTGCTGGGCCACCACGGCACACTTCTCAGCATCCAGGGTAACAGTGCAGAGCTGCCGTAAGAGGTCACTCTGAGGGAACTGCTTCACCTCTGCATCCTCCACCAGTGACCTCAGCACCTCCAAGCCTGAACACAAACAAACAGTGCTTCAGAACACTGCTTTAGACACAGTCATCAATGCATCCAAAGAATCATGGTCCAATGATCAAGTGAACTGTACTATTAGCAAAGGGTAGAAAATACTCTAGTCTATTCTGGTATTATGTGTTTAATTAGAAGGGTGAAGAGAAGTAAAAAACATTCCATAACACATTTGAGAACATCCTGTCCACTTGGGGTTATGCAAATAAGCAACACTAAGTTTGTGTTATGTTATGACCAATTTCAATTCCATTGACGCCCGAACCCAAAGAGGTATCCTACTTAGGATTAGTACTTACTGCTTTTCTTGTCTTGTTTCGCCTCCAGTATGTTAGTGACATGCGAGACCCAGCCTGTGTAGGACTCGGCACGCAGTGTGACTGCTTCCATCATGGGGTAGAGCTCAGCCATGGTAAACCTGAAGCTGTAGACACACAACCAGGTAAACACAGGTTTATAATGTTTCTGGAATCTTGGCTGAGTAACAGCTGTCACAACTGTTTATGTTCTGGTCAGGTGACACGCGTTTGTTTCTCATCAGAAGGTTCTAGAAGGCCTTTAGACATTTCAATGCTGCACACTTTGAATTTGACCCTTACTTTAAGTTGATAGATGTTCTTAAAGGGGCATTTCAATTAAACTGCAAAACAAGTGTTATAATATGTGCATTGGATCTGAAAAACTAATGGCAATATTAACATGAGCTACTGTTGATTGCCCGTTTCTGTACAATGTGGGATGTACGTAATGAGGGATGAAAGTAAACATTTTAATGTGGGCATTTAGCATGAACTTAGCTGTTGATAGACCTACTTGAGTGTGAGGTTGTTGGGGGAGCAGGAGCAGAGGTTTTGGGCGTGGTGCAGACACACTAGCTGGCCAGGGTTACAGGGACAGGTGAGGGCAGACAGGTAGCAGGTGGTCCTGCACCTGGAACACTGGCGCTCCTCGTCTGGCAGCAGGTCGTACTCCACCTGCTGGGACTGCTGCACGCCCTGGGGACACAGACAGAGGAGTAGTGTCATAAAACACACCCACAGATTAGTAGTGTCATACTAGTAGAAACATGGATAACACAGGGAAAGACACTATTGGAGCAAAGTTAACTGTGGCCATTTGCTTCTCTAAGGATGTTGTCCAATTACAACTAAGATGCTTTGAATGGCATGCCTTTGAACAGGGGCACAGTATTGGTCAATTTGAAACCAGAAGGAAAAAAACATTGATATTCAAAAATCAAATTAATGTGTGCCAGCATGAGAGGCCCCTCACCATCTTGCCGACTTTGTCCCTCAGCTTGTCCTCCTCATGGAGCATGACGGCCATGTCCCTCTGCACGGCCGAGGCCAGGGCCACGTCCATGGTGTCTGCCTTGGATGCCATTTTGCAGACCATCTCGTCGTGGGAGAAGACACAGTACCTGTCCAGCTGTCGGTAGTGGTCCACACACATGCGGCCCATGGGCATCTGAAATGACAGAGCACAAGGCTTTGGGTTGAAACTGTACTATTCATTTAACAATATCGAGCTGAGCTGTATACAGTGCTGGTTACATCAGTAATACTCTAACTTGATCCAAAGAGCGACAAGGTATACAAGCCTCTTGTTCAATCCCAGCATTAACACACCTGACTGAGCAAATGTATTGTTCATCCAGACCATGATAAACCTGTACATCATGTAGCTCTCCAGGACCAGGTGTAATGACCACTGCTCAATAGAAACACCTTCCAGTTATTCAATTATTAGCTTATGTATGCTATTGAGGTACTTCAAATCATCATACCCAGTCCATCGTGCAGAAGTTGACAGCCTCAGCAAAGTTGAAACCCTGGTTAAATCCACTGTGGTAGGCTCTAGGGAAAGTGATGACAAACTCGCCAGCGCACTGATTGGTGCGATAGATCTAGAGAAGAGCGGGTATGAAGTTATGGTAAAACTATAACTATACTCACAGCGTGTGTGTGTGTGTGGGGGCGCGTTTGGTACTTACGGGAACACCGTGGTTCATGAGTGTGTTGGGGTTCATGATGGTGACCAGCTGGTGCAGAAGGTCAGGCTGAGACTCGAACAGCTCGGGGGCCAGTTTCTTCATCACCCCCTCCAGCTTCTCCGCAGCATACCCCGGAGCGCCGTACCAAGTCTTGGGCTCTCCCCTGAGGACATATGCCAGTTTGTCATAAACACTGACTGTTGTCACTCCTTGACCCAGAAAATATAAAAAACTAAATTGGCCTATTTTGAATCTCCCATTCCTCTCAAAAATGTTAGAAAAAGCTGTTGCACAGCAACTCAATGCCTTCCTGAAGAGAAACAATGTATACGAAACGCTTCAGTCTGGTTTTAGACCCCATCATAGCACTGAGACTGCACTTGTGAAGGTGGTAAATTACCTTTTAATGGCGAGGCTCTGCATCGGTCCTCCTAGACCTTAGTGCTGCTTTTCATACCATCGATCACCACATTCTTTTGGAGAGATTGGAAACCCAAATTGGTCTACACTGAGAAGTTCTGGCCTGGTTTAGATCTTATCTGTCGGAAAGATATCCGTTTGTCTCTGTAGATGGTTGTCCTCTGACAAAACAACTGTAAATGTCGGTGTTCCTCAAGGTTCTGTTTTAGGACCACTATTGTTTTCAATCTACATTCTACCTCTTGGTGAGGTCATTCGGAAACACAATGTTCACTTGCACTGCTATGCAGATGCACCAAAATTGCCTTTGCTGGAAGCCTGTGTTTCAGACATAAGGAAGTGGATGGCTGCAAATGTTCTACTTTTACACTCGGACCAAACAGAGATGCTTGTTCTAGGTCCCAAGAAACAAAGAGATCTGTTGAATCTGAAAATTCATCTTGATAGTTGTACAGTCCTCTCAAATAAAACTGAAGGACCTCTGCTTTTCTCTGGACCCTGATCTCCCATTTGACGAACATATCAACACTGTTTCAAGGACAGCTTTTCCTCATCTACATAACATTGCAAAAATCAGAAACTTTGTCCAAATTGATGCATAAAAATTATTCCATGCTTTTGTCACTTCTAGGTTAGACTACTGTAATGGTCTACTTTCCGGATAAAGCACTAAATCAACTTCAGTTAGTGCTAAACACAGCTGCTAGAATCTTGACTAGTACCAAAAAATGTGATCATATTACTCCAATGCTAGCCTCTCTACACTAGCTTCCTGTTAAGGCAAGAGGTGATTTCAAGGTTTTACTGCTAACCTACAATGCATTACATGGGCATGCTCCTACCCATCTTTCCGATTTGCTTCTGCCGTACACACCTACACGTACGCTACGGTCACAAGACGCAGGCCTCCTAACTGTTCCTAGAATTACTAAGCAAACAACTGGAGGCAGGGCTTTCTCCTATAGAGCTCCATTTTTATGGAATGGTCTGCCTACCCATGTGAGACACGCAGACTCAGTCTCAGCTTTTAAGTCTTTATTGAAGACTCATCTCTTCAGTAGGTCCTATGATTGAGTGTAGTCTGGCCCAGAAGTGTGAAGTTGAACGGAAAGGCTCTGGAGCAACGAACCACCCTTGCAGTCTCTGCCTGGCCGGTTCCCCTCTCTCCACTGGGATTCTCTGCCTCTAACCCTATTACAAGGGCTGAGTCACTGGCTTACTGGTGCTCTTCTAAGCCATCCCTATAAGGGGTGCGTCACTTGAGTGGGTTGAGTCACTGACGTGATCTGCTTGTCTGTGTTGCCCCCCTCTCGGGTTGTGACAGAGATCTTTGTGGGCTATACTTGGCCTTGTCTCAGGATGGATAGTTGGTTGTTGATATCCCTCTAGTGTTGTGGGGGATGTGCTTTGGCAAAGTGGATGGGGTTATATCCTACCTGTTTGGCCCTGTCCGGGGGTATTGTCGGACGGGGCCACAGTGTCTCCCGACCCCTCCTATCTCAGCCTCCAGTATTTATGCTGCAGTAGTTTGTGTCAGGGGGCTAGGGTCTGTCTGTTATATCTGGAGTATTTCTCCTGTCTTATCCGGTGTCCTGTGTGAATTTAAGTTCTCACTACCTCGCTCTCCCTTTGAGGACCTGAGCCCTAGGACCATGCCTCAGGACTACCTGGCCTGATGACTCCATGCTGTCCCCAGTTCACCTGGCCGTGCTGCTGCTCCAGTTTCAACTGTTCTGCCTGCGACTATGGAACCCTGACCTGTTCACCAGACGTGCTACCTGTCCCAGACCTGCTGTTTTCAACTCTCTAGAGACTGCAGGAGCAGTAGAGATACTCTTAATGGTCGGCTATGAAAAGCCAAATCAAATTTACTCCTGAGGTGCTGACCTGTTGCACCCTCGACAACCACTGTGATAATTATTATTTGACCCTGCCGGTCATTTATGAACATTTGAACATCTTGGCCACGTTCTGTTATAATCTCCACCTGGCACAGCCAGAAGAGGAATGGCCACCCCTCATAGCCTGGTTCCTCTCTAGGTTTCTTCCTAGGGAGTTTTTCCTAGCCACTGTGCTTCTACACCTGCATTGCTTGTTGTTTGGGGTTTTAGGCTGGGTTTCTGTAGAGCACTTTGAGATATCAGCTAATGTACGAAGCGCTTTATATATACATTTGATTTGATCACTTTGAAGATTGAAGAGTATTCTTGTGTTTAATACCATGTCAACCAATAAACGAATAAACTAACTCCAATACTAAGCAAGCAATTGTGTTTGACAAGATTCCTCAAAATGAAAGAAGCAGAGGCCATTTGCTTTGACCTATACAGTGCATTATACCACGGGCCAGGAGATTTTTCTGGTCCAGTTACAAGGTCAGGTAAAACTCCAGTGGGGCAGCCTTTATGTACCAGTGCAGGTAGTTGATGGAGTAGCTCCAGTGGTCCTCAATGTGCCAGCAGAAGGAGGAGAAGCACATGCCCACATACAGCCAGGGTAACTTCATCCCACAGATGTCAGCCGTAACATGAGTCAGCACCGAGGAGTCCATCACGGGCATGTTGTTCAGGTTCCAGCCACTGCTCAGGTAATCCTATGGGTCAGAGACAAGTTAAGTACAAGTTAAGGCTCGACTCAACTGCGGGCGATATTGGCTAGGGCTTAATCTCCTGTAGAACTCCAATATCACCTTAAATATAAGCCACAAGTGCTTCCGCTGTCTCTAAGAGCATAGATGTATGGGGGTTTTGAGCTATAGAACTATTTGCGAGAGTTATCCACAACAGTTCTCTTGGTCTGAAATTGTGTACTGTTGCCATGATGTTGTGGTACAGTCAACTTCAGAATCATCCCAATATCTAGCATATGTTAACTTGTAAGAGTAGAGCCTTTGTGTACCTCATCCTCAGGGGAGACATGGAATCGTCCACCCCTGATGGGGAAGCCGCTCCCAAACTCCTTGGAGGCAATGTCTGCTCCGTACTCCACAGTGACGTCCTCCTCGATGGTGCTGACCAGTCGCCAGAACTCCTTCTCCACCAGCTCTGTGGGAACCATCTGACAAACAGAGAGACAGAAAAAAACATTACCTCAACTCATTTCAACTACAGGCAGAGTTAAGTATAATACAGCTTATATCAGGTGGGGGTTAAGTAGGCACAATGACACTGGGAAAATACTTTGAAACAGAGGTTCCATCTTAAAACTTGTCTAATAGGAACATTTTCCTGTTTTGTCCCTGCTGAACATACCACTGATGAGGACAGTACATCTGCTGTCAAACTTACATGAACTGGCATGTTGAAATAGTCTGACTTGAAGGAGTCAGCCATGTCCCCAAAAGTGCGTAGAGAGTAGTCCCTGCCAGCCTGCTCGAAGCCAAAGGCTACCTGGGGTTTGCCACACTCCTGTAGGGAAGACAAGGATGAGAAGCACTAATGTAGCTAATATCAACATGAAGTTATACTTGCCGAACACCAACAGGAGTAGGATTCTACTGAGAAGCTCCGGTAAATAAGAACCACAAAATAGAGGTTTAGCATGCTTTTGTTTAGCTTTAATAAGAGTCGACTGCTGCTTCTGTATTCAGCATCCCCAGTGGATGGGGTGTGTGGAGTTTACAGAGTGACAGTGTAGTACGGTAATTGGGGCTGAGCGGGAGCATGTCTGTCACCTGAGCCAGGCACTTGGGGCATCTCCAGTCTCCTTTGGGGACATCATGCAGGGGCGGGATCAGACAGAAGGTGTGGTAGCTGTCATCACAGCCATCACACAGCAGCAGGCGGTCCTCTTCGCTCCCGCTGCCACACACCAGACACATGTACTGATCCACCTGAGACAGACAGAGACAGACAATGAGGTTTCTTATCCAATAATCAGTAAAAATGGCACCCAGGTGGGTGGATGGGATGAGTTTACATTTAATGGTTAGTTAAGAACTCAATAATTTGTACTTTTGTGAGAGATCTGAATAAATGCTATCCATTAGGATTATTATCATAGTCATAATGAAGAGACAATTAGCCTTGATTAGCTCAGCATATAAACGTATTTTTCTCACCGCAGGGTCGTTTTTTTTACTAAACACGCTTTCTTTGTCACTTGTTATTGGATCCTCGTGCTCAGTGAGTTCCAGTTTCACCTCAACAGGTTTCACTAGCACTGAAAAACATCACATGGTTAATGGAGGCCAGTGCATACAGTATGTATTCATATCAACACAACCCTGTTCTTATATAGATCTCAAATCTAATAATTATCTAAACTTAAATTAAACCAGAGAAACATTTTCATTTGTTCATGAAAAAAAATTACATTATTTCACAAGACTGCCAAAGGACTGTGTTTACCAAGCTGTGGCTCTGGCTTGGCCACATAGGAACCCATCCTCCTCCTCAGGTTGGGCCGGTTCTCACAGTCCTCCGCTGTCTCAGTCTTCATACAGCCTCCCTGTCAGAGAGAGGGGAGAAAAGGGAGGGGTTCATGCCACGTGGACTACGACAGGAGATGAAGAAAAAGCAACATATTTTTCTCGAGGTCACCACTGCACACACACCGGCTCTTTTGGTCAATATACAGAAACACACTCAAAGCTGTGAACCGCCGCTTGTCTGCATTGGTAAATTGTGCTACTGGACTTGTCACACAATGACTCGGACAAAGATGTCTTATTGGGTTCCCGGGAACTAATGTGGGTTAGAATTGTGACTTATGGGGAACCAGAGCCACTGACGGAGGTAGAACATTTACTTATGTGGACCCTGGAAGAGGTTCACCTCAGCTCTCATGCGCTTGGCTCTGCGAGCGATGCTGCAAGTCTCCAGGGGCTGTACAGACTGGCGCTGGGGCAGGTCATGGGGGATGTAGTCTGTATCCTTGGTGTCATTGGTCAGGGTAGGCTTCTGTAGGGGAGACATGGGGGAGTGAGTGGGCATGTAGAAATATAACACATTTTCACAGATATCAATCAAGGCAAATGACAATCATTCTGTTGAATGACAAAATAAAGTGCTTTACTTGCTCCTTGTCACTCCTATTATGCTGTGACAAATTCCATTTGCCAAGAACAAACTAGGCATCTATAAACCGAGGCAGGGCCATGTGGTTGTTTAGGTGCTTAGTTGTCTAACAGTTCCTTTGGGGGTTTGATTTCCAATATTTCATTGTTGCCTTTGAACAAAATAATTGTAATAGTTGTTGAATACCATGGCTTGATAATAAATTCAATCTTCGAATTCAAACTTCAACTGTTGATACTTGTTTTTGTCTTGCAAGATCAACACATGGGTCTCTGGTCTTTCTGTTGACACCACTCACATGACAAAGAGGAAGACAGGCAGCAACACTGAGGTGAGGTGGGGGTTGGGAACACTGACGCTCTGCTGTCTCTGGTGTATCAGGAGGACAGTGCAAGGGCAGCAGCCAGGCCAGAGACAGCTAGGCCTCTACACAGGGAGGGCGGGGCGAGAGGGAGGAGGGTGAAAGGGGAGGGGATCAGGGGAGGTCAACGCCAGCAGGCTGAGAGAGAGGCATGCAGCACTGCGGAGAGAGGATGAGCTGCTGCTAACCACAAAGCCCAACCAGGGCCCCAAGGTACAATCAGAGAAGCTGCAAGAGACAACTGAGGCCTTCAATAAAATAAACACGGAAAGAGGAAAACGGTACTAAGTTCTACAAAAATAACCCAATGGGGAGGAGAGCTTGCTAAAAAAAATGGTTGGCTTGTTGCCAGTTTGTTGTCAGGATTCAAGTCATGCTTTTTAAAAGTCCCAGGCTTCATCTGGCATATAACTCAATTTGTGTGCAAAACCCAGGCTCCTTCAACTCCTCGCTATACCAAGGAACAAAGCAGATCTACTGCAGTTAAGACTTACTGAATCGCTGGCCAAATATCAAACTTACAGAGTAGTGTGGAAAAGAGGCCATGTGAGTGCCAGTTCACTTCTGACGTGCCTCTTCTCTGCAGTAGTAGGACAGTTAATAATGAGATTGTCTGGTATTAGCTTAATTTAGGGTGATGCTCTACATTCAGACAGAGCAGGAAGTGACGAGTCACTTAATGCAGGAAATAATAACTGCCAAATATTTGTTCAGTTGACCCATTTATGAAGTTGACCCTGCTTCCATCTTGAGCAGATATTTAATGGAAAATAAATTCTCTCAACAGCTAAAACATGCATACATATATATACAAACACACCTGCCATTTCGCTATGGACAATGTCTACACCTTTGACGCAGCACAACCTCCTACACCATGCCCAAACCAGACCTCCGCATGTGCCATTGTCCCCCCACAACAAACAAGATCACAACACGCAGGTTGAAATATCAAAACAAACTCTGAACCAATTATATTAATTTGGGGACAGGTCAAAAAGCATTAAACATTTATGGCAATTTAGCTAGCTACCTTGCAGTTGCTGGCTAATTTGTCATGGGATATAAACATTGAGTTATTTGACCTGAAATGTACAAGGTCCTCTACTCTGACAATTAATCCACACATAAAACAGTCAACCGCATCATCTTTCCTCCTTCCAGGCTTCTTATTCTTCTTTGGACTTTATATGGTGATTGGCAACTAACTTTCATAATAAGGTGCATTACCACAACCGACCTCAGTTCAACTTTCAATCACCCACGTGGATATATGTTCCAAAAACCAATGAGAAGATTGGAGAGGCAGGACCTGCGTCACAAATGGAATCATCTATTTTTGCGCCTGGCAACACAGACGCTCGTTGCCACGGGTGCAACGATTGAATAACGTGTACATTTATTTTGAAGCACACGCGACACGACCGGTGTGTTCAGCATGTTAGTCCTCAACTTGAAATAAGAGCACATTAGTAAACAGCCCAGAGCAGAGTGCCATCTGCTGAGAGAGAGCAACCCATCTAACTCACCAGAAGGTTGGCTCCAGTCTGGAACAGGTTGTAGGGGTAGAGGATCCTCTCATAGTGAGAGCGCAGATGAGAGCCTATGGCCTTGCCTGGAGCAAAGCCCATCTTTAGGGCTATCTTAGACCAGCGTCTCTCTCTGCAAACCGCGTCAAATCCCCCATCATCGTTCACCAACTGGGAAAGAAAGGATGCCAATCAATGACCTTTACTGTGAGAGTGTTTACAAATGTGTAAACATAGCACAATAAGAAGCATATAGAGCTCCCATGAGTATATAAGTGTACAACACAAACGCCCCCTGGTTCATATCCAAGAAAAGCTGGCCAGTTTCCTGCATCCAGGGTGTGCCAGAAGTTGTAGCTACATACCTTGTTGAGTTGGTACAGGTCCAGATTCTTTCTTTCCACATGAGGGATTTTCAGGGTGCACCCTTGTAGCTCCCAGAACTTTGCGATTTGATCCAGGAAGTTGAGCTTGACTCTGGTTTGAGCCTACTCAACATCAACACAAGACATGGTCCATTTTACACATCACCAACATAAAAGAAAAAAAGAAAAAGCCATTGTTTCTACAATAATTCATCCCATGCTGTGCTACTTAAGTGCAGATGACAGGACATTAAGGTTAGGCGATATAGCTGGGTATTTTTTTAAATACCCACAGTATGATTTTAAATACCGTTGATACGAATGCTAGTTTACTAGATTTCGATATTTGTACTTTTAAATAAATACCTGTAGTCAAGTTGTGCACTAGGTTAAAGGATAAAGCAGATTGTGCTGTTCATTCCACATGTTATTTTTCACTATTACATTTACTGGTAGTTCCCCCAAAACAGCTGATCGAGCCCCTTTTTATTTATTTATTTATACACGTTTCTCTCAGAGAGATAACATTTCTTGTCCAAGAGAGACCTGGTCCAATAGCAGCAGGGGGAACAACATTTCAGACAAAACAACTTCAGACTAACACAGGATTAAACAAAACTATAAACACACAGTACAACAATTACATATTACGTTAAAAACACAAAAGTCTTGACTAAAAAAAACAGCTGACCTCAAGACAATTACACTCCATGGTAAATATGTCGATCAAGTGTTTCAACTCCACCAACGAAACTAGATCATCAAATAAAAAAATTCCAGGATCACGGAGCTGAGTAACATTTACATTACATTTAAGTCATTTAGCAGACGCTCTTATCCAGAGCGACTTACAAATTGGGTACCAAAAACGAATTCTACCATGACCTGTTCTAATTTTTGGTACTGTTAGAAGCAAATAAGAATGGGACCGTAATTGATATTTATTTACCGACCTGATTCAAAAAAAGAGAAAATAGCATTTTACCCAATATGGCCTTGTAAAAATCAGTGCATAAGGGGTGAGGTGAGTCACTCCCGCAGTGCAACTTAAGTGAGGTGATGAAGATACACTTGCATGAAATTCACTACTAATGTTCACAAGCTTCTTGAATCTTGGTAAAAGCAGAGACAATCCCCTCCTGGATTAAGATCCCGGCTGACTAATATTTGTTTTGTGTATGCTTAAACTGAGTAGCCTTTTGAGATACTTCACTTTATGAGCCGGGTTGTCTGTCCTTGCAATTTCATTTTGCATGCGAGCGTTAGAATTCAGTATGGGAACTCCTTAGTAGGTTAGCATTTCTTGGGGCGGGGTTTACCAACAAACAAAACAATAGCGGCCATTATGAGCAGCACCGGTAATAGCATGCAGCACCGGTATAGCACAGGCACAGTATTAAGTTATGGCAATATGGATACCACCCAAAACATGTATCAAAAGGGGGGGGGGGGTTAAAGAAGGTCTAGGTACCAGTGACCTTTGACTTGAGGTAATCAACTTTCTCTACAAGGCACACTTCAGGGGCCAGGGAGTACTCTGGCTTCAAAAGACACCCTGCTGCTGGGTGTTATAAGCCTGTTGAAGCCACTGTTCTACAGACAAATGTATCAATGTAGCTTTCTGAGTCACCTTAGCTAATTCTTTAGGCTTAATCTGACTAATGTTTTTATTTGTCCATTTTCTTTTATTTCTTTACCACTTAAAAGAGTAGGATAATAATGTGGATTGAGACGATGTACAAGAAAGGCCAAAACCCCCAAAATAACTTTCATTTTGAAAAAAGTCATCCACATATTCAAAATAAAAAAAACCTTGCTTACGTACATATTCAGTCTCTCATAATAACGGTAACTAAATATACTATTATTAAAAAGCAGTACTGTATGGATAAACCATTATTATTAACCATATTATTATTATTGCTATTATTATTATTATTATAAACCAGTTAAGTAGTAAAATGAACATACCTCCAATTCATTAAGTCTCTGGATCCGGGGAGTGAAGTGCAGTCTGTCCACATCACACGCAAACGGTGGCTGCCATTCCTGCAGGAGTAAACAACACCATCTTGTCAAACTGACTGAGGAGTCACTCACATTTTTCATAGCTCATCCTCCATTTTGAAGAATCATTATCAGTTGAGCCACATTCGATGCTGTATTTGAATACATGTCTATTTAAGTCATCTAAACTGCACCGTTTAGAAACATTGTGACATGGTAGGCCATGTTCCATACAAAAAGTAATGTAGGCTGTTCATCTTTAGTCTAAATCCATATTTGAGATGTCCTCCGTTACACTCTTCCTACTAAACACTTGGCTAAATGCCAATCAAACGTGAGTAAAATGGAGCAAAAATCTTAGAACACCTACGGATTCAAGGATGTTCTTTTTTACGATTTTCTACATTGAAAAGAAAATTGTGAAGACAATCAAAACTATGAAATAAAACACAGAATCATGTAGTAAACAAAAATAATTGTTAAACAAATAATTTGAGATATTTGAGAATCTTCAAATAGTAGGAATTTCTTTCCTTCTTAATGCTTTTGAGCCAATCAATTGGGAAATTAAGAACTTTGAAAGTTTCATCAAGTAGTGGCCAAAAGTTGAGAAACACACAAAAATTAATTTTCACAAAGTCTGCTGCCTCAGTTTGTATGATGGCAATTTGCATATACTCCAGAATGTTATGAAGAGTGATCAGATGAATTGCAATTAAAAGTCCCTCTTAGCCATGCAAATGAACTTAATATCCCAAAAACATTTCCACTGCATTTCAGCCCTGCCACAAAAGGACCAGCTGACATGTCAGTGATTCCCTCGTTAACACAGGTGTGAATGTTGACGAGGCCAAGGCTAGAGGGGGGCGGCAGAGTAGCCTAGTGGTTAGAGCGTTGGACTAGTAACCGAAAGGTTGCAAGTTCAAACCCCCGAGCTGACAAGGTACAAATCTGTCATTCTGCCCCTGAACAGGCAGTTAACCCACTGTTCCTAGGCCGTCATTGAAAATAAGAATTTGTTCTTAACTGACTTGCCTAGTTAAATAAAGTTAAAAAAAGAAAAAAAAAAGAGATCACTCCGTTCTGAATAACAGACTGTTCGAATAACAGACTGGAAGCTTCAAAAGGAGGGTGGTGCTTGGAATCATTGTTCTTCCTGTCAACCATGGTTACCTGCAAGGAAACACGTGCAGTCATCATTGCTTTGCACGAAAAAGGGCTTTAGAAAAGGATATTGCTGCCAGTAAGATTGCACCTAAATCAACCATTTATCGGGACTTCAAGGAGAGCATTTCAATTGTTGTTAAGGCGGCTTCAGGGCGCCCATGAAAGTCCAGCAAGCGCCAGGACTATCTCCTAAAGTAGATTCAGCTGCGGGATCGGGGAACCACCAGTACAGAGTTTGCTCAGGAATGGCAGCAGGCAGGTGTGAGGCAAAGATGGAGCATGACCTGGTGTGAAGGCAGCAAAGAAGCCACTTCTCTCCAAGAAAAACAGGGACAGACTGATATTCTGCAAAAGGTACAGGGATTGGACTGCTGAGGACTGGGGTAAAGTCATTCTCTCTGATGAATCCCCTTTCCGATTGTTTGGGGCATCCCTAAAAGAGCTTTTCCCAGAGAACACAAGGTGAGCGCTACCATCAGTCCTGTGTCATGCCAACAGTAAAGCATCCTGAGACCATTCATGTGTGGGGTTGCTTCTCAGCCAAGGGAGTGGGCTCACTCACAATTTTGCCTAAAAACACAGCCATGAATAAAGAATGGTACCAAGAGCAACTTCTCCCAACCATCCAGGAACCTTTTGGTGAGGAACAATGCCTTTTCCATCATGATGGAGCACCTTGCTCCAAAAGTGATAACTAAGTGGCTCGGGGAACAAAACATCGATATTTTGGGTCCATGGCCAGGAAACTTCCCAGACCTTAATCCCATTGAGAACTTGTGGTCAATCCTCAAGAGGTGGGAGGACAAACAAAACCCACAAATTCTGAAACTCCATGCATTGATTATGCAAGAATGGGCTGCCATCAATCAGGATGTGGCCCAGAAGTTAATTGACAGCATGCCAGGGCAGATTGCAGGGGTCTTGAAAAATAAGGGTCAACACTGCAAATATTGACTCTTTGCATCAACTTCATGTAATTGTAAATAAAATACTTTTGGCCACGTCTGTACAATCACAAAAACCATTAAGTGCTATGATGAAACTGGCTCACACAAGGAACTCCACAGGAAAGGAAAACCCAGAGTTACCTCTGCTGCAGAGGATAAGTTCATTAGTTACCAGCCTCAGAAATTTCAGCCTAAATAAATGCTTCACAGTGCTCAAGTAACAGACACATCAACTGTTGAGAGGAGACTGCATGAATCAGGCCTTCAAGGTCAAATTGCTGCAAAGAAACCACTACTAAAGGACACCAATAGGAAGAAGAAACTTGCTTGGGCCAAGAAACGAGCAATGGACAATAGAACGGTGGAAATATGTCCTTTCGTCTGGAGTCCAAATATGAGATTCTTGGTTCCAAACGCTGTGCCTTTGTGAGACGCAGTGTGGGTAAATGCATTTCCCACCGTAAAACATGGAGGTGGTGTTATGGTGTGGGGGTGCTTTGCTGGTGACACTGTTGGATTTATTTCAAATTCAAGGAACACTTAACCAGCATGGCTACCACACCATCCCATCTCATTTGCGCTTAGTGGGACTATCAGTTTTCCAACAGGACAATGACCCAAAACACACCTCCAGGCTGTGAAGGGTTATTTTACCAAAGAGAGTGATGGAGTGCTGCATCAGATGACCTTGCCACCACAATTTTCCGACCTCAACCAAATTGAGATGATCTGGCATGAGTTGGGCCACAGAGTGAAGGAAAAGCAGCCAACAAGTGCTCTGCATGTGAGAACTCCTTCAAGACTGTTGGAAAACTATTCCAGGTGAAGCTAGTTGAGAGAATGCCAAGAGTGTGCAAAGCTATTAAGGCAAAGATTGGCTATTTGAAGAAACTCATATTTTCATTAGTTTAACACGTTTTTGGTTACTACATGATTCCATGTGTGCTTTTTCATAGTTTTGATGTCTTCACTCTTACTCTACAATGTAGAAAGAGAGAGGCTGTTTGACTGGAATCATCAGGAGAAACTGTGGTGCAGATAGAACATTAAGGTCACTACAGCCTCCTTATCTTTGGAGACTACACGGTCTCTGTGACCTTGCATGGCATCGGAGTGCCAGCATTCCTGTTTGAATGTGCATAATAACTCCGGAACACAGAAAAGTATCATTTTAAATATGCTACACAAGCACTAGCCTCTATCTCACAGCAATTTGGCAAATTCATCCCAAGTGACAAATAGGGCAAAACCCTTTTTGATCAAAAGTGAAAGAGTCCATCCTAAAACCCAACTACCTAAAGAAGAAGACCTAACTGACACCTCAGACTGAGGAGTGATCCAGCTGGGAATGTGGACGAGTCAGTCAAAGTGCAGTTATCAAAAAATGCTGGGGGGGTATGGATCCCTGTGGCCGGGGAATTGATAAGACCACCATAAATTTGGCCTCCATAGATTACCCTTTGACTGCACTCTTCGTCTGCAGTGCACGGCCCAGATGGGAGCATGGCTTATGAAACAACAGCTCTGGCTGTATTTCCACCAGTCCCTTTGTGGAGTATTTGAGCAACGACAACAGACAGGCCAATTGCATAACCACTCCCATTCTGCACAAACAACTTCAATCCTCTGAACGGCTAGCCAAATTCAGCCATCATTAGACTACCTACAGCAGACACAGCTCCAGAGTGATCTGGAGTGCATATTTGTATGCTAATCCAGTGTTGTATGAACACAACATTTCAGATTACACAATTGCTGTGCAAGATAACCAATTGTAAATGTCTCAATTCAGCTTATTGTTTTGAAGCCTTTGGACTGAATTCATGGCAATGCTAATATGGCAAAAATGTGCTAACTAGCTAACCAACAACTGTAACGATGTATTTGACAACAAGTGGTCATTGTGCAAATGCATTTCTGTTTTCAATATACATTGTTGACAACATGTAAGTTATATTTTGTATCCAATCTAAGCCAACTTCTTCTGTTATGCCCCATGGCTGTGCATACGTCATTTGTCGCTTAACAACCAACCCCTGTATATGTAACTTTTTTGGGCGACTGACCAAATTCAAATAGATATAACTCATTATTCTGTCTCTCATTGAAAGCAAGTTTATGAAGCAGTAGATATGTTCTATGTGCAGTATTTCTATGCTTCCGGGTCTTGAGTTGAGTCTTTTACTTTCGGTATTGTACAAGCTTCAAAACATCTGAAAATACTATATTTGTGGAAAATATATTTCACAGTGGTTTAGATGGTACAACGATTCCTTACACTATGCTTGTTTTGTTTCAAACTGAAATTAGGCAAACTATTCAAATTTTAGCACCCAGGAAATGGCAGAGCAATTTCTACATGGTGTATCTTCAAAAAAGGTCCAATGCAAACTTTCTCAATATCAAATAATTTCTGGGTAACAATTAGGTAGCTTACCATGATTGTTTTTAATTAAAATGGTCAAAAATAAACAAAAATAATGATAATGTGAAAATAATGATAATGCCCTTTAAGTGTAAGAGCTGTTTGAGAAGACCGCCTAACATTCCAGCCTGTTTTGGTGGGATGGAGTTTTGACCTGACTGGTGACATCACCAGGTGGTACATTAGTTGATAGACCAATAAAGAGTTGCAAACCTCTCTGCCAATAACAGCTAAGACAGTCCAAGCAATATTCTTGTTTGCTTCTTAGTAAAGAGCTGTATATCAATGTTCATTTTTGACCATTTTAATTGAACACACAGTAATTTGCTTAATTGTTGCCCAGAAATGATTTGATATTGAAAGAAAAATGGCTGTATTGGATTTAATTAATTTACCACCAGGCAGGTCAAAACTTCATCCCACCAAATTGGCTGAAATTTTAGGCTGTATTTTCAAACAGCTCTTTCACAAATGGGCATGATCATTTTCACAACATTATTCCAACCTCAGTGTGGAAATGTAAAAAAAAAAATTCACTTGGACTGCACTGAGTCTTCAATACCTAGGCTACTTTGAGGTATTTGTTTTGATAACCAAATGTTCAGAGGCCACCCTTCGGTTACCATTGGAAAAGCGGTACATATTTTCACAGATTAATTATAAATTATCCTTAACAAAAATTGTAATATTCTTTAATATAAATGTTACTACACTCCAATGAAAATCCACTTGGTACACAATCCAGTCGACACCCAACCACAAAGACAACATGGAGGACATTAACAAGCTAGAAGAGTCTTCTCAGCAGGCCTACAACATACAGGCCTCTAAAAATCAGCCCCACTCTCAGTTATGATCAAATAATCTAGGTTGTGTAGGCAAGAGGAAAACATTTCAGTCAGCACAATAAGCTGTCCCTAATACCCTTGAAATTTAAGGGCGCTCGGTGCTCACCATTACCTAATGTGTTCAAATAAGCAATGGGCTGAAAGCATGAAATGTCACAAGTATTTCAGACCAATACAAAACCAGGAACCTTCCTCCCCCATGTGCAAGAAACAAGTAAACCCATGTATGAAAATTGCAGCACTGTAATCAACAATGCAGTTTCCTCACCAACTAATCGGTTTTCCTTTCCAACGAATCACACTCCATAAAGAGATCGTCATTGTGCACGTAGCTGTCACACGGAAATCCAGCATCAAAACATGGTGTTGTCAATACAAGTGAATATAAAATGCAATATGGTCTGATATATTACACATATTTTACAAAATCACATTCAAAAATTGAATTGATAACACGCTGGAAGGCATTAAAGTGACTTGGTGATTTGTCTTCTTTCCGTATAATTTTACAATGAACAACTCCCGGGAAGAGAAAAGGTAACCAACCTTGTCACCCATCAATTTAACCAAAAGCCTCTAGAGATGCATTGTACTTGGGTTGAACGTTCTATGGAACATAAGCGATACTTTATAACTTTGTCGCGAGTCTGTCTGCACAGAGATCACTGGGCGTGTACTTGCACACCTACACAGAGGCACACACAACCTACGATCGCATAGAAGCTGGCAATTCAATTCAAGCCGCAATCCGCCATGTTGAAAATATGTCTAAAAAGATAACTAAACGACCACAAATGTCAACAACAGTTAGAAAATGTTTTCACTCAGAGTTTGACATTTTACCCTAATTAAAGACACCCACCTTCGGCGGTCGGACCTTGCAGATGCCAGTTTTCTCTGCAATAGGTCGTATTTTGTTGATATACGCAAATGGGTCGGCAAATTCCTCCCAAGTGGGCTCAAAAACAGGACACTCCGGTGGAGCAATGAACTCGTTTGGCCGAGATTGGGTCATCGTCGCATCTTCGTTCTAAATAGTGGAGAGTTACGATTCAAAGTATTTTAATTAAAGTTCAATGAAAGCTGTCCCCTTTGAAGAACTGCTCCCTTTAACTCCGTCAATTAAGAACATCACCACACACTCATTGAAGTCGCACTCGCATTATCTGGTCGGGGGACAGCACCTAGGCTGCTTCCGCTTCAGAAAGTAGATACCCTCACACACACACACGACAATGGCATACTAGCTACAAAACATAACATATTTGTTTGAATAAATAACTACACATGGAAGGTAAATTCATGGCATGCCATTTTTTCGGGGATTGGTGCTTGTCTAAAAACATACCTCAATGCACTAGCAACGAAACTAAATTAATTACTGTACATAAAACGGTCAGTAAACAAAACAAAAACCCATGAAATCAAAATATGGTGTACACAACCTACCGTTTGTAATTCACAATTGGTCTTAGATAAATATTGAAGTGAAAATAATTGTCCTCTAGGCCTGTACAGTTTACAATAAAAACGAATACATGTACCAAACAATATATTGATTCTTATTTATTCATCCTACAGTACACAAAAGTATAGGCTACATTTGAGTTATGCATTCTAGTGGAAGTGAAACAGATGAGCGCATTCATACTAAAGCCTCGTGGTGACCGGGACTTGTTTTTTTTAAATGGACTCGATGGGCTCGATGATTGGGTGTAGTTCCTTGGATTCTGGTGTGAGGGAGGGTGCACAGAGAGGGGCCACCGACTTTACAAGTGATATGTAAAAATGACAAGCCATAGCCAATAGATAATGTGTGTAAATTAGATAAAATACATGTCCCGAACCAATTAAAGTATTCCATCAGCTAAAAGGGGTCTTGAAATTGACTTTCGATTTCCTATGCAGTCAAGTCAATGAGGGTGAACTCCATTCTAGAACTAGAATTTACAAACAGGTCAAAAATCACAGGGATACATTTTATTTTACAGAGTTAATAACAGTTTGAAAGAGAATCAAAATGATGAGTCCATGATGAGCATGGACTGTGGAGATCTCATGGGGTCCTCTGGAGTTTGATGGCAATAGCTGAGGGCCAACATAGAGCAGCAGTCAAAGCCAATGTGGTATATCAACAGACAGAACACTGTCACTTGAAGTGTATCAGCAACAAATGCATACAGCACACTCAACAAATACAACCACTCCCATTATTCAGAATGTGAAGGGTGTGCTATGCTGATAAGCACACTAATCATTCAAACAGTAGAAGTACAAATGGGCCACATTTGTAGAATCAGAGATAGTCTGATAATATTTCAAGTAAGCCTATACAAGTAATACAATTCCAAAGGCTGTAGGGTTAAGCTCAGACCAAAGCATAACACCTGAATATGGGATAGTTACAGTATTAGATTGAATAACAGTTTTATAGACTGATAAGACAGTTGTTCAGAGAACCACATCAATACCATTGTTGATCAGTAATAAACAAAGGAATTGAAGAACACTTGGCTTTGAAGAACTAAGGAGTCATCCAGCACCAGCCAGAGGGAAAGTGAAGGCCGGAAAGAATTAAAGGACAAGAGATACCAATGCTTGTTGCCCATGCACAGTGGGTGACCGTCCTATCGCCTCTGACCACAGAACATTTGCCGCCATTTTCTGTTGACTTCTCTACATGTTGAATAGGCACTGTCCGTCGACACCCAACAAGTAATCTACTGCGCACGGCTGACGTTCGTGTTGGTCTGTCTTGTCCTTCAGTTCCAAATGTGTACACTCTCAGGTTCTTACAATGGGCCACACTAGGCATGATTGACTCTTTCCAATGCAACATAGAAACTCTTTTTGTCATCCAGGCAGTGCCAGCCTATGGGTCCAATCTCACAGTCTGCACAAATGAGGTACTTGATTCTCCCCACATCCTTTGTGAAGCCCACATTCTCAAAAGTGTACATGTCGTCGACTAACCAGTGGGTAGTCAGTGTGTCCCCATCCACGGATCCCTCTGATTGGGTGATAGTGGTCTTCTTGCGCATTGAGGGCAGGAACAGCTGGTGGATATTGGGGAGGAAATAGAAGGCCAGATTCATCATGACAATGGCCACAAATATGAATAGATATACAGCAGTGATTTTCCAGTCCCTGACATTGTTTAGTCACATCATGGCATACATAGCAAATTGCACATTGTATGCAAAATATCAATTTTGAGCTGTAGTTTAGGTGGTGGTTAGACAGTGCACTGACTTGAAATAAAACAACTGATGAATGCCCATTCGGATAGGAAAATAGGTCTATTGTGAATAATATAACTCGTAATTTAAAAGGGTCATTTGTCTTTAGGGGTTACTACTGTCTAAGGTAAACCTTACCTCCTTCTCCGTAAACACCGCCATCCCTGGGCAGAGGACCTTCGATCCACAACGTTGGCACAAAACTGACTTGATATTCTTTCCAACCCCCGACACCAGCGTAGACAGGTCGACGCATCCTTCAGTGGGAGAGCACTGTTCTTGGTTGTCCATGTTGAACGCAATTTATGTGACTATACTACACTTATAAAGCGAATGCTAAGGTGGTTAGCTATAGTCAAACCACTGCTCTATATATTTCTTTCAACTAATGTAACCAATCTAGCTAAATTAACGTGAATTTTGAGGCGTCAACTCACCTCTGCTGTATAAGCTGCCCAGAAAGAGTATACCTAAACTATTACCAAGCGGCTAGTGCAAGTAATGTAACTAGTAAAAGCACACCGCCATATCAACATTTTGTACAAAAAAACGACCAAACAAGCGTTGCTGGAGTGTGCACCCGCTGAAACTTCCGTTCAGAGTCCACATCGCTCAATTATATCGTTCCTTCTTCATATATGATGATTGATTGGTTTGATTTTTAAATAACTGCTGCTAGGTTGTTCTTTATCTACAATTAAACAAATAATGTAATTTCATCTATATTTTGGGGAAATAGTTAGTCTACTATATCGCATATGTTTAAAACCAAACCATTTTCATTTGGATAAGATCAAAATAGACATACACTTGTGATAAAATCGGATTAATCTGAGTGATAACCATATCCACCCAGTTTACCAATTCGTCAGAGTAAGGTCAACAATATAGAAGGTGCCATCATGTGACTGATACCGCACACATTATTCATAGTGAAAGGGCACCATAGAAGGGAAAGGGGATATGAGTCAGTTTCACAACTGAATGCATTCAACCAAAATATCTTCCGCATTTAACCTAACCTCTCTGAATCAGAGGTGCTGGTGCTGCCTTAATCGACATGGGGCAGTTGTCGTTGGGGGTTTACTGCCTTGCTCAAGGACAGAACAGCAGATTTTTCCACCTTGCCGGCTCGGGGATTCGAACCAGGGACCTTTCAGTTACTTAACCGCTAAGCTACCTGCATTGACATCCAATTGAAACAGATTTTTGAGTTATCATACATAGACTGTACCTCTCTGGAAGTTCTAAGATACTGTATTTATAATCAGTGGAAGTCATTGCAAACAACCAGTCTCCCCATCTCTGGTACCTTCAGGTAGAATTATAGAACTCCCAAGGTGTGTGGACTCAAGAGACATAGTTTGCATTGGGTAAAGAGAATGTTCCAACTTTTTGTGACCATGCACGCAGCTAGCTACATAACTAGCCCAGACGAATAGCCCCCTGCATGAAAGTAACAATTACATTCCATAACATTTAGAATGAGTGATTAACTGCTACGCAACACCCCATATAAAATATATTTTGTAAAGCTGGGGCTATAGACAAAATGTGGCATAAATATGGTCAAATATGGAATTAACTACATTGAAGTAGCATTGGTAACTCTAAAACATACAGTGACTGAGCTAAAGGGTAGAGCTGCCTCTTTCAAGGAGCGGGACTCTAACCCAGAAGCTTATAAGAAATCCCGCTATGCCCTCCGACGAACCATCAAACAGGACAAGCATCAATACAGGACTAAGATGAATTACATTTACATTTACATTTAAGTCATTTAGCAGACGCTCTTATCCAGAGCGACTTAATTACTCGTACTACACCGGCTCCGACGCTTGTTGGATGTGGCATTGCTTGCAAACTATTACAGACTACAAAGGGAAGCGCAGCCACGAGCTGCCCAGTGACACGAGCCTACCAGACGAGCTAAATTACATCTATGCTCGCTTCGAGGCAAGCAACACTGAAGCATGCATGAGAGCATCAGCTGTTCTGGACGACTGTGTGATCACCCTCTCTGTAGCCGATGTGAATAAGACATTTATACAGGTCAACATTCACAAGGCCGCAGGGCCAGACCGATTACCAGGACGTGTACTGCGAGCATGCATTGACCAACTGGCAAGTGTCTTCACTGACATTTTCAACCTGCCCCTGACTGAGTCTGTAATACCAACCCGTTTCAAACAGACCACCATAGCCCCTGTGCCCAAGAACACTAAGGTAACGTGCCTAAATGACTACCGACCCGTAGCACTCACGTCTATAGCCATGAAGTGCTTTGAAAAGCTCGTCATGGCTCACATCAAAACCATTATCCCAGAAACCCTAGACCCACTCCAATTTGCATACAGCCCCTACAGATGATGCAGTCTCTATTGCACTCAACACTGCCCTTTCCCACCTGGACAAAAGGAACACCTTTGTGAGAATGCTATTCATTGACTACAGCTTAGCATTCAACACCATAGTGCCCTCAAAGCTCATCACTAAGCTAAAGACCCTGGCACTAAACACCTCCCTCTGCAACTGGATCCTAGACTTCCTGATGGGCCGCCCCCAGGTGGTAAGGGTAGGTAACAACATCCGCCACACTGATCCTCAGCACGGGGGCCCCTCAAGGGTGAGTGCTCAGTCACCTCCTGTACTCCCTGTTCACTCATGATTGCATGGCCAGGCATGACTCCAAAACCATCATTAAGTTGGCTGACGACAGACACAACAGTGGTAGGCCTGATCACCGACAACGATGAGACAGCCTTATATGGAGGTCAGAGACCTGGCTGTGTAGTGCCAGGACAACATCACCCTCAACATGATCAGGACAAAGGAGATGATTGTGGACTGCAGGAAAAGGAGTACCAAGCATTACCACATTTTCAACGGGGCTGTAGTGGTTCAGGTTGAGAGCTTCAAGTTCCTTGGTGTCCACATCACCAACGAACTATCATGATCCAAACATACCAAGACAGTCATGAAGAGGGCACGACCAAGCCTATTCCTCCTCAGGAGACTGAAAAGATTTGCCATGGGTCCTCAGATCCTCAAAAAGTTCTACAGCTGCACCATAGAGAGCATCCTGACTGGTTGCATCACTGCCTGGTATGGCAACTGCTCGGCCTCCGACCACAAGGCACTAGAGGGTAGTGCATACGGCCCAGTACATCACTGGGGCCAAGCTTTCCGCCACCTTAGTCAAACTGTTCTCTCCGCTACCGCACGGCAAGCGGTACCAGAGCACCAAGTCTAGGTCCAAGAGGCTTCTAAACAGCCTCTACCCCCAAGCCATAAGACTCCTGAACAGGTAATCAAATGGCTACAGACTATTTGCATTGCCCCCCCCCTTTAAATGCTGCTACTCTGTTATCTATGCATAGTCACTTTAACTCTACCTGCATGTACATATTACGTCAACTTATCTGTACACATTGACTCTGTACCGTTACCCCTGTATATAGCCTCGCTACTGTTATTTTTAATTATTTGTTATATCTATTTCTTAAAACTGCATTGTTGGTTAAGGACTTGTAAGTAAGCATTTCACTGTAAGGTTGTATTTGGCTCATGTCACAAATAAAATTTGATTTGACAACGACAAACCATGTTCATGTGTGTGAAATGTAAAGTGTGATTAAGTGTCATATCACTATATGGGACAGAAAATGCATCACTTGGGTTAGTTTCCCATTTTAACATTAATAAATATTTATTATGTGTTTACATTTCAGGGAAATGTATGATCCATCAACTTGTCTACACAGGACACAACACAAAGTCAAGAATACACAGATTGTTTAGTCTTTGTAATAAAGCCACAGAAAGTCAGCTTTAAAAAAAAAACATTCTTAAACAGCAGTTTGAGAAAACTATTGGTGGTCAAAAGTTTAATAGTGATTTCATTGGGTATAAGGACAAGAAAACAAAAAAGTTTGTTATCATTATATCTGGAGATCCTAATGAAGTTCACTTGACTGCAATATTGGCCCATCTATTTAAAAACTATTTCCATTGGCCTAAGGCACAGGAATACTAGAATATTATTCCTATTTCCTACTCACTACATGGTGGACCCCATGCAGTGACAAAGTTTAATGGTAATAACATATTGTTAAGGTGCAATAATTTGACCTTTAGAGTTCTGAAATATAGCCTTAAAATTAAACAAATCTCAAGCTGAGAAGGGAAAGAGTTGACCTATTCCCAGATTTGCCCATTGTGCGTTTCCCGGTTAGCTTCATACCAGCTATCAATCATACAAGATCCTGTTCGATTGAAAAAGGACATGAGGGGTAAGGGTACCAAGCAGAGTGTCTTTTAGGTAAGTCATTCAATTGACTAAGTTCCATAACCCATACCTCGATTGGAGTTGATTGTATGTCAACTAAATTTAAATCAACAAAATACTCTTAATCAATTGTTGGAATTGCCCACTGTTTTAAATGATGACTTTTACATTTAAAAAAATGAATTTAATTTCGATTAATTCCTTATAATTACAGAATAATAATGGAACGAACTGACCCCAACCCGGACCCTTTCTATCACATAAGCCTCCTACAGCTTGATTTGGGAAGCTCTGGAGGGCAACGCCTCTCAGAGGTTCCCATCCTTGAAGGAAACATGTAATCAATCTGGTCAAAATCCCCTGTTGTTCTTCATGAGCTAAAGTGGAGCCTAGAGCTCCCTTTTGATAAAAAAAAAAAAAAAAAAGTGCTGCTGCATCACCGGGATGCCCCTCTATATAGTTCACTGGCTAAAGCTACTTTATATGGGGAAAAAGTAGCACAAGCAGAAAAACACACCACAAGAAAACCAAAAATGACATGAGCAAATCGGGTGGGTGGGGGAGGGCGGAGAAAAGGAGCTACAGAGGACCATTGCGTGTTCCAGCAGCACTTTATAGGGATGGGGAACGACCAGGAAATGGATGAGGGGGCCACAGATGGGCATCTCAGAGAAGGGTGTCGTCAGTGCACCCTCCCTCCAGGCCGTAGCGGAACTCCTGCAGGTTGGAGACGCCGTAGAAGTGGATAAAGGCTGCCGCCACCACCAGGACGTGGAAGATCTGGTGGGAGTGAAACTGAGGAGAGAGGGAGGTCAGAGGCTGCTTACCATATGGCACCCTATTCTCTACTTAGTGCACTATTCCCATATGGCTCTGGTCAAAAGTAGTGCACTAAATAGGGAATGTATGTCCAAAGGTTCCTCTGGTTAGAGCATGGTGTTTGCAACACAAGTTCTAGCAGTTTGATTACTACATGGGCCACATATTCCTACAGTACAGTTCAGTACTATATAGGGAATAACCAGAGTCCTCTGTGGTGTACTATATAGGGAATAACCAGAGTCGTATGTGGCGTACTATATAGGAAATAACCACAGTGCAGAACATGTGTGACTCACATCGCATTAAATGACGATAACATTGTAATAATCATATAAATGAGGACATGGGGTTAGTTCAGGAGCTATCTACAAGCCTGCGTCTACATCCCAAATGGCAGCCTATATCCTATATAGTGCACCACTTGACCAGAGCCCTATTTAGTATTTTCTTATGATCCCCAATTAGCCGCACTCTTTCTTGGGTCCCCCTATGGGCCCTGGCAAAAAGTAGCGCAGTATAAATGGAATAGGGATACATTTTTTGCCTCTGTTACACACTTACCCAGATGTCACATTTGCCAGGGAAGTAGCGTTCGGGGATCCTGGCGGCGTACAGTCCGGCGCCAGTGATGTACATGGCGCCCATCAGGTAGAACCAGCCCATCTGTCCCACAGTGGTGGCCTTGACGAAGCCCTCCTCGATAGTGAAGTGCACTGTGGGGACGATGCCACTCAGTCCCAGGCCCATGAACACTCCTGTGAGAGAAATGGAGGGGAAAGGTTGGTTGGTGGAAGCAGGAGCAGCTGGATCAGTCATAGTATAGGATACAATAAGATGGTCAAACTTATACCAGCTATTCACACACATGTAGAAGAAAAATGCATTTCCTGATGATTTTCTCATGTTTTTAGCTGTTGTATTAACACATTTACATATATGTCATTGCTCTGTATCCATGTCACAGTACACTCTCTAACAGGCTGGTTAATATGTGGTGCAGCACCTGCTCGTGTGGGCCGATGTGCGGGCGTGGAGAAGCGTTCCCACTGGGCCACTATGATGGCGGCAATGCCCAGCACACAGACAATGGTGAGGTAGATGAGGCGTGGCTGTGGGGAACAATAGAATGAGTAGTAGAGCCAGGGCACAAATGAACCCATGATCAGCAGGGCGATACCCGAGTAGTCAAGTCTGAGGGAAAACAAAAACACTGAGGTTAGAAGAGGAGCATCCATTTAAATTACACTTTAAAGTATAAAAACCTGAACTGAAACGTCACATTTCTTTTCAGAAATACAGGAGAGCTAATCAAAATGAGCAAGAGGGAGGGGGGCATGCGGCCTTACTTGGAGAAGGTCCGGGACACTTTCTCAGAGTGGCAGTAGACGGTGTGAAAGAGCCAGGAGAAGCTGAGGCAGAGCACAGCACCCAGAAAAAACATCCCAAACACCACTTTCTCCTGCAGCGGGGCCATGAAGTACATATTGGGCCGCAGAATGGTGTAAGTGCCCAGACCAATAAACAGGATCAGCCCTGGGGGTTGGAGAGGTGAGGGCATCATTTGTGAACTAGTAATCATACAGGGCATATCATGACAAATGAATATTAGCATATAGGAAGGGGTCTCTATGGTGCACACTGTATAAACACAATGGGGGACACAATCGGGAGCATTGTAAATGGAAATGTGTTGTGTAAAAGAGGCACACTTCTTTGCTATGTAGTATAGACAAGTAAACTGCACAATACATACAGTTGAAGTCAGAAGTTTACATACACTTAGGTCGGAGTCATTAAAACTCATTTTTCAAAAACTCCACAAATTTCTTGTTAACAAACTATAGTTTTGGCAAGTCGGTTAGGACATCTACACATTTTTACAACAATTGTTTACAGACAGATGTAACTTATAGTTCACTGTATTACAATTCCAGTAGGTCAGAAGTTCACATACACTAAGTTGATTGTGCCTTTAAATAGTTTGAAAAATTCCAGAAATAGAAGCTTCTGATAGGCTAATTGACATCATTTGAGTCAATTGGATGTGTACCTGTGAATGTATTTCAAGGCATACCTTCAAACTCAGTGCCTCTGCTTGACATCATGGGAAAATCAAAAGAAATCAGCCAAAACTTCAGAAAAAAAACTCTAGACCTCCGCAAGTTTGGTTCATCCTTGGGAGCAATTTCCAAATGCCTGAAGGTACCACGTTCATCTGTACAAACAATAGTACGCAAGTAAAAACACCATGGGACCACGCAGCCGTCATACCGCTCAGGAAGGAGACGCGTTCTGTCTCCTAGAGATGAACGTACATTGGTGCAAAAAGTGCAAATAAATCCCAGAACAGCAGCAAAGGACCTTTTGAAGATGCTGGAGGAAACAGGTACAAAAGTATCTATATCCACAGTAAAACGAGTCATATATTGACATAACCTGAAAGGCAGCTCAGCAAGGAAGACACCACTGCTCCAAAACCGCCATAAAAAAGCCAGACTACGGTTTGAAACTGCACATGGGGACAAAAATGGTACTTTTTGGAGAAATGTTGTCTGGTCTGATGAAACAAAAATAGGACTGTTTGGTCATAATGACCATCGTTATGTTTGGACGAAAAAGGAGGAGGCTTGCAAACTGAAGAACACCATCCCAACCGTGAAGCACGGGGTGGCAGCATCATGTTGTGGGGGTGCTTTGCTGCAGGAGGGTCTGGTGCACTTCACAAAATAGATGGCATCATGAAGAAAGGAAAATTATGTGGATATATTGAAGCAACATCTCAAGACAACAGTCAGAAAGTTAAAGCTTGGTCACAAATGGGTCTTCCAAATGGACAATGACCCCAAGCATACTTCCAAAGTTTTGGCAAAATGTCTTAGGGACAATAAAGTCAAGGTATTGGAGTGGCCATCACAAAGCCCTCACCTCAATCCTATAGACAATTTGTGGGCTGAACTGAAAAGGCGTGTGCGAACAAGGAGGCCTGGAGGAATGGGCCAAAATTCACTCAACTTATTGTGGGAAGCTTGTGGAAGGCTACCCGAAACATTTGACCCGAGTTAAACAATTTAAAATGCAATGCTACCAACTACTAATTGAGTGCATGTAAACTTCTGACCCACTGGGAATGTGATGAAAGAAATAAAAGCTGAAATAAATCATTATTTCTACTATTATTCTGACAATTCACATTCTTAAAATACAGTGGTGATCCTAACTGACCTAAGACAGGGAGTTGTTACGATGATTAAATGTCAGGAATTGTGAAAAACTTAGTTTAAATGTACTAAGCTAAGGTGTATGTAAACCTCCGACTTCAACTGTACATTGCTTAATGGCAGCATGCCGAACTTAGGACCCACTGAATGTGCCCTAGTTGTGGGGAACGTGGACTTGTGCTTCACTGTAACTTTATAGGCAATGGTGTGATGCTCAACATGTGAGGATTCAGTCTCCTCAGATCTCACACACTCACTCACTCACCCAGAAGGTGGGTCCAGATGTTGCCTGTTTCTGTGTGGATCCTGAAGATGCTTCCAAAGCATGCGCGGAAGGAGGGCATGGGGGGACGGTGTCCATGCAGGAGGTAGTCGTTGTCCTTCAGCCACTCCGGCAGGACATGAAATGGGATGACCCTCCAGCTACCCTTCCACACCTTAAAACAAAAGGGTTTAAGGCTACCATGAATGTCCTGTTCATCTCCGCACTCTTATTCTCTCTGTGTATGAAGTTAGACAGAGCAGCCATGGGGGCTGTTCCAGAAAGCAGGATCAATGAGTTAGCCAGCTAACTGTCCCAGAAATTCTTTTCGAGAAATATAGACTTGAAATGGGCATGGTATAATTGACTCGACAACCAACAACTCATATTCAAGTTTAGCTTTCTAAATGAATCAGAAAATCAAGAGATACTTTAGCTGCTTATCAAACTTAGCTGGCTAACTTATTGATCCTGCCATCTGGAACAGCCCAATGATGCCTACTTTGTGCACAAACTCCTCCATCTTCTCCATTGCGTGGTGAGCCTGGAGGGGCAGCGTCAGGACCTCTTCCACCTCTTCATCATCCTCATCAGGCAGAACTGAGGCCTCCTGCAGAGAGAGGTGATTTAGTTGGGCAAGTAGAGCATATGCCTTTTTGCAGTGCAGGATAAAAGTGAAAACTTGGGAACGAATCCCAGTTGGTTTGGTCTACATTTCCCTGACCATTACTTAGGTGCGACCCCACCTAAGCTTAGCTCTATTGCCCAATGACCACTTAGATTGGTTTTGTCTTCAACTGGGGCATATTCACGAGGGTGCAACGCTATAGAACATTTAGATAGAAACTTATTTTGTAGAACAACCAGTTTGTTTGGATGTAGAATAGGCCAATGGGGAGATCTGCAACGTTCTGAACTTTCACCTCTCTGAATACACCCCATGGTTCACTAGACACCTGAATCTTCCAAATGTTGATTTGGAAGATTCTGCGCCCACTTTAGAAAATACCTAATACCTGTGGTAATCGAGGAGTTGAGTCAGGTGGCATTCCAAATGGCACCCTATATAGTGCGTTACTTTTGACTAGGGCGCTGATCAAAATTTGAGCACTGTGTAGGGAATAGGGTGCCATATGGGACATAACCTGTCTCCCCCGCTCTCACTTCTGACATCATGCCTTTCCCCGCTGTCTGCCGTCCTGTCTCCTCCAGCAGGGGTCCCAGCTCCATCAGCTCCACATCCGGGACCCGGCAGTCCTCTGAGATCCGACAGTCTGCATCACTCGCAGACCCGTTTCGGCCTGACATAGGGAGACTGCCTGATGACCTGTCCTCTGCCTGTGAGTACTACTAAAGCCTGGCACTCAAGTCCGCAGTTGGCCCAGCGCTGAAGAGTCAAGAAATCATAATGACAAATAAATGCTTTAGTTAATTTAGTTTTTCACTGAAATAACTTTATTCCAAATTGTAACTAACTTCACCTGTGACAATTGGACCTGATGTGGACTTTGGTAGGTCTATATTTCCCACCGACAGATGGTCCTTGCACTCAGCACTGAAGTAAAAATGGCAGCTTCCAGTATTACTTTGACATAACGTTACATTTTTACACCATCAACAAAGTCTTATAATACCATGTCGTGAAAATGTTCACTCGTTAAATGAGTATTTGACAACAGTTATGACGAATAAGCTACTCGGCTAACATGGCAGGAAGACCAAAATCGCTCTTGCGAGACGGCCGGAAAATGTAGTTAGCTAACGGTAACGTTAGCTGGCAGCTAACAAACAAAACTGGGAAAGACTGTCAGCTGGTTGGCTACCTTAGAACAAAGAAATCATACAATAGCATCCGAATAAACATGGAACTGGAATAGCAAGACAACGACTTCAATAATATGATTTGGCTGACATGATTCATGACGTACACCAGCAAATTATAGCTAGCTAGAGCCCCAAAGTAACGTACGCTAACCGCAGATGCTAGCATTACTAATGCCATTAGCTAGCATGAAAGGCTAGCTAGTTAGCTTTCGCATACACGAAGAAAACTGGTCACGTCTGGCTGTATCGAACCAATGCCAAACACACGGACACAGTTGCAAATACAGTGCTACAATATTGTTCATTGTTGTAGCTTGTTAACGTTTGCATTTTCATTCAGCGGACGTAGCTACCTGATGCTCCAGACGTCAAAGGAAATGTGATCCCTTCCCGATTCTCACAAAAACAAGCCGAACCCCCGAACGAACAGTCAACGCAGCACGGTTAACGAAAATGACAGTCAATGCCAAGCAGAGTTCCAACTGGTTCTCATAAACGTAACAGCGTCTCCATCTAGTGGTTAAAATTAAATATAAAATGTTTTAGACGTAACACCAAAATACTGTCTGTATATGTAGCCATTATATCAAATCAACATAGATTTGTGGTACATCGTTTTATTCCCAGGTCATGCACGTACTTCTCCTATAAATTATTGAGTGGAATCACATTACCTCCATAATGGTGCCTGCATGAACCCCCAAACTTAACAGTAGTGGATGTACAGTATGTGAAAAGTTGGCTTCAGCACTGAGCTGTCTAAACCACATTATAGCAGCACAAGAAAGGCTCAATTTAAAAAAAGATACCCTCATCCATCTCTTTACTTGTGGTTAGAGATACTCCTACCTGTAAACCAACTACCATCTGCAACTCCAATCCTCAATAATCGCTGTCAAAGGGGAACTGTACTGTAGTAGGCTGTGGAATTAGATTTTTTCCAACTACCACCCAGCATTTGGACCACACTACATTGTCTGCAACAAGCACAGATTACTCCTTGTCGTGACAGTATTCAACTGTTGCAATCAGAGCCACGTTGTTCCGGCAAACTGAATGTCCAAATATTTAACCTCCACAATACTTTATTTTACAACAAGGGATAATAGCTAAGGAACAATCCAGTCAATACATAAAGAGAACAGGATTATGAGTGGAGACAATTTTAAGTAGTGGCAGAAATGTCTTTTCTCTTCATAAACACAATCCATTTTTTCAAAGACTGTAGTGCATTGCAGATTAAACTCTGAAATTACATATAAAACAAAAGAACCTTGAATAATTATGCTCACACAATCTCACAGAAATACAATAAGAAATGCAGTCAGATCGCATACCCACATCAAAAAGCCCCACATGTGCCAAAATACAGTATAACACATCTCTACATAAGCTGTAATACTTAAGTGCATATCATTTGTTGTGTGCGCATTTAAAGCAAAGCTGCCTGGGCAGCCTCCTTATATTCAGCACTGCATCCCTGGGCATAATTCAGTTCAGTATGCAGCTTTAAGTTATATTCGCTCTGTCCTGTTTTTAGGACTGCTCAAAGCTAAGATCATCAATAATAAATCAAAGCTTTAAAACCTCACCTAAAAATACAATTCAGCAGGAGATGGAGGCTAATAATACAAAGGTAGGACTTGGTTCCAAGTGAGCATTTAATGCTCAACCTGTCTGCACTTACCATATGGGGCTTTTGGCAGTAGATTGATGCAGTGCTTTAAGCAGACTGAAAATGGTGCACATACTTATTTTGGGTGCCAGTACTGTATAAATTTAGGTGCTGGAACTCTGCAAAATTTTAGCCAATAATCTATAAGAGATGCCGGTACTCAAGCAGTAGTTCCAGCCCAATCAAGCACTGAATTGATGTCATTGTGGCATTGAGAAGGCCCATGCCGGGGGTGGCTGGGAGGATAGTTCCTAGGCAGTTACTAGTAGGCGAAGCACTGACTCTGCCAGTAGCCCAACTTGTCCAGGTTGGGGTTGCAAGCAAACTGGATCATGGGGGGTGGACCGCACATGAGCACCAAGGTGTCCTCACTGGGGGTGGGCAGGTGCTCCTGGATCATATCCACATTGATGAAGCCCTCACTGTACTCCCAGCCTGAGTGACACAAATTGATCATAATTCAGTCTTTCATGGGGTCGTAAACAAGTACCAATATGCTTAATGACTCTGCAATAAAACAACACAATATGCAAAAATATTTAGCTTCTATGTTTATATAGATTGTGTATAAGCTTGTCTCCCATATTTAACTTCTCTTTGGTGCCAGACTGTTCAAACGCCTTCTGCATGCATGTGTTATTTACTGCTATAGGGATTTCATTATTATATTTTCACTCTTTATGTGATGCGCAATGCAGAGAACAGCGGAAGAATCATCATTGAATTATTGTAATATTTGTTTACATTTCAATTCATTCCATTTGGTATGGGTTGCCAATTTGACATGAACATTTAAAAAGAATACAATTTAAATATGTACACATTTTGTTCAGACTTCTGAACTCTTGATGTCAACGCTTGAGTAATGCAAGCAAAAGCCGTAAGGCACATACCCTCGGGTGCCCTGTCCACTGTAAACCATAGCTTGAAGCGGTCTGGGTGTCTGGCCTGGACCTCCTCCAGCTCATCCCTCAGCAGGATATCCTTCTCAGTCTGCCATGAACACACCACACACAGACAGTTCAGTGTTAACTCTAAACCTAAGCAAACCTATGAACTACATCCACAGTGAAGCTAGTAGATTTACAGTATCTGTTCTTTATTTATATAAATTACCCTATTGATATTAAAAGCCTCTTTTAGGAGAGAGGCCAGTGTGAGCAGCGGCCACACACCTGGTTGGCATACAGCAGGCTGCAGGTGGTCCTGTCACTGGGGTTCTTCATGATAGCACGCACCAGCTGCAGCATAGGGGTGATGCCTACAAATAGGGAAGGGAGTTCAGCACCAGGAACTAAAATCACTCTACATTTACCCATGGGCTATAACAAGACAACATTTAAGTGTTTTGGTTCAGAGTGCAGGGTTGCGAAGGGAAAGTTCACCTGTTCCTCCAGCTATCAGACCCACAGTACGGGCAACTTTTATCTCCGCAGGAGACTTCTTGTCTGTCTGAACTGCAAACTGCCCTGTTGAATGGGAGAAAGCAATGAGACAAATTATGCCAAAACAATCCAGAGATTATTTTCTATTTTCATTTTCCAGTGTGCTTTGGGAGCAAATGAACAGTTATCTGGTCCCAAATTGAAGACAGGATGATGGACACATCCAACAACTATGTTGTGGAACATTGTATCAAATAATAATGTGCGCATTAGTAAACATTTTAAGTGACAACACAGTAAAAGTATATTCTTTCGGCAGTGCTTTTCTGGAACCTTTGTGGAATGAAAGTTGCAAAATGCGTTGCAGCAAGCCAGGAAATTGCTCAGAGATATTGTACATTTACTGTTGACATATTCAGTAGACTTAAGGTTGACTATAAGTGTGTGCACACAATCAGTCTCAGCCAGCCACACCCAAGTACAAAGCTAAAACCCCCATTCCATTAGACTGTGTGTGAATCCCAAATGGCACCAGATTCTCTAAAGACCAGAGCCTTATGGGCCATGGTAAAAAAAGAACGCACTAATATTAAGGCTGGGAATTGCCAGGGGCCTCACAAATGTAGGTTTCAATAAGATATGTATTCACGCCTCCCGAGTGCCGTAGTGGTCTAAGGCACTGCATCGCTAGCTGTGCCACTAGAGATTCTAGTTCGAGTCCAGGCTGTCGCAGCCAGCGATGCACAATTGGCCCAGTGTTATCCGGGTTCTGGGAGGGTTTGGCCGGCAGGGATGTTCATGACCAATTATGCACTAGCGACTCCTGTGGCGGGCCGGGCGCAACGCACCCGGTCGCCAGGCTTAGTGTTTCCTCCGACACATTGGTGCAGCTGGCTTCCGGGTTAAGCGGGCGTTGTGTCAAGAAGCAGTGCGGCATGGCTGGGTTGTGTTTCAGAGGACACACGGCTCTCGACCTTCGCCTCTCCTGAGTTCGTACGGGAGTTGCAGTGATAGGACTGTAACTACCAATTGGATACCACAAAATTGGGGAGGAAAAAGGGGTAAAAAAAAAAGAATATGTATTGAAATGCTCATGGTTTTGTATTGCGGTTTGATACTGCAATTTTATTGCGATTTGATGTTCCAAACATATTGCTCGCTATACGTCTGCTGCAAAAAGACGAGATTATGAAAAAAATGAGTTTATCAATGATAGAAATAAAAAGTGCCGAGTTTTGCCACAGGTACAGCCAACTAGCGCTAGCTAATGCCATTTACATTAGCACTTAAAAAAAAATAAGTTTAAATTGTATTTTTGTTTAACAAATTGATACTTAGTCAATTATCGATATTATATCATCCAAAAATAACATTGCGACACATCATTAGTAAATATCAGGAGGGTGTGCCGGGCAGTGGACTGGTTGTACCATGCCCCCTGTACTCCAGCAGTCCTCCTGGTCCTCTGAAGTCCACAACATCTCCCAGGTGCAGACTCTCCAGGTACTGGGACATCTTGCCTCCATCAGGAAACTTCAGGTGCACATTACTGAAGTAGATCTGGGGAGGAATTTTCTACATTAAATATGGTTTGCAGATCAGGGTCCTTATATATCAAGCGCCTCACAGTAGCAGTGATTATTTAGGATAGGTTTTTCTCTTTTAGATCCCAAAGAATGAGATGATCTACTAACAGGTCCAGCATGTCATCACTCCTACTACGAAACGCTCAATACATACGGTAGTACTAGTGTTCAGTATAATATATAAGATTGCTTTGACAAACATACCTTCACAACCAAGTCAACATATCCTTTGTCGTCGTGGCTGGACACAGGTGTGTATGGTCTGACTACCAGGCTGCCGTCAATACGGGCAGAGAGGTATACATGCTTCCCTAGAGGAAAAAAATAAGGGGATTAGAAACACAAAGACAACACTGATTTGAAAATTGATTGATTTGGTGTGGCTTTATCCTCTGATTGTTCTGCTAAATGACTCATACACTAGAGGGCATTCAAGGACTGGGAAGCTAAGCGTTCTAGTTCCCATCAGTGCAATACAACGGCATCAAGTATTACATTTTGAGGGTAGTTATAATGCTGGTGAGCTAAAGGACTATTTGAGAGTTGGGCCAGTAACCAAAAGGACGCTGATTTGAATCCCCAAGACGACTAGGTGAATAACAGATAGATGTAAACTTGAGCAAGACACATAACCCTAATTGCTCCTGTAAGTCTCTCTGGTAAGAGGGTCTGCTAAATTTCTATTAAGGGCATGGCACTGTATCAAATAATAATAAATGATCAAACACTGTCACTTGACAAAAGACTTACCTACGGGCAGCCCCAGGATATGTTCTGCTGAGGGAAGCCGAAAGCGGAACCTGCGAGTATCATGGCTGATCACCTATGGAAAGAGGCCAAAGACATATCGAACTATTCATACATTGGTTGTCAAATAGTGTGTAAATTCAATGCAAAGACATCAACTACAAACATTTGGTTAAACGTTAGATAATAATTTCCATGGAGTATATAATTTAATTAAGCACAGGCCTCTGACACACATAGCAAAATGTCTCATTTATTTCAATAGCACACATGTACGTACCTCTTTATCGATGAGCGTTAGCTGGTATTTCTGGGTAGGGTCAAGCAAGGTGACTGGAGGCTTTTTCTTCTTGCCTAGGTAGAGGGCTATAATTATGCCCACAGTGGACAGCAATAACACCCCAGCAGTCACAGCTACTGTCGAGTACTAAATACAAAATAGAAAGAAAATTGATTATGCCAAAACAATGTATAACATGGCTACTGTTGAAAAAATAAAACAAAAATAAGAGAAGCAGACATAAACAGATATTGGACTGTTTAAATGGGCAATCTGCAGTTCGTACATCAATTTTTGGACTTAAATTAATGTTATATAGATAATGATTCTTGAAGAATATCACTTAAAAATGCCTGATGAACATAGTTCAACTGTCAAACCCCTTCAGTACCCAAAATATAATCATGTTTTACACTAATATTCATTTACATTTACAAACTGTATAGCCCCAACACATGCTTGAAACTATCATTTTGATATAGTGGATGGTCAGTCCTTGCATCCAAAGCTCTGTTTTTTAATTTAAGAGGTTACGCTTCTCCAGGCCCATCCCTCAGCTTTTTACCAAAACACAGGCAGTGTTTGCTTTGTTATCATTTCAACTAAGGATTGACCCTTTAAATAAAAAAAGGTGATAAACTCAGAAACCAAACTCATAAGGTGAATTTCATATTGCAAATGCCCTGCTATTATACAGTAAATTACATCAAGGCAGTTATTGTCAGGCATAACATTGTCGCAGAACAATACATCTGTTTAAGGATAACGTACAAAAGGGAATCAGCTTGTGTAGGCTACTAACAGTACTTGAGTAGTTGTTCTTCAAATACAAACAATGTCAGACAAGGAAAAAAATAAAATGCAACATTCAATGTCAAAGATTTTACTGAGTTAGTTCATATAGATAAGTAAATTGAAATAAATTAATTGGGCCCTAATCTACAGATTTCACATGACTGGGAATACAGATATGCATCTGTTGGTCAAAGACACATTAAAGGTAGGGGGGTGTATCAGACAACAGGTCAGTATCTGGTGTTACCACCATTTGCCTCATGCAGCACGACACTACTCCGTCGCATAGATCTGATCAGGTTGTTGATTGTGGCCTGTGGAAAGGAACCCACTCCTCTTCGATGGCTGTGTGAATTTTCTGGATATTGGCGGGTACTGGAACACATTATCGTACACGTCGATCCAGAGCATTCCGAACATACTCAAATGGTTGACAGGCCATAGAAGTGGGACATTTTCCACTTCTAGGAATTGTGTACAGATCCTTGCATTACAGGGCTGTGCATTATCATGCAGAAACATGAGGTAATGGATAATTGGCATGACAATGAGCCTCAGGATCTCGTCACGGTATCTCTGTGCATTCAAACTGCCATAAATAAAATGCAATAGTGTTCGTTGCCCATAGCTTATGACTGCCCATACCATAACCCCACCATTGGGCACTCTTTTCACAACATTGACATCAGCAAATCACCCACCCACATGACCCCATACACGCTATCTGTCATCTGCCTGGTAGAGTTGAAACTGGGATTAATCCATTTAGAGCCCACTTCTCCAGCATGCCAGTGGCCATCGAAAGGTGAGCATTTGCCCATTGAAGTCAGTTAGAATGGCGAACTGCAGTCAGGTCAAGACCTTGGTGAGGACGACAAGCACGCAGATAAGCTTCCCAGAGACGGTTTCTGACAGCCTGTGCAGAAATTATTTGGTTGAGCAAACCCACAGTTTCATCAGCTGTCCAGGTGGCTGGTCTCACACGATCCTGTAGGTGAAGAAGTTGGATGTGGAGGTCCTGGGCTGGCGGGGAGACACATGGTCTGCAGTTATGAGGCCGTTTGGACCTACTGCCAAATTCTCGAAAACGTTAGATGCTACAGAAATTAACATTAAATTATCTGGCAACGGCTCCTGCTGGACAGTCCTGCAGTCAGCATGCCAATTGCATGCTCCCTCAAGACTTGAGACTTTTGTTGCATTGTGTTGTGTGACAAAACTGCATATTTTAGTGGCATTTTTTGTAACGTCTCCAACAGAATGTGAATCTGTGTAATGAGAATGCCATTTAATCAGCTTCTTGATATGCCACACCTGTTAGGTGGATGGATTATCTTGGCACGGGATGTATACAAATTTGTGCACAACATTTGGGAGAAATAAGCTTTTGTGCATGGAACATTTCTAGATTTTTTTTACATTTAAGCTCATGAAACCAACACATACATGTTTCACTTATTTTTGTTCAGTAAATGCTTAGATGTCTGTTATCAACACGTTGTCAGATGTACCAGGACAGTTGGTTGCTTGGCAGACTGCTAGCCAAGACGAATCGCATCCACAAGTTTACAACATGAGTTTCTATTTTTATTCGTCGTATGTACAGGATACAAATAGTATACGCTGTCAAATGAAATGCTTACTGTACTTGAGTCACTTAGCTAACTGCACTAGGATAGTTAGTGATCTTTTAATCAGGTCAATCGCAGAGCCAAAACCTCAAATTTTGTGCATTTAATTTGACATGATATGACCAGTTCAGGGCAGATAAATGATCTGACGGAGTGATAGCTGCGGTGCCTTGTTACTACTCTCTGTTTAACTTATCAAAGTAACGTTACAGCGTTAGCTGACAAGCTACTTTTCTACTACCACCACAGACAAAAAGGGGAAACCAATGTAACCCTGGAAATAATTTCTACAGGATATTCTTACCAATGCGTACTTCATGGCGATTCCGAATCCTCAGCGCAAAGAACTACTTGGCTATCTAGTTAGTTTCTCATCAGAGAGGGCACACCCCCCAAAAAAGATTGTGTTGACGGGAGGACGTATTTAGCGGTTACACCAAATGTGTACAACATCCGTTGGAGAGAAGCGGAAATGCCACCAATTTATACAGCAGCACGATTATGATACAACAATAGGGAGTATACCAGATTTGTTCTCTTCTCAAGTCAAATTATATATTTTACCATGAAAGTATACTGAAAAAAATATAAACGCAATATGCAACACATTCAGAGACTTTAACGAGTTACAGCTCATATGACGAAATAGTCAATTGAAATACATTAATGGCAAGTCAGTTAAGAACAATAGCGGCCTGTCCTGGCCAAACCCGGACGACGCTGGGCCAATGATGCGCCGCCCTGGATATGACTGGGAATACAGAAACTTTTTTTTTTTTAAATGGGCCCTACTATGGGACTCAGGATCGCGTCACCGTATTTCTGTGCAGTCAAATTGCGATGGATAAAGTGCAATTGTGTTCGTTGTCCGTAGTTTATGCCTGCCCATACAATAACACCACCGCCACCATGGGGCAGGGCACTCTGTTCACAACGTTGGCATCAGCAAACCGTTTGCCCACACAACACCAAACACGTGGTCTGCGGTTGGGAGGCCAGATGGACATACTGCCAAATTCTCTAAAACGAAGTTGGAGGCATTTTATGGTAGATAAATGAACATTAAATTATGTGGCAGCAGCTCTGGTGGACATTCCTGCAGTCAGCATGCCAATTGCACACCCCCTCAAAGCTTGAGACGTGTTGCTTTGTGTTTTAACAAAACTGCACATTTTAGAGTGGCCTTTTATTGTCCCCAGCACAAGGTGCACCTCTGTAATGATCATTCTGTTTCATCAGCTTCTTGATATGGCCCCTCTCAGGTTGATGGATTATTTTGACAAAGGAGAAATGCTCACTCACAGGGATGTAAACAAATTTGTGCACAACATTTTAGAGAAATAAGCTTTTTGTGCGTATGAAACATTTCTATGATATTTTATTTCAGCTCATTAAACCAACACTTTCCATGCTGCGTTTATATTTTTGTTCATTGTAATAAAATAAAGTATACAGTGAACAGCAAATAAAAGCAATAAGACATTGAATCTTTCAGGAGGAAAAACACTAACCACTACAGATTTACTTCAAAATAATGTATTTGTATTGTTTGGAACAGTTTTTAAAATACAGCTTAGTTTGGATGAAAAAACAATAAAAATGTTTTTATACATACTCAATACATCAAAAGTAGTAATTAAATTTTTCCTTATTAATCCACTTGATTTTTTCATCACAAGTACTGCTTAATTAGCATGGGCAAATCTATGCTTTAGGCAAGATATGCCCAGAGCAGAGCCTTTCATGCTGGGCTGTGTAAATGCAAAGGGTTTACCATTCAAGCTGCATGTGAAATATGTAAAATTGCCTCTTTTCCTGTAACCACTGACCAGGCTACAGTAAAAAACAAGATAATGTTGGCATCTCAACCTGACAGTACATTTAAGGAACAGGCCAGCTAAAAGTACTGGGACAGACCACTACTGCTACTCCTTCTCTATAATATCTCAAGTCCAGGGTCAGCTAGACTACACTCTGGATCTCATGTTCAGCTCTTATGACGGCACTCAGGCGATGATCTTCTTGACGTAGTTGCGGACATTGACGTGGAGCTGATGTGATGTGGCACTGTGATGTGGCCTCCTCCGATCCATTCCACAGTGCACGGTACACAGGCAGAGTGTACATCTGTTTCCCCTGGGAGCAAGATACAATGAAACAATCTATTTATTCATATATTATTGCTAAGATACTACTATTTACATGATGTTTAAAGACACTAATCTAACTTTAAACTGACACTATAAAAACACACCTTATATCATAAATATATACATTATATTTACTATAATAAAACATTAAACTGGCCTAAAACACTTGCTTGACAAATACTGTAATTGATGGTTGAGGACCAAATGCATTTGTTTTTCTAACCTGGCAGCTGAGGAAGCTGCGCACATGTTGATATCCTGGCTGGTGCCGATTCTTGGAAATGATCTGGGCCCAGCACAGTCGTAGCTCAGCGTTGTTTGACTTCACGATGTGAGGGTACTGCTCCTCCTGTTTCTCTATATTACCTTATCAAAGTCAGAGTGAAGGTACATGATTGGTGTGACTAATTTCAAAAGTACTTTAAGCACATCCAGACTTACAGATGCAAGGTACAAAACGTAAAGTCATGAAATAAAGAATAGATAGATATCCTGACACTGATGAATTGGGGTGAATCACATTCTGGTAAATCACATGTACAGTACCAGTCAAAAGTTTGGACAAGGGGTTTTCTTTATTTTTGTACTATTTTCTACATTGTATAATAATAGTGAAGACATCAAAACTATGAAATAACATATGGCATCATGTTGTAACCAACAAAAAAGTGTTAAACTAATCAAAATATATTTTATATTTGAGATTCTTCAATGTAGCCACCCTTTGCCTTGACAGCTTTGCACACTCTTGGCATTCTCTCAACCAGCTTTGTGAGGTAGTCACCTGGAATGCATTTCAATTAACAGGTGTGCCTTGATAAAAGTTAATTTGTAGAATTTCTTTCCTTCTTAATGCGTTTGAGCCAATCAGTTATGTTGTGACAAGGTAGGGGCGGTATATAGAATATAACCCTATTTGGTAAAAGACCACGTCGATATTATGGCAAGAACTGCTCAAATGAGCAAAGAAAAATGACAGTCCATCATTACTTAAAGACATGAAGGTTAGTTCATGCGGAAAATGTCAAGAACTTTGAATGTTCTTTAAATGCAGTCGCAAAAACCATCAAGCTCTATGATAAACTGGCTCTCATGACGACAGCCACAAGAAAGGAAGACCCAGAGTTACCTGTGCTGCAGAGGATAAGTTCATTAGCGTTAACAGCCTCAGAAATTGCAGCCCAAATAAATGCTTCACAGAGTTCAAGTAACAGACATTTCAACATCAACTGTTCAGAGGAGACTGCGTGAATCAGGCTTTCATGGTCGAATTGCTGCAAAGAAATCACTACTAAAGGACACCAATAAGAAGAAGAGACTTGCTTGGGCTAAAAAATACAATCAATAGACATTAGACCGGTGGAAATCTGTCCCTTGGTCTGATGAGTCCAAATTAGAAATTTTTGGTTCCAACCGCTGTCTTTGTGAGACGCAGAGTAGGTGTGATCTCCGCATGTGTGGTTCCCACCGTGAAGCATGGAGGAGGTGTGATGGTGTGGGGGTGCTTTATTTAGAATTCAAGTCACAGTTAACCAGCATGGCTACCGCAACATTCTGCAGCGATACGCCATCCCATCTGGTTTGTGCTTAGTGTTTTTCCAACAGAACAATGACCCAACACACCTCCAGGCTGTTTTAAGAATGGCGCCGAAGGATGGCAGCCATTTTACGATCCTGTAACCAATTGTGCATGTTTTCTCGCGTTATTTGTAAGTTATTTTGTACATAATGTTTCTGTCACCTTGTCTTATGACCCGAAAAGAGCTTCTAGATATCAGGACAGCGATTGCTCACCCCATAATGGAGGAATACTTTTTCCTTCAACAAGTCAAACAGGAAGGATTTACTTCAGACGCCAGAGAAGGCCCTCATCCCCATCATTTGCAGGAGAAAGAGACGGAGGTATTGTGGACGAAGATCTGGGTGCCTTGTTAGGATCCGTCGCTGAGAGGGTAATCTACCTTTACCATCGGTCCTATTAGCCAACATACAATCAATCAATAATAAAAATAGACAAACTACGATCACGTATATCTTACCAACATGACATTAAAAACTGTAATATCTTATGTTTCACGAGTCCTGACTGAACGACGACTTAACATATACAGTGCCTTGCGAAAGTATTCGGCCCCCTTGAACTTTGCGACCTTTTGCCACATTTCAGGATTCAAACATAAAGATATAAAACTGTATTTTTTTGTGAAGAATCACCAACAAGTGGGACACAATCATGAAGTGGAACGACATTTATTGGATATTTCAAACTTTTTTAACAAGTCAAAAACTGAAAAATTGGGCGTGCAAAATGATTCAGCCCCTTTACATTCAGTGCATCAAACTCTCTCCAGAAGTTCAGTGAGGATCTCTGAATGATCCAATGTTGACCTAAATGACTAATGATGATAAATACAATCCACCTGTGTGTAATCAAGTCTCTGTATAAATGCACCTGCACTGTGATAGTCTCAGAGGTCCGTTAAAAGCACAGAGAGCATCATGAAGAACAAGGAACACACCAGGCAGGTCCGAGATACTGTTGTGAAGAAGTTTAAAGCCTGATTTGGATACAAAAACATTTCCCAAGCTTTAAACATCCCAAGGAGCACTGTGCAAGCGATAATATTGAAATGGAAGGAGTATCAGACCACTGCAAATCTACCAAGACCTGGCCGTCCCTCTAAACTTTCAGCTCATACAAGGAGAAGACTGATCAGAGATGCAGCCAAGAGGCCCATGATCACTCTGGATGAACTGCAGAGATCTGCAGCTGAGGTGGGAGACTCTGTCCATAGGAAAACAATCAGTCGTATATTGCACAAATCGGGCCTTTATGGAAGAGTGGCAAGAAGAAAGCCATTTCTTAATGATATCCATAAAAAGTGTCGTTTAAAGTTTGCCACAAGCCACCTGGGAGACACACCAAACATGTGGAAAAAGGTGCTCTGGTCAGATGAAACCAAAATTGAACTTTTTGGCAACAATGTAACACGTTATGTTTAGCGTAAAAGCAACACAGCTCATCACCCTGAACACACCATCCCCACTGTCAAACATGGTGGTGGCAGCATCATGGTTTGGGCCTGCTTTTCTTCAGCAGGGACAGGGAAGATGGTTAAAATTGATGGGAAGATGGATGGAGCCAAATACAGGACCATTCTGGAAGAAAACCTGATGGAGTCTGCAAAAGACCTGAGACTGGGATGGAGATTTGTCTTCCAACAAGACAATGATCCAAAACATAAAGCAAAATCTACAATGGAATGGTTCAAAAATAAACATATCCAGGTGTTAGAATGGCCAAGTCAAAGTCCAGACCTGAATCCAATCGAGAATCTGTGGAAAGAACTGAAAACTGCTGTTCACAAATGCTCTCCATCCAACCTCACTGAGCTCGAGCTGTTTTGCAAGGAGGAATGGGAAAAATGTTCAGTCTCTCGATGTGCAAAACTGATAGAGACATACCCCAAGCGACTTACAGCTGTAATCGCAGCAAAAGGTGGCGCTACAAAGTATTAACTTAAGGGGGCTGAATAATTTTGCACGCCCAATTTTTCAGTTTTTGATTTGTTAAAAAAGTTTGAAATATCCAATAAATGTCGTTCCACTTCATGATTGTGTCCCACTTGTTGATTCTTCACAAAAACATAGTTTTATATCTTTATGTTTGAAGCCTGAAATGTGGCAAAAGGTCGCAAAGTTCAAGGGGGCCGAATAATTTCGCAAGGCACTGTAGCTAGCGGGCTTTAAGATTTTTCGGCAAGATAGAAAAAAAACCTCTGGTAGGCCATGGGGTGGCAGTCTATGTATATTTGTAAACAACAGCTGGTGCACAAAATCTAAGGAAGTCTCAATGTTTTGCTCACCTGAGGTAGAGTATTGCATGATAAGCTGTAGACCACATTATTTACCAAGAGAGTTTTCATCTGTATTTTTCGTAACCGTCTACATACCACCACAAACCGATGCTGGCACTAAGACCACACTCAATGAGCTTTATACGGCCATAAGTAAACAGGAAAACGCTCATCCGGAGGCGGCTCTCTTAGTGGCCAAGGACTCAAATTTGTTTTACCTCATTAAATCCGTTTTACCCGTGAGCTGTCCAGTAACACAAGCTTGCCAGATGAGCTAAATTACTTCTATGTTCGTGTTGAGGCAAGTAACACTGAAGCATGCATTAGAGCATCAGCTATTCCGGATGACTGTGTGATCACACTCTCCATAGCCGATGTGAGTAAGACCTTTTAAACAGGTCAACATTCACAAGGCTGCAGGGCCAGACGGATTACCAGGACGTGTACTCCGAGCATGCGCTGACCAACTGGCATTTTCAACCTGTTTCAAGCAGACCACCATGGTCCTTGTGCCCATGAACATTAAGATAACCTGCCTAAATGACAACCGACCCGTAGCACTCACATCTGTAGCCATGAAGTGCTTTAAAAGGCTGGTCATGGCTCACATCAAAACCATTATCCCAGAAACCCTAGACCCACTCCAATTTGCATACCATCCTAACAGATCCACAGATGGTGCAATCTCTATTGCACTCTACACTGCCCTTTCCCATCTGGACAAAAGGAACACCTATGTGAGAATGCTATTCATTGGCTACATCTCAGCGTTCAACACCATAGTACCCTCAAAGGTCATCACTAAGCGAAGGACTCTGGGACTAAACACCTCCCTCTGCAACAGGATCCTGGACTTCCTGACAGGCCGCCTCCAGGTGAAAAGGGTAGGTGATAACACATCCGCCAAGCTGATCCTCAACACGGGGTGCATGTTCAGTCACCTCCTGTACTCCCTGTTCACTCATGACCGCATGGCCAGGCATGACTCCAACATCATCATTAAGTTTGCCAATGACACAACAGTGGTAGGCCTGATCACTGACAACGACGAGACAGTCTATAGGGAGGAGGTCAGATACCTGGCCGTGTGGTGCCAGGACAACAACCTCAAGACAAAGGAGATGATTGTGGACTACAGGAAAAGGAGGACCGGGCATGCCCCCATTCTCATCGACGGGGCTGTAGTGGAGCAGGTTGAGAGCTTCAAGTTCCTTGGTGTCCACATCACCAACAAACTATCATGGTCCAAATACATCAAGAGAGTTGTGAAGCGGGCATGACAAAGCCTATTCCCCCTCAGGAGGCTGAAAAGACTTGGCATGGTCCTCAAATCCTCAAAAAGTTCCACAGCTGCACCATCGAGAGCATCCTGACTGGTTGCATCACTGCCTGGTATGGCAACTGCTCAGCCTCCAACCGCAAGGCACTACAGAGGGTAGTGCTTACAGCCCAGTACGTCACTGGGCCCAAGCTTCCTGCCATCCAGGACCTCTGTACTAGGCGGTGTCAGAGGAAGGCCCCAAAAAATGTCTAAGACCCCAGCCACCCTAGTCATAGACTGTTCTCTTTGCTACCGCATGGCAAGCGGTACCGGAGCACCAAGTCTAGGTCCAAAAGGCTTCTTTACAGTTTCTACCCCAAAGCCATAAGACTCCTGAACAGCTAATCAAATGGCTACCCAGACCCCTATTTTACGCTGCTGCTGCTCTCCGTTTATTATCTATGCATGGTCACTTTAACTCTACCTTCATGTACATATTACCAACAACGTTTTTCTTCTTAACTTCTTAAAGCTTTGTTGGTTAAGGGCTTGTAAATAAGCACTTCACAACAAGTGCTCAGTATATGTGGGAACTCCTACAAGACTGTTGGAAAAGCATTCCTCATGAAGCTGGCTGAGAGAATGCCAAGAGTGTGCAAAGCTGTAATCAAGGCAAAGGGTGGCTACTTTGAAGAATCTATAATAGAAAATATATTTTGATTTGTTTAACACTTTTTTGGTTAGTAGCTTATTCCATATGTGTTTACTATTATTTTACAATGTAGAACATAGCAAAAATAAAGAAAAACCCTTGAATGAGTAGATTTGCCCAAACTTTTGACTGGTACTGTATATCCAGAACAATGATAGTGCTAGGGGTATCAGCGCAGAAGTGTTGTTACCATCATGTCCTACCTCTAGAAAGTGGGGACTTCTCTATGATCTTCTCCAGGAAGTAAGTCTTCCAACCCTGGATGTTGGTCTTCATGATGCTGGCCATATCCAGGCCCTCGACAGCCCACAGCTCTGACAGCTGCTCAGCAGGCTTCATCAGGCTCTGGCCAGCCGACAAGTCAGGGAGATAGAGAGGCCAACCAGGCACATTGAGCCAGCTATCAAGCTCCAGACCTAGCAAAGGAACCACAGGGAGAGTGACAGGTCAGTTTGTGTTTTTAAGCATGAGAGTGAGCTTGTAACAGCTGTCTAAAGTCAACTACACTGCCCTTTACCTCAATCTTGTGTACTCCTTTCTTCTTCAGGTCTGGGAAATACTCCAGGAAGAACTCCAGGGCATCCTCTGCCATAACACTGCAGAACTTGAACTTGTCAATGTAGGCCTGTGAGAAGAAACACCTACATGTCAGACTGCCACCCTCAGACCCTCTCTGCAAAAGAGCCTACTACATGCAAGAAGCCTTCATTTCTGTCAAGTAGGACAGTCGAGAGAGTGCTTATGTATTAACCTTTAAAAAAAGTATCAAGCAGACACTCAGGGTATTTACTGATGAGTAGCACAGTAATATATACACAAAATGAGAAGTAACAGCAACCTTGAGGAAGGCATCGAAACAACTCTGATCTCCAGCTAGGTGGGCCAGGTAGGAGACGAAACAGAAGCCCTTCTCATAGGGCATATCATTATAGGTGTCATCAGGGTCAACACCTGAGGGAGGGGAGAAAATACAGATGACATTTGTTGCTTTAACTTAAGTAGTCATGATCAAGTGTATCAGTTCAATTGAGTCTGCAGCTTAAGGCAAAATCTCAGTCAGTTGAACTAATTAAATTGGACTTGGCCTTAGCAGTAAAGGGTAAATGTAAGCCAAGTCTGACCTGGTTTGATCTTCACACGCAGTTTGTTGAGTTGGCGGTCCTCTCCGGTGTTGTCCAACTCATGCACAATGACGTCAGCAAGCGAGCAGTCTCAGGCCAGGATGCAGGTTGTGATGAAGGTGTGTCAGGGGTTCTCCATGCTCCCGAGGGGGAACGACGGCGTGTTCTCCCTTACTTTCACTCATAACTGCCGTGAAGTCGTCAGGAACCTGTGAGAGGTAGACAGGGCAGTCTTGTGCCAAGATCAATTAATTATCAATCAAATGTATTTATAAAGCCCTTTTTACATCTGCAGATGTCACAAAGTGCTTATACAGAACCCCATCCTAAAACCCCAATGAGTAAGCAATGACTGATGATGGTATAATCCATTACTAATACAGACATGGAGTAGTAGTAGTGGTGGATTAGACCTATTATTCAGAGTTCTGTACTATTGGATATCAAGCAGAGTATGAGATTTAATAACAGCACAAAATTGAGTCAACAAGACGATAGACAGAAAAGGGGAAAAAGCTTGTTTACACTGCAAAGAGAAAAATAAGATTGACATACAGCAGCACACAATATTTTTCTGTGGTCATCCTCCACTGGACATTTGGCTCAGTCAGAGTCCAGTCCAAGGGCTCACCTTCACGGAGGGTGAGTAGGCTTTCTCAGCAGTCTGCACTGGTTCCAGCCAGCACACCTAGTGGGTCAGGGGGAGCAGAGAGACCAGGGCTTGAGTGTGATGGTAGGGGCTCACGTTATCTTCACAGCAGCTGAGTAGGGGGCGCTTAGTCAAAGGCTCTTTCTTCTCGCCAGTCTGAACAGGCTCCAGCCATGACATCTACAGATGTACGCTGGGTTTAATAAGGGTGGTGCAGTGGTTTAAGGGAGAATCACTGTTTATTCATGAATAGGCTCTAAAGTGTTGCACATATGTAAAAAAAATATTTGCAAGATATGAAGTGAAACTAAAATTATGTAATGCTGCTGGCTATAAATATATAATGCATAGACAACATAGTTGATCTCATTTGAAAGGAAAAAGGTTTTCAATAATTTTTAATGTATGTGTTGTAGCAGGGGTGTTAAACCTTTTCTTCCCCAGGGACCCCCTGCCAGGCAAACCGGAGGCCCAGGGATCCCCTGCCAGGCAAACCGGCGGCCCAGGAACCCCAATCACATCTTATCAGCTGAATGATAATGGCAAGGAGAAGTAATCAACATCCCAATTAATATATTTGTTAGATAGTTTTCATTATTTTGACCTTCCCACATTATAAATTGGAGGAGGAAGTGTAAACTAACACAATTGATTAGCTTCAAAAAGGTAACTCCAAAAACATTTTCGCTAAGAGCAGCGTTTAAACAAAGGTTAGCCGTGTGTTGCCAAAATGAATGTCCAAGTCAAGAATGCTTAAAGCAGCCAGCGGCATTTGCTGCACTGGTAGTCTTTTGTGGGTATTTTTCAAAGCCAATGTCAGATATTCCACTCAGTGTAATTTGATCAATATTAGAAGTTGAGAAATAAAGTTGAAATAATATATTCTCCTCTTTTCTACTGTATGTATGTAATTCATAATTTATTCTGTTGTTGCCGGCGACATTCATAACATTGAAAATAATATACACACACACACACACACACACACACACACACACACACACACACACACACACACACACACACACACACACACACACACACACACACACACACACACACACACACACACACACACACACACACACACACACACACACACACACACACACACACAGCCTTCAGAAGATTTCAGACCCCTTTACTTTTTCCACATTTTGTTCGGTTACAGCCATATTCTAAAATGTATTAAATAGTTGTTTTCCCTCATCAATCAACACACAATACCCCATAATGACAAAGCAAAAACAGGTTGAGAAACTTGTGCTAAATTATAAATAAACTGAAATTTCACATTTACATAAGAATTCAGATCCGGCTCTGGCTGGGCCATTCAAGGACATTCAGAGACTTGTCCCGAAGGCACTCCTGTACTGTCTTGGCTGTGTGCTTAGGGTAGTTGTCCTGTTGCAAGCTGAACCTTCGCCCCAGTATGAGGTTCTGAGCGCTCCGGAGAAGGTTTTCATGAAGGATCTCTCTGTACTTTCCTCAGTTCATCTTTGCCTCAATCTTGACTAGTCTCCCAGTCCCTGCCGCTGAAATACATCCCCACAGCATGATGCTGCCGCCACCATGCTTCACCATAGGGATGGTGTCAGGTTTCCTCCAGACGTGACACTTGGCATTCAGGACAAAGAGTTCAATCTTGGTTTCATCAGATCAGAGAATCTTCTTTCTCATGGTCTGAGTGTCATGTATTGTATTGTCATGTCTTGTCCCTGTGCTTTCTCTTCTCTTCGTTTCCCCCTGCTGGTCGTATTAGGTTACTTTCTCTCTCTCTATCTCTCTCTCTCTCTATCGTTCCGTTCCTGCTCCCAGCTGTTCCTCATTCTCCTAACGACCTCGTTTACTCTCTCACACCTGTCCCCTCTTTTGCCTCTGATTAAGTCTCTATTTCTCTCTCTGTTTCTGCTTCTGTCCTTGTCGGATTCTTGTTTGCTTTGCCCTTGTTCCGTCCTGTCGTTGTCTGCCTCTTCATCAGATGCTGCGTGTGAGCAGGTGTCTCTGTCCTCTACGGCCCGCGCCTACCCGAAGGGACCTGCAGTCTGTTGCCGCTAGTCCTGCAATTCTCCTCTACTACTAGAAGGGGGATCCTCCTGTAAAGATTGAGGATTTATGTTTTCCCTGTTTGGACATTAATAAACTCTGTTTCTGTTAAGTCGCTTTTGGGTCCTCACTCACCCGCATAACAGAAGAATCCGACCAAGAATGGACCCAGCGACTTCGGATCCTCTCTACTCAGCCGTCAAGATCCAGGGAGCGATGCTTGGCAGACACGAGCAGGAATTGTCTGTTGATCGACATGCCGTTGAGACCCTGGCCGCTCAAGTCTCCGACCTCTCAAAACATATTCACAATCTCCGCCTCGATCCACCGGCTACCTCCAGGGCTTCCGAGTCTCCGGAGCCCAGAATTAATAACCCACCGTGTTACTCTGGGCAGCCCACTGAATGCCGCTTGTTCCTCACCCAGTGTGATATTGTGTTCTTTCTCCAGCCCAACACGTACTCCAGGGGTACAGCTCATATCGCCTACGTCATATCTCTCCTTACTGGACGGGCTCGTGAGTGGGGCACGGCAATCTGGGAGGCAAGGGCTGAGTGTACTAACCAGTATCAGAACTTTAAGGAGGAGATGATACGGGTTTTTGATCGTTCAGTTTTTGGGAAAGAGGCTTCCAGGGCCCTGTCTTCCCTATGTCAAGGTAATCGATCCATAACGGATTACTCTATAGAGTTTCGCACTCTTGCTGCCTCCAGTGACTGGAACGAGCCGGCGTTGCTTGCTCGTTTTCTGGAGGGTCTCCACGCGGAGGTTAAGGATGAGATTCTCTCCCGGGAGGTTCCTTCCAGCGTGGATTCTTTGATTGAAATCGCTATTCGCATAGAACGACGGGTAGATCTTCGTCACCAAGCTCGTGGAAGAGAGCTCGCGTTATCCGTTTCCCCTCCCTCCGCATCACTACCATCTTCCCCCACTGGCTCAGGTGCTGAGCCTATGCAGCTGGGGGGTATTCGCATCTCGACTAAGGAGAGGGAACGGAGAATCACCAACCGCCTCTGTCTCTATTGCGGTTCCGCTGGTCATTTTGTCATTTCATGTCCAGTAAGAGGCCAGAGCTCATCAGTAAGCGGAGGGCTACTGGTGAGCGCTACTACTCAGGTCTCTCCGTCAAGATCCTGTACTACCTTGTCGGTCCATCTACGCTGGACCGGTTCGGCAGCTTCCTGCAGTGCCTTGATAGACTCTGGGGCGGAGGGCTGTTTTATGGACGAAGCCTGGGCTCGGGAACATGACATTCCTCTCAGACAGTTAGGGGAGCCCACGGCCATGTTCGCCTTGGATGGTAGTCCTCTCCCCAGGATTCAGTGTGAAACGCTACCTTTAACCCTCACTGTCTCTGGTAATCATACCGAAACCATTAATTTTTTTATTTTTCGTTCACCTTTTACATCTGTTGTTTTGGGTCATCCCTGGCTAGTGTGTCATAATCCTTCTATTAATTGGTCTAGTAATTCTATCCTCTCCTGGAACGTTTCTTGTCATGTGAAATGTTTAATGTCTGCTATCCCTCCTGTTTCTTCTGCCCCCTCTTCACAGGAGGAGCCTGGTGATTTGACAGGGGTGCCGGAGGAATATCATGATCTGCGCAAGGTCTTCAGTCGGTCCAGGGCCACCTCCCTTCCTCCTCACCGGTCGTATGATTGTAGTATTGATCTCCTTCCGGGTACCACTCCCCCCCCGGGGTAGACTATACTCTCTGTCGGCTCCCGAACGTAAGGCTCTCGAAGATTATTTGTCTGTTGCTCTCGACGCCGGTACCGTAGTCCCTTCCTCCTCTCCCGCCGGAGCGGGGTTTTTTTTTGTTAAGAAAAAGGACGGGACCCTGCGCCCCTGCGTGGATTATCGAGGGCTGAATGACATAACGGTTAAGAATCGTTATCCGCTTCCCCTTATGTCTTCAGCCTTCGAGATCCTGCAGGGAGCCAGGTTTTTCACTAAGTTGGACCTTCGTAACGCTTACCATCTCGTGCGCATCAGGGAGGGGGACGAGTAGAAAACGGCGTTTAACACTCCGTTAGGGCACTTTGAATACCGGGTTCTGCCGTTCGGTCTCGCTAATGCTCCAGCTGTCTTTCAGGCATTAGTGAATGATGTACTGAGAGACATGCTGAACATCTTTGTTTTCGTTTACCTTGACGATATCCTGATTTTTTCACCGTCACTCCAGATTCATGTTCAGCACGTTCGACGTGTTCTCCAGCGCCTTTTAGAGAATTATCTTTATGTGAAGGCTGAGAAGTGCGCTTTTCATGTCTCCTCCGTCACATTTCTCGGTTCTGTTATTTCCGCTGAAGGCATTCAGATGGATCCCGCTAAGGTCCATGCTGTCAGCGATTGGCCCGTCCCTAAGTCACGTGTCGAGCTGCAGCGCTTTCTCGGTTTCGCGAATTTCTATCGTCGTTTCATTCGTAATTTCGGTCAGGTGGCAGCTCCTCTCACAGCCCTTACTTTTGTCAAGACGTGCTTTAAGTGGTCCGTTTCCGCCCAGGGAGCTTTTTATCTCCTCAAGAAGCGTTTTACATCCGCTCCTATCCTTGTTACACCTGACGTCTCTAGACAGTTTATTGTTGAGGTTGACGCGTCAGAGGTGGGCGTGGGAGCCATTCTGTCCCAGCGCTCCCATTCTGACGATAAGGTCCACCCTTGCGCGTATTTTTCTCATCGCCTGTCGCCGTCGGAACGTAACTATGATGTGGGAAACCGCGAACTGCTCGCCATCCGCTTAGCCCTAGGCGAATGGCGACAGTGGTTGGAGGGGGCGACCGTTCCTTTTGTCGTTTGGACTGACCATAAGAACCTTGAGTACATCCGTTCTGCCAAACGACTCAATGCGTGTCAGGCTCGTTGGGCGTTGTTTTTCGCTCGTTTCGAGTTCGTTATTTCTTATCGTCCGGGCTCAAAGAACACCAAGCCTGATGCTTTATCCCGTCTCTTCAGTTCTTCAGTAGCCTCCACCGACCCCGAGGGGATTCTCCCTGAGGGGCGTGTTGTCGGGTTGACTGTCTGGGGAATTGAGAGGCAGGTAAAGCAAGCACTCACTCACACTCCGTCGCCGCGCGCTTGTCCTAGGAACCTTCTTTTCGTTCCCGTTTCTACTCGTCTGGCCGTCCTTCAGTGGGCTCACTCTGCCAAGTTAGCCGGCCACCCCGGCATTCGGGGTACGCTTGCTTCTATTCGCCAGCGTTTTTGGTGGCCCACTCAGGAGCGTGACACGCGTCGTTTCGTGGCTGCTTGTTCGGACTGCGCGCAGACTAAGTCCGGTAACTCTCCTCCTGCCGGCCGTCTCAGATCGCTTCCCATTCCCTCTCGACCGTGGTCTCACATCGCCTTAGACTTTATTACCGGTCTGCCTTCGTCAGCGGGGAAGACTGTGATTTTAACGGTTGTCGATAGGTTCTCTAAGGCGGCTCATTTTATTCCCCTCGCTAAGCTTCCTTCTGCTAAAGAGACGGCACAAATCATCATTGAGAATGTGTTCAGAATTCATGGCCTTCCGTCAGACGCCGTTTCGGACAGGGGTCCGCAATTCACGTCTCAATTTTGGAGGGAGTTTTGTCGTTTGATTGGGGCTTCCGTCAGTCTCTCTTCCGGTTTTCGCCCCAGTCTAACGGTCAAGCAGAACGGGCCAATCAGACTATTGGTCGCATCATACGCAGTCTTTCCTTTTGAAACCCTGCGTCTTGGGCAGAACAGCTCCCCTGGGCAGAATACGCTCACAACTCGCTTCCTTCGTCTGCGACCGGGCTATCTCCTTTTCAGAGTAGCCTCGGGTACCAGCCCCCTCTGTTCTCGTCACAGCTCGCCGAGTCCAGCGTTCCCTCCGCTCAGGCTTTTGTCCAACGTTGTGAGCGCACCTGGAAGAGGGTCAGGTCTGCACTTTGCCGTTATAGGGCGCAGACTGTGAGAGCCGCTAATAAGCGTAGGACTAAGAGTCCTAGGTATTGTCGCGGTCAGAGAGTATGGCTGTCCACTCGTAACCTTCCCCTTATGACAGCTTCTCGCAAATTGACCCCGCGGTTCATTGGTCCGTTCCGTATTTCTCAGGTCATTAATCCTGTCGCAGTGCGACTTCTTCTTCCGCGACATCTTCGTCGCGTCCACCCGGTCTTCCACGTCTCCTGTGCAAGCCTTTTCTTCGCGCCCCCGTTCGTCCCCCCCCCCCCGTCCTTGTCGACGGCGCACCTATCTACAGGGTCCGGAAGATTATGGACATGCGTCCTCGGGGCCGTGGTCATCAGTACCTAGTGGATTGGGAGGGGTACGGTCCTGAGGAAAGGAGTTGGGTTCCATCTCGGGACGTGCTGGACCGTTCGCTGATCGATGATTTCCTCCGTTGCCGCCAGGTTTCCTCCTCGAGTGCGCCAGGAGGCGCTCGGTGAGTGGGGGGGGTACTGTCATGTATTGTATTGTCATGTCTTGTCCCTGTGCTTTCTCTTCTCTTCGTTTCCCCCTGCTGGTCGTATTAGGTTACTTTCTCTCTCTCTATCTCTCTCTCTCTCTATCGGTCCGTTCCTGCTCCCAGCTGTTCCTCATTCTCCTAACGACCTCGTTTACTCTCTCACACCTGTCCCCTCTTTTGCCTCTGATTAAGTCTCTATTTCTCTCTCTGTTTCTGCTTCTGTCCTTGTCGGATTCTTGTTTGCTTTGCCCTTGTTCCGTCCTGTCGTTGTCTGCCTCTTCATCAGATGCTGCGTGTGAGCAGGTGTCTCTGTCCTCTACGGCCCGCGCCTACCCGAAGGGACCTGCAGTCTGTTGCCGCTAGTCCTGCAATTCTCCTCTACTACTAGAAGGGGGATCCTCCTGTAAAGATTGAGGATTTATGTTTTCCCTGTTTGGACATTAATAAACTCTGTTTCTGTTAAGTCGCTTTTGGGTCCTCACTCACCCGCATAACACTGAGAGTCTTTAGGTGCCTTTTGGTAAACTCCAAGCGGGCTGTCATGTGCCTTTTACTGAGGAGTGGCCTGATTGGTGGAGTGCAGCAGAGATGATCGTTCTTTTGAAAGTTTCTCCCATCTCCACAGAGGAACTCTAGAGCTCTGTCAGAGTGAACATGGGTATCTTGGTCACCTCCCTGACCAAGACCCTTCTCCCCCGATTGCTCAATTTGGCCGTGTGGCCCGCTCTAGGAAAAGCCTTGGTTGTTCCAAACTCTAGGAAGAGTGTTGATGGAGGCCACTGTGTTTTTAGGGACCTTCAATGCTGCAGAAATGTTTACCTACCCTTCCCCAGATCTATGCCTCGACACAATCCTTTCTCGGCACTCTACAGACAATTCCTTCAACTTCATGGCTTGGGTTTTGCTCTGAAATTCACTGTCAACTGTGGGACCTTATATAGACAGGTGTGTGCCTTTCCAGATCATGTCCAATCATCTGAATTTACTACAAGTGGACTCCTATTAAGTTGTAGAAACATCTCAATGATGATCAATGGAAACAGAATGTACCGGAGCTTAATTTCGAGTTTCATAGCAAAAGGGCTGAATTCGTATGTATATAAAAGGTATCTGTTTTTTTTTTATACATTTGCAAAAAGAATTGAGATCTGTTTTCGCTTTGTCATTATGGGGTATTGTGTGTAAAGTGCTGAAGATTCTTAAAACATTTAAAAAATAATTTTTTTAGAATAAGTCTGTTAAGTAACACAATTTGGAAAAAGTCAAGGGGTCTGAATACTTTCCGAAGGCAGTGTATATAATATTTATTTTTAGGGGTAAAAATAAGTATAATTGCGGACCCCCTGCAGTACCTCAGGGCCGCGTACCCCTAGTTGAATGCCAGGGATTGAAGGTTCTAATCACTGATCTATAATAAGGTTCTAATAGAGTTCCACAGTATGAGTCATAATACCCATAAAACTTAGCAGTCAAACAAGGATATGATTCCAATCGTTTTTCCCCATAGGGAATTTCAGAAACACCGAAAATAAGGGCTGTGTTTCGTGCAGGCTTACCCTGGCATGACGTTTTGATAACCGTGTAAATCTCTCTATATTTATCAATATATTCACCTGTATTTACCCCCCCCCCAAAAAAAAATAAAATGCTCATTTGCTGCTAATGTGGCTATCATAAAGAACTATACTTAAAATATAACGTCAACATATACAAAGTGTTGGTCCCATGTTTCATGAGCTGAAATAGAAGATCCCAGAAATTCCAGATGCACAAAACATTTAAGAGAAATAAGCTTTGTGCAAAAATGAGCTTACATCCCTGTTATTGAGCATTTCTCCTTTGGTAAAATAATCCATTCACTTGACAGATGTGGCATTTCAAGAAGCTGATTATAAGCATGGTAATTTCACAGGTGCAGCTTTTGCATTTCAGTTCCTTTCAAAGTTCTTGGTTAGATCCAAGTGGAAGTGATTTTATCTTGAATTGAGGAAAGCTCGAAGACGTGGTCAAGTCCTCTGCTAGATCAGAGTGCAGCTTGAGAGATTGTTCCATATTGAATGAATGGGTAAATGTGATTCTTAAACTATTAGCTGTCGCCGCGTCTAACTTCCGATGTAGTGAAAAAAACAACTTGCAGCTGTAAAAACGGTTGTTTTGAATTTAGATTTACTGCGCAAAAGTGCCACCTTAAAAAAATGACCTTTAACTAGGCAAGTCAGTTTAAGAACAAATTCGTATTTACAATGACGGCCTATCCCGGCCAAACCCAAAAGCCGCTGCACAACTCGGGAACCTCTAAATCATGAGTTGGCTACAAATAGCATGGATACATTTCAGAAGAGATTCAGAGATACAAACTTTATTTATTGAAACAAATACTTAAATTTATGAAATGTAGTTTTACAGGAACTGTGCACATTAATCAACATTACTGTAGAAGTGCCAGTTTTAGCCAGCCAGCTAAAACTCTTATGTAAACAAAAAAAAGCCAGAACCTGATTACAGATCAGTACAACTATTAATATCATTCATCGGATACGTGGAATATGAGAGAAATACATGTGACATCCATAGTAAAATGGTACAACTTAAGTATCATGTATCTATGTACAGAAAGTGTATTCATATGCATAATAAAATGGTTTATCAATGGCGTAATTAACGTCCATAAGCAGGTGGCAAAAGGTAAGAAATAAAGGCATCAGTTGAACTCAGTTGCCATTCAATTAGCTTTTTGCTCTAAATGTTTGCCAGGTAAATAGTAAATTGATAAAGGATAGTGTATCTTCAATGCTGAATGGTCGATTGATGACAAAAAGAATACTGGTACTTATTCTGATCCTATGAAACAAAAGACCGGTCCAAATTCCTGTTGGAATTGAATTCCCAATTCTGAAGAAAATTACGTTCATAACAGAATGACACCGACAGGATTAACAGTATAAATCTTTATTTATTAACTTCTACAGAGAAACATTTTCTTTTAGAAAAACAGTTTAGAAACATTTTTCATAGTACTAAACAGATCCGTACAAAATAAAGCTAACTCTGAATTAATGTTCAAAACAGTAGCTCTTTCACAGTAAAAAGGGTGGCACTATTTTAGCATTGTGGTCTGTTACTTCCTGCCTTCAGTTGATCTTTTGTTGTTGCCCAGGTAACATTTTGAGGTCAATGGTATAAAGCCTCAGGCCCTCTTTCATATTATGCCTGGTCTCCCTCATCTCATATCTGCACCAGGTCCATTAGTGTAATACATTAATGAATAAATAGGGCTTTGTGGACTGGGGGCAGAGGTTAGTGTTCCAGAGAGGGTGTGGCACTTGGGGCCCTCTCCCTAGTCCTACACCTGACTGATGAGCTCTGACTCGTCACCCACAAACCACTGCTCCGGGGTCCCATCCGCTGCCTTCTGGAGGACCCGTCTCTGGGGAGCCTGCAGGCAGAATAACAAAAACAGGGAACATTTATTTCAATGTCTGGTTTGTCAAGTCTACCAAGTCAGTACTAACAGAGTTATACTTTTAAATATCACTAGCAACAACATTATTGGAAGGTCACAGTATGGAAAGAAGGCAACAAAGTAGATCCGTGCCTACAAGCACAATGAAGTTTCTGCTTGTGTTTCCCTGCAACCCTTCTGGGCCAGGAGTGACAGCAGAGACCATGTCCTCAGCTGCTATATTACCCAGTTCTCACAACACAAGGAAGTTGGAGACACAAATGTGAAGTGAAAGGAAGTACAGTACATAGCACGGTGTGGTATAACTTCACCATTTAGAGCTCCATAATGAGAAGGGCATAAACGTTCAAACCAAAAAAAACCTAATTTGAGTTCAGCCATTATGTTTTTAGCAGCTGATCCACAACAAGGGTGTGGTGTTTTTCTTTACAGTGAACCACACTATGACTCAGTGACATTGCGTGATTTACTTTCTGTGATCAGAACCTCCCCTCGAATATAGAATAGTCACCACTACTACTGAGAAATATTCAACCCAAAAGCTACTGAGAAATATTAGATCCACAACTGTACTACAGCTGTATTACCATGCGATGTAAATCATCGCTGAAGAGTAAAGACAGTAAAACGATACAGGAATGTGGCACCTGGGTTTTACACTTACGCAAGACCTTTCCCAAGCCTTGCCCTCTGGAGAGAATCTCAGGATACCAATTGCCTCTCATATTATAACCATTTCAATGTCTCAAGATCACATTGCCTCCATAGATCTTCTTAAACAGTATCAGCTCAAAAGATGACAAATAATTGTTGTTAATATAAGTGGCCGTTCTTTATCAGGCATTTTGAGGTTAATTTTAGATTGATAAAGTATGTAACGAAATAGGCTTTGTCCTGAAGCGAAACTCAGGGTCATTCGCAGCGTTTTATGACGCACAGTGTGCGAGTTATCTGTGAGGCTGACAAAACAGCAGTAAGGAGGCCATGGGGTGGGACTGGAAAACCGTGTATGTCCCAAATGGCTCTCTATTCCCTATATAGTGCACTATTTTTTCTTTTACCCGGGCCCATAGGGCTCTGGCCAAAAGTAGTGCACTATGTAGGGAATAGGGTGCCATTTCGGATGAACACAAAGTGTATCATGCTTCTACAACTGCATTGCTTGCTGTTTGGGGTTTTAGGTTGGGTTTCGGTACAGCACTGAGATATCAGCTGATGTACGAAGGGCTATGTAAATACATTTGATTTTGATTTGATTTATCATGGTTTCTCTCTCTCAATGCAATTTAGTGAGCGTGAATATTGCCCTTGGACAATGGGACCAGAATAAAACGATATTGTGTGAACAGTGGTTCCTGAACAATTCAAAACAACCATTGGAAGTCATAAAACGAGCTGAAACAAGGATCATTGAACAGTTGCATTTTGTCCAATGACTCCTTTTGTCACAGTGTGCTTACTAGTTCATGGAGGTAATACTGGAGGTATGCACACATGACTGTAAGTCGCTTTGGATAAAAGCGTCTGCTAAATGGCATATATTATTATTATTATATTAATACTTGTTTGTGTGTCAGGTGTGATTGCCAAACTCACACAGTTCAGTAGAACACAAAGTAAGTTGGCTTGTAAGTAACTGTATTTAGATATGGCACAAGCTTCTGAAGCTAAGCAGGGTTGGTCCTGGTTGGTCCCTGGATGGGAGACCAGATACTGCTGGAAGTGGTGTTGGAGGGCAGGTAGGAGGCACCCTTTCCTCTGGTCTAAATATCCCAATGCCCCAGGCACATTGCCCTGTGTAGGGTGCCATCTTTTGGATGGAATGTTTAATGGATGTCCTGACTCTCTGTTGTCAGTAAAGAGCCTATGGCACTTATCAAAGATTAGGGACCCTGGTGTCCTGGCTAAATTACCAATCTGACCATCATCCCCAGCTTCTAATTGGCTCATTCTTCCCTGTAACTATTCCCCAGGTTGTTGCTGTAAATGATTATGTGTTCTCTGTCTACTTACGTGGTAAAATAAGGATCAATTTAAAAAAAATATACTCCAGTGATATTCATTATTACGGTGGTGCTGACAGTAACTCCACAAAGGCAATAATTTAAGATGGGGCAACTACATTGTAATCATGTAGTGAGTGAAGTGCTGTCGTGGCTGTTTACCTGTTCAGGGTACTTGTGGTGGTGGGAGAGAGGTGACTCGTGGCCAGGTACGTTCCTCACCCTGATCGCAGTCTGTCGGTCGAGGGAGTGAGGTCTGAACTGGTTGCGCTGGTGCCATGACTTGAGCTCCTCGTTTACCACCTGCCGGGGGGAAGCCTCTGGAGGGGTGGTGGGGGTACTCTCTGAGTGAGGGGGCGCGGGACAGTCTGACGTGGGGGGAAAGGGACGTGAGAGCCCGCTGGGGGTGCACAAGGGCCTCCTCATACCAGTGCTCATATCGGCTGGAGTGACAGGGGGGCGGAGGGCCGTGATACAGCCTGGCCATGTCCATCTCTGAAGGGTAGACCATCCCGTGGTCATAGTAACCCCTGTGGAAGCTGGGGGTGGACTGATGCTGGTGATTTTGGTAGAAGCCGGGGCCTGGGGGGGTAGGCCATCGGTCCATGATTGTCGTTGGAGCTGGACTGGTACCTATAGGTGGGCTGACACTGCCATGGCAGGTCACGACACAGGGAGCTAGTATAGGATGGGGCAGAGTGTTCAGAGTTACTGTTCTCAGTCTCAGAGCTGGAGTGGTAAATGTGGTTTCTGTAGCCTCCCCTCTGGACGGGGGACTCGCCTGGAGACGTTACCACATATTCCGTAAGTAGCCTCCTGGGAACACGGGTACGACCCCTGTTCTTATCCAGGTTCAACGGAGGCTCACTGTTGGGAAGCCTGTAAAATATCACAAAGAAGCATTACAAACTAGGCCAAAACCGTACAAAATGAAAATAATTTGTAAGATAATGTGAGACAGTTTCAAGATTTAAGCAGTGTGGGGACAGTGTGGATGAAATATACAATGGTGGTGCTGTGTGACTGTGATATGGGGTTGTCTTACCTACCTTATTTGAATGAACTGACTAAGTTGCTCTATAAGAGGGTCTGCTAAAATACCAAAATGTTTAAAAAAATGTAAAAAAATGTGCTGACCTGAGAGAAAACTGACGGCGAAGGTGCATCTCTGGGGTCGAGGGGGCGCTGTTTGACTGTATTGGGCACAGTCTGAGATGGGAGAACTGCAGGGGCAGAGCAGTGTCTTCATAACAGGCTTCCACTGGAGGCAACACAGGGGTCACGGCTGGACTATTGCAGAAAGGTAACATGGACAGGAAGGAGAGATAACATCTTCAGGGTTTAGTCATTAACCCACTTATCATTCAGATGGAAAACAGGCCATGAAGGGGCCAAATCAGTGCATGTGCTTTCCATGCTTAAACCTGTTCCATGTGCCCTTATCTCAGTCCATTTGCACTGCCACTCAAAGACAAGTTGTGACTGAATCAGAATGTTCCAGAGTAATATCCTCCCCGAAATAACAAGGTACACCTTAATGCCTACTTTAGCAAAACCACTTCAAAAGGAACTCATTTTTAAAATATCAAATGGAGTTCAAGTTGCAGAGAAGTGCTGCCAAAGCATATTTTGTATACACTGAGGATACAAAATATTAAGAACAACAACTTTTCCATGACAGACTGACCAGGTGAAAGCTCTGATCCCTTATTGATGTCACTGGTTAAATCCACTTCAACCAGTGTAGTTGAAGGGGAGGAGACAGGTTAGAGAATGATTTTTAAGCCTCGAGACAATTTAGACATGGATTGTGTATGTGCGCCATTCAGAGGGTGAAAGGACAAGACAAAAGATTTAAGTGCATTTGAATGGGGTACGGTAGTAGCTGCCAGGTGCACCGGTTTGTCAAAAGGACATCCAGCCAACTCGACAACTATGGGAAGCATTGACGTCAACATGGGCCAGCATCCCTGTGGAACACTTTCGACACATTGTAGAGTCCCTGCCCTGAAGAAATGCAACTCAATATTAGGGAGGTGTTCCTAATGTTTGGTATACTCTGTATTTGAGTTCAACTATGAAGCTTAGAGCACTACAAATGCATTAATTCAAAAAGTCAAGGCAATCTTACATGAGGCTACATAATGGCTTGTGTATAAGAGGTTTCACCAACCCGTGAGGCTTCCATTATGGCTATTCTTGGGCTTTCCTGTACAATAAATTCAAGGGTAGCGTTGATATAAAATTACAGGAGGCACGCTGGGTTCTCCCTTGGCCTTTACCTTGACTTGCTGCTACAAGAGTGTGACTTGTTCTTGGTTTTCTGGTAAGGCTGGTCCAGACTGGACTCAGTCCAAGGGGAGTGCTCGATGGGAGGGGCCTCCAAATCCAGGTTGGTGTTGAAGCTGGACTGTAACTCCTCCAGAGTTGGAGTAGTATGGGTTGGTTTGTGGGGGCTAGGCCCAGGGAGGTGTGAGGGGTCTGGGGGGGGCTGGGGAGGGTCTGCTGGTCCTCCTGGGCGAGGGGCCTCCAAGGATGGTTGAGATGCCTGACTGATCAGCTTTTCTGGAGAAAAATATAAATAATGAAGTTAAGACAGTACTCTGGTGCCATTGTCAGAGCATGTTTATCTATACAACTTTCACAAGAGTCATTTTTGCTTAGTAACGCTCTAACCTTCATCGAGCAGCGCCGAATCGGACAGAGAGCTATCATCAGAAGTGCCCTGATCTGGAAACAAAAGCAAAGCAAACAACCGTATTAATCCACGGGAATGGCACTGGAATTACATACCTCTCAGATCAGAGAGGAGAGATGTTAATGTTGTTTTATTAGTCGGCCAGTAGATCATCACTCACCTCTCTGTGTGCTGATGCAGCCTGGCCGTGGTGAAGACCGCCCGTGCTGTAGGTGCAGCTGAAATGCTGTCTGCAGTTGTTTGACTTTCTTCTCCTCACGCTTGCACTGCTGTAACTGGCTTGTCTTCTGCGCCTTGCTGAGGTGTTCCTCATGGTACAGTCTTCGGGCCGCTTTGTATATCTGTAGCTGAAGAGATAACTCAGCTTCCACAGAATTCAGCTCTGAGTCCTACAAAAAGCAAAAAAAAGGACGTTGGGCAGAAGTGAGTGGTTGAACATCATAGATCTCTTCCTGGCTCTTACAATGGCAGAAGCCTGACTAATGACGATTGGTGTCAAGGAAGGTAGGGCGATGGGTTGAATTGAGAAATGTAATTTTTCCCTAAGGGGAACCACAGGAGTGGCCTTCAGTATTAAGTACACCTGTGTGTGGGGCTTTACAACCACTGTTTAAGGGAGAGTCAGTGTAAATGACAATAGTGTCCATGTCCAACCCCTGTCAGGCTCTTTACCACTGCTCCATGTGGGATGCTCTGCTCGTCTTGTTTGAAGGCCGCTCCGATGCGTTGGAGAATTTGAAGCGGCTTCTCCCCAGGCAACACTGGGTAATCTGCAGACAGCCGACCAGTTAGCTCCTATATGACATGGAAAGAAGGCACCAGATTTAAGTCAAATGTGTTGAATCATATTTTAATGCAACACAACAAATCATGTGCTGTATGTTAATATACAGTGTACTCCAACGGTATTGGGACAATGACACGTTTTGTTGTTTTGGCTCTGGATTCCAGCACTTAGGCATTGTATCATTTTAAATCCAGTGAGGTTATTAAAGTGCAGACTGTCAGCTTTAAAATTGTCATCCATATCTAGTAAACTGTTTAGAAATTACAGCACTTTTTGTACCTAGTCCCCCCATTTTAGCAGACCAAAAGTATTGGGACAAATTCACTTGTGTTTATTTAAGTAGTCAAAAGTGTAGAATTTGGTCACATATTCCTAGCACAAAATAATTATGTCAAGCTTGTTCGTCTACAAACTTATTGGATGCATTTGCTGTTTGTTTTGGTTGTGTTTCAGATTATTTTGTGCCCAAAATAAATTAAATGGTAAATAATGTATTGGGTCATTTTGCAGTCACTTTTATTGTAAATAAGAATGTTTCTAAAGACTCCTATATTCATGTGGATGCTACCATGATTACGGATCATCCTGAATGAATGATTAATAATGATGAGTGAGAAGGTTGGACGCACAAATATCATAACCCGAAAATGCTAACCTCCCCTGTTATTGTAATGGTGAGAGTTCTTGGGAGTATGATATTAGAGCGCTTGTAACTTTCTCACTCATTATTATTCACAATTTATTCAGGACTATCCGTAACCATGGTAGCATCCTAATTAATGTAGACGTGTTTAGAAACATATTATATTCTTCTTTACATAAACGTGACTTCAAAATGACAATACATTATTAATCATTAATTTCTATTGGGCACAATATTATCTGAAACACAACCAAAACAAACAAGCTTGATGTAATCCGTGCTGTAATTTCTAAATGGTTCACAAGATATCGATGAAAATACACTCAAATTATAGCCGACAGTCTGCACTTTAACCGCATAGTCCTTGTTCTGGAGTACAGAGTCAAAACAAGAAAAATGGTCACTATCCCAATACTTTGAGCCCACTCAGTTGGAAAATAAGAAAATTATGAGAGGACCACTATTACTTCAGAGGTAATATGTCCCCATTCCCCTCAAATCAACCAGGTTGATGAACCCTTATTGAGTTCATTTTGAAATATTGTACAAAAATCTTTGCTTCCCAAATGACACTTTAGATCATTCTCAAGTGTCAGTTACGCAATGCTGCCTTTCCATAGAATCCTACTTTCATAACAAATTCTCAGGGCCTCACCTGCCCCGTGAATGCAACCAAACTGGCCTGCCCTCGAGCTAAACCTATATTCAACCTGAACGTGCGATAGTGCATATTATTTATTTCATTATCCCCCCCCCAGACAATAGTGTTGTTCATGATCTCAGCCGCTGTCGTGTTCCTGAGAGCAGGAAGAGGAGTTATCAGAGCCTCCATCTAGGCAGCACACCTCGACAGGACAAGTCCCGACAGGAGAGCCGCGCCCAATTGTCAACAGAAAAGAATGATCAGACCTGGGCGGCGTCTCAAACGGCACCCTATTGCCGACATAGTTCTCTGGTCAAAGGTAGTGCACTATATAGGGAATAGGGTGTCATTTGGTACACCCCTCAACAGCAGCTGAACAGGGGACTGGCTCCCCCATAGCTCGTAACGATGACGGATGGCACAGTGACATTCTTAGGGCTGAATTTGTTTCTGAGACAGATATGAGAGATATAATCTAGTGTGGTATAATAGGGACACTTAAGGTCCATTGGCTGCCTCTCACATCCCAACAAAGCAGCCTGACTGAAAGAGAAGGGAACAGTAGTGTTCTCATTGGTCAGGAGCGCCAAACCAAATAATATTTTCAGCTCAGACTAGGCAGCCTTTATTGGCTAAGTAGTTTGATTGCCAGGCAATTATTGATTAACATCTCAAAAGAATATAAAAAACACACACACTGTTCTAGCTGGTATCACTTTAGTTTATAAAGCCGCTCTGCCTTTGTCAGGTCTTGAATCACATCACTCCTCCATCTATTCTACTATCTATCTAAATAATGTGTAACTGTAGACATGTTTGTATTGAACCTTTATTTAACCAGGCCAGTCAGTTAAGAACAAATTCTTATTTACAATGACAGCCTACCAGGGAACAGTGACCAGGGGCAGAATAACAGATTTTTACATTGTCAGCTCGGGGATTCGATCTAGCAACCTTTCGGTTTCTGGCCCAACACTAACAACTACACTACCTGCTGCCCTATCACAGTATCACTTATGGGGAAATCCACACTGATATTATGGTGAAAACGATCTGAACCCTGATGGAGTGGAGAGTGTATGTGCTATATCCAGGGGTACTCACAGCCTCTCGGATGCAGAGTTTCTTCAGCTCCAGTAGGCAGAGCTCTAGCCGGTCCTCCAGAGACTGATGCTTGAGCTTGACGGCCCGGGTATGAGTGATCACGTCCTTCATAATCGTGAAAGGACTATCAGGGCCTTGGACACACAGTGACAAAGAGGCTACTGTAAGGTCTCAGGGTTGAAAACAGCAAGGCTATAGATAGCTGGACACAATCTTTTGGCATGCTTACAATTGGTAATGCTTGCTTGTCAATTTCATATGGTTGCAGCTGTATCCCACAGATAACCCAACTGGTTGGGGAGAATAAACTGTGTCCAAATTGAGAAAAGGTGGCAATACAAATGCAAACAAAAATGTTGCTCCAATCCTGACTTGTTTCTGCCCACTCCTGAGCAGCAACGATCAAGATAATGAACCCAGATGACACCTACAGTAGACAAGACAAGGTTATTTTGAGAGATAATGAGTGTCTGTACTTGTACTGTTGGGCAATTTCACGGTAACAGAGTGACACTGAGACTCAGGTTTTTCACTTTCAAATGTACGTCAAACAAAAACCAATGATTGGAAAGTTAAAACTATACAACTATGCAGAATGACTAAAATTCCCACTGTAAATTGTAAGTAAATACATTTTCTGTGGAAACTTAAAAGTATTCTTTGTGCATAGAATTTTATGGTTTGTTTAATTTTGCAATCATTGATTTATGTTTGACATACATTTTAAAAGTCTCACTCTGCTACCATGAAATTGCCCTGTTTTATTGATCTATACTGAAACTGTCATGAAAGTGTGATAGGATCAACCTGTGAGTGAAACCAAGGCGATTAGCAATGTGATTGCTCTACTACTGGAACAGTTAGGCGTCTCTCCAGCACTGCCAGTGACCACTGACAACTGGTTGCATCCCAAATGGCACCCTACTCTCTACATAGTGCACTACTTTTGACCACAGCCCTAGTAGTAGTGCACTATATAGTGAGTAGAATGCCATTTGGGACACACCTCGGAGTTCATTTACAGGACTAATAATGACTCCAGGCCAGTTGCATTTTGTGTGTCACATACTTTCAGAGATGATCTGTACTGACAGACAGCAGAGCAAGCCACCGGAGGTGTGACGGAAACAAAGAGGTCACACTGTAAATGCACCGGAACGGCAACCATGCAGGAGAAAATAAACAGTAGAAAACATGCCAACAATAAAATGTATTCTGTCTGTATGTATAATCTCCCATTGTGGGAAGCAGACAGCGTGTGACTAAATTACATGTGGTGAAGAAAGTGACCAGCAATAGCTTAGCTACTGATTTATAGAAATGATTGGTAGTGGCAACTGCATTTTCTTAGAAATGGAGCACAAAATAATAAATAACAGGATTCTAAACCACTTTTGAATAGTGTGGCTTGCTGGCTTACTACTTCGTTATAACTGGAACACAAATAGGTTTCTAGGCCACAACCCATGGCATATCAAGTTTGAAAGAATGTTGACTAATGTCTCACTACAGGCATCCCATTATAGTGAATAACTGTTAGTGTCATCCAAGTTGAAAGGTATTTGGTGGCTTGATGCTTACCAGAGTGGAGAATGATGCCACTGATCTCTTCTTTGCCCTCCATGTAAGTGGGTCAGGTGGTATTCATAGGGGGGGGGGCGGGTGGCGCAAGGGAAAGTTCACTTTCACAATGCCCTGCAGAATTACACAATTATGTTCATCTTCTTCAACGATACAATATACTTTATTGTCCATCTGCATGAAAATTTGTTTTAAAGTCAGAATGCAAATAGAGCACTTCTATACGGTCTCATTACACTACAGAGAGTGATTCCATTTAATAGTACTAAATTGTTGCTTTTCAGCACAATTAGAATATCTCATTTTAGACAAAGTTAATGGGATCCATCCACCATTGAGTGATTAGACTTCTAACAAAACACTTAACCCTTCAACCATGAAAGTCACAGGGGTCAAACCAAATTCTCAGAGACTTTGCTCAGGAAACAATGATGCTTAAAAGGGCCACTCTTCCCATTACTTTGAGCCATTCCCTCCTGTTATGTCCTGTCAGCACAGCCTCACCAGGGTTCAAACCAGAGTGGATTCCCACTGTGACCATCTAACTCACAGTATAAGTCCTGAATGGCACCCTAAAACCTATATAGTGCCCTACTTTTGACCAGGACCCATAGGGCTCTAGTAGTGTACTATGTAAGGAGTAGGGGGCCATTTGGGACACTAACCCACACTGGTCTTCCTCAGGTGAATGTTTTGCCTGCAGCTAATGGGCTGGCTACTTTAGGGAGAAGTTGAGGAATGCCTGAACACAGGAGAGGAGAGGCCAGTCCAACAACAATTAGTCTTATTCTTTTATAGGCCTATCTTAAAGACTACCAAAAAAATACAGACTTAAGAGTCTGGAATAATATCTTAATGTCCTCCAGAACTATGAATTATCAAGTAATACAATACAAATTAATAAAATTATTATATTTGACTCTGTGCCAATTTAATCTTGCTCCTACTCCAAATTGTCTGTTGTAATCTCAAATAAATATTGGAACCTACATGCACATGTAGAACGCTGGTGACCAGATGTAAGTCTCCACCTAAGCTCAGCATTACTCAATAGCTACAAAACTTTCTTGACATCCTTTCACTAGAGCTCGCCATGGCTTGTGTGAACAGCGCCAAGGAAAGGACATTAGATACATTCAGTAGAGCAGTCAAAAAAGGTCAAAAGCTTATTATGAGTTCATGTAATCATGTTTAAATTCATCAACTGTATTTTGAATATCTGTATTGAATATTGATGTATGCAGGCTGACTTTATTCAAGTGTCCCTTGTTCCTCCAAACAACTGTAGAAACAGAGGAGTTATCCATTATGTTTTGTTTAAAGCATTGATAGTGCCTTCAGAAAGTATTCACACCCCTTGACTTTTTCCACATTCTGTTGTTACAGCCTGAATTTATAATAGATTAAATTGAGATTTTGTGTCACTGGCCTACACACAATACCCCATAATGTCAAAGTGGAATCATGTTTTTAGACATTTTACAAATGAATTAAAAATGAAAAGCTGAAATGTCTTCAGTCAATAAGAATTCAACCCCTTTGTTATGGCAAGTATAAATACTTTCAGGAGCAAAAATGTGCTTAGTAAGTTACATGGACTCACTGTGTGCAATAGTGTTTAACATGATTTTTGAATGACAGCCTCATCTCTGTACCCCAGTCATACTCTGTATGGTCCCTCAGTCAAGTGGTGAAATTCAAACACAGATTCAACCACAAACAGGGAGGTTTTTCAATGCCTCACAAAGGGCACCTATTTGTAGATGTGTCCAAAATTTAAAAAAGCAAACATTTAATATCTCTTTGAGCATGGTGAAGTTGTTAGTTACACTTTGGATGGTGTATCAATACACAGTCACTACAAAAGATACAGGCATCCTTCCTCTCCCAGTTACCAGAGTGGAAGGAGGTCAATGGTGACTTTAAAACAGTTACAGAGTTTAACAGCTGTGAAAGAAGAAAACAGATAATGGATCAACAACATTGCAGTTACTCCACAATACCAACCTAAATGTGTTATTTTTACCTTTATTTAACCAGGCAAGTCAGTTAAGAACAAATTCTTATTTTCAATGACGGCCTAGTGGGTTAACAGCCTGTTCAGGGGCAGAACGACAGATTTGTACCTTGTCAGCTCGGGGTTTAAACTTGCAACCTTCCAGTTACTAGTCCAACACTCTAACCACTAGGCTACCCTGCCACCCCATGACAGTGTGAAAAGAAGGAAGCTTGTACAGAATAAAAATATAACAAAACATGCATCCTGCCTGCAATAAGACACTAAATTAAAACGGCAAAAAAACAAAACAATGGTCTGTCTGCCCTATATAAAGGATCCAACCTGGCAGAGGAATAAAAATAGCATTGTGAGGAAAGTATACCAGTTTAACTTGAGGATCAGGATGTTGACAGCTGTGCCATACAGAAAGCCAATCCTCAGTAAAAAAAAAACACAACAGCCCACTTGGATTTTGTCAAAAGGCACCTAAAGGTCTCTCAGACCATGAGAAACAAGATTCTCTGGTCTGATGAAACCAAGATTGAATTCTTTGGCCTGAATGCCAAGAATCACACCTGGAGGAAACCTGGCACCATCACTATGGTGAAGCATGGTGGTAGCAGCATCATGCTGTGGGGATGTTTTTCAGCGGCAGGGACTGGGAGACTAGTCAGCATCGAGGCAAAGATGAACGGTGCAAAGTACAGAGAGATCCTTGATGAAATCCTGCTCCAGAGCGCTCAGGACCACAGCCAAGACAATGCAAGAGTGGCTTTTGATAAGTCTCTGAATGTCCTTGAGTGGCCCAGCCAGAGCCCGGACTGGAGAGACCTGAAAATAGCTGTGCAGCAACACTCTCCATCCAACATGACAGAGCTTAAGAGGATCTGCAGAGAAGAATGGGAGAAACTCCCCAAATACAGGTGTGCCAAGCTTGTAACACCTAAGAAGATGCAAGGCTGTAATCGCTGCCAAAGATGTTCAAACAAAGTACTGAGTAAAGGGGCTGAATACTTATGAAAATGTGATATCAATTTTGTATTTTTTATACATTCACAAAACCTTCCAAAAAATTAATTTTGCTTTGTCCTTATGGGTAGATTGTGTGTAGATTGATGAGAAGAAAAAAACACAATTGAATCCATTTTAGAATAAGGCTGTAACGTAACAAAATGTGAAAAAAAGTAAAGGGGTCTAAATACTTTCTGAATGGATTGTAATGCAAGGAAATGAGGCTTGATTGTTGTTCAGTGACCGAATATCCCAAACTATCCAACGTGCAGTGGCAAATATAAAGAAAGTTATTAATTGCACTACAAATAAAGATGAAATTGAACATTCTCTGGTATTGTCTTACTGGTAATCCATGTACTGAAAAAGGTTGATCAAAGTGATACACTTGAGTGTCAATAGAGATAGCTCTGAATTCAGTCAAATTTCAATCAATCAACTTCACAAACAGACAGCCTAAAACCCCAATGAGCTAGCAATGCAGAGGCAGTGGCTGGGAAAAACTCCCTAGAAGGCAGGAACCTAGGAAGAAACCTAGAGGAACCAGGCTCCAAGGGGTGACCAGTCCTCTACTGGCTGTACTGGTAGAGATTTAGAGATATATATATATATATGCCATTTAGCAGACGCTTTTATCCAAAGCGACTTACAGTCATGTGTGCATACATTCTACGTATGGGTGGTCCCGGGGATCGAACCCACTACCCTGGCGTTACAAGCGCCATGCTGTACCAACTGAGCTACAGAGTACATGTGGCCATTTAGGCCGGATTCAATCTGTCCACTGATGTTCTACCAACCAAATGTTAACTTGGTTGACCATGTCCTTGAATCCAAGTCAGACGATTTGGTTGCTTCAGATAGAGGCCAGTTGGTGGAATGACATGATCCTGGTGACATGACCTTGATCCATACACCATTGCTGCGTTCAAGACAACTGGGAAGTCAAGCTTTTACAGGGAAAAATAATTTTGCATGGTCATCCAACTTGGAATTCTAAGTCGAGAACTCGTCCTCTTTCTAGAGCGCTGACTTCCCGGCCTGAAGATCACTGACGTCATGATTTGACCTATTTTTTTCAGAGTTCAAATGCTGTGTTCAAAATAACTGGGAACTAATGAAAAATATTAGGTCAAATCATGAGGTCAGTGATCTTCAGGTCAGAGCTCTAGAAAGAGGCCCGAGTTCCAGAGTTGGAATTGCCCAGTTGTTTTGAAGCACTGAAGTCGTTGATTTCCGAATTCCCAGGTGTTTGAACGTGGCACCAGTCGTATTAGTATGACACATACTTCTTGCTATACAGTCTAGGGAGCTTCCTGTGATTGTCGAGCTGTTTGTGAAACTTCCACGTCATTAAGACTGCAATCTCAGTTCGGGCAATGATTGACAGAGAGAAAAAAAGCAGGGCTTTAATTGGCTGATGCAACTGTGTGCTGAAGGCTTATTGACAACAATGCGTTTATTGTCCCGAAACTGCTTGAATCCAAAGGCAATACACTTTTAGCGCATGAGGCATGTGCGAAAAGATTATAGTGGAATTCATTTGAAATCTCATGTCTATAGTATGCAAGGCACGTTAGGTTTTGTGGAAACGCTAGGACGATAATTATAATTAGGGAATTCTTAATATACAACATGGAATAAACTTTATCATAAAACTCATGACGCGTGGGAACAGAGGCATAATTTATTACCCGAGACTTAATAGGGTATTCATGAGTAAAATACTAGAACCTCCGTAATATTTATAAAGCCAAATGATAAAGTATACAAGACAAAAGACAAAGCCTAAACATTTCAACGAAACACGGATGTAGACTTTAATCAGGAAACGATTGATTCCGCGCATCTCCCCAGGTCGCTTGCATGAAGCATAAAGACTGTATAACAATTGAGACAATAGTCCCCCGTCACTTTCAAGAAACTGTTTAATCTAACATGTCTACACGACCTCCCACACACTTCCAATAGCCATGGTTACAGAGTCAACTAAAACGAAGATGTTACATTTTCATTAAAAGGGCATTACGCACTAAACGCTCTCTTTTCAATCCCAACGAGGTTCTCCTAGTAGAGGATAGAGGACAGGGGATTCCAGCAGAATGAATGAAAATCAACCCAGTTTTAAAAAAATAATTTAACGTAACCAAAGTATTTCGACTGTATAAAAAGAGTTAAAATCTGATCATTTCAACTGAACACCTCGGAAAGCATGTTGCGTAAAGTTAAAGCGCTTTAAAAGAGCGTGCACTCACATTTGCATCAATATGGTTCAAAAGTCGACTCTTGAAAACTGCCTTACCAATACTATTCTCGTATTTCCCACTTGAATTGAAGTGATTGAAAGGCGAACTGCCTTGATTTGAAGTAAGGTAGAAGAAGGACGACTCACACTCAAAAGGGGAGTGGTCCGCAGAGGTGGTACCAAGTCACTATGATTTGAGTCACAAGGTTCAAGTCCAGTCCTAAATAGAACGGGTCGAGACTCGAGTAAAGACTAAGTCGTGTATTCTAAGAGCAAGTAAAGTCGAGTCCAGTCACAAGTTAAAGTCAAATATGAATTAAAACAAAAAAACAATGACTTGTTCAACTACAAATCTGTCTATTTACTGAGGCTTCCAGGCAGCCCTTTCATTATTTTGTCTGTACATTTTATGTGATAATTAATTTTAACAAATTCCAAACGTAACATTCATCAGTAAATTATCAATTTGTACCGAAGCCACTCCAGCGTTGTCTTGGCTGTGCTTAGGGTCGTTGTCCTGTTGGAAGGTGAAATGTCACCCCAGTTTGAGGTCCTGAGAGCTCTGGAGCAGGTTTTCATCAAGAATCTCTCTGTACTTAGCCCTGTTCATCTTTCCCCTCGATCATGACTAGTCTCTCAGTCCCTGCCGCTGAAAAATAACCTCACAGCATGATGCTGCCACCAACATGTTACGTGTTATTTCTTACATTAGTACCCCAGGTCATCTTAGGTTTCATTACATACAGTCGAGAAGAACTACTGAATATAAGATCAGCGTCAACTCACCATCAGTACGACCAAGAATATGTTTTCCGCGACGCGGATCCTGTGTTCTGCCTTACAAACAGGTCAACGGAATTGATTCCATGCAGCGACCCCAAAAAACGACTTCGTAAAAGAGGGAAACATAGCGGTCTTCTGGTCAGACTCCGGACACGGGCACATCGTGCACCACTCCCTAGCATTCTTCTTGCCAATGTCCAGTCTCTTGACAACAAGGTTGATGAAATCTGAGCAAGAGTAGCATTCCAGAGGGACATCAGAGACTGTAACGTTCTCTGCTTCACGGAAACGTGGCTCACTGGAGAGACGCTATCCGGGGCGTCGCAGCCAACGGGTTTCTCCACGCATCGCGCCGACAGAAACAAACATCTTTCTGGTAAGAAGAGTGGCGGGGGCGTATGCCTCATGACTAACGAGACATGGTGTGATGAAAGAAACACACAGGAACTCAAATCCTTCTGTTCACCTGATTTAGAATTCCTCACAATCAAATGTAGACCACATTATCTAACAAGAGAATTCTCTTCGATTATATTCACAGCCGTATATATCTCCCCCCAAGCAGACACATCGATGGCTCTGAACGAACTTTATTTAACTCTTTGCAAACTGGAAACCATTTATCCGGAGGCTGCATTCATTGTAACTGGGGATTTTAACAAAGCTAATCTGAAAACAAGACTCCCTAAATTTTATCAGCATATCGATTGCGCAACCAGGGGTGGTAAAACCTTGGATCATTGTTACTCTAACTTCCGCGACGCATATAAGGCCCTGCCCCGCCCCCCTTTCAGAAAAGCTGACCACGACTCCATTTTGTTGATCCCTGCCTACAGACAGAAACTTAAACAAGAGGCTCCCACGCTGAGGTCTGTCCAACGCTGGTCCGACCAAGCTGACTCCACACTCCAAGACTGCTTCCATCACGTGGACTGGGACATGTTTCGTATTGCGTCAGATAACAATATTGACGAATACGCTGATTCGGTGTGCGAGTTCATTAGAACGTGCTTTGAAGATGTCGTTCCCATAGCAACTCTAAAAACATTCCCTAACCAGAAACCGTGGATTGATGGCAGCATTCGCGTGAAACTGAAAGCGCGAACCACTGCTTTTAATCAGGGCAAGGTGTCTGGTAACATGACCGAATACAAACAGTGCAGCTATTCCTTCCGCAAGCTAAGCGTCAGTACAGAGACAAAGTAGAATCTCAATTCAACGGCTCAGACACAAGAGGCATGTGGCAGGGTCTACAGTCAATCACGGACTACAAGAAGAAACCCAGCCCAGTCACGGACCAGGATGTCTTGCTCCCAGGCAGACTAAATAACTTTTTTGCCCGCTTTGAGGACAATACAGTGCCACGGACACGGCCTGCAACGAAAACATGCGGTCTCTCCTTCACTGCAGCCGAGGTGAGTGAGACATTTAAACGTGTTAACCCTCGCAAGGCTGCAGGCCCAGACGGCATCCCCAGCCGCGCCCTCAGAGCATGCGCAGACCAGCTGGCCGGTGTGTTTACGGATATATTCAATCAATCCCTATACCAGTCTGCTGTTCCCACATGCTTCAAGAGGGCCACCATTGTTCCTGTTCCCAAGAAAGCTAAGGTAACTGAGCTAAATGACTACCGCCCCGTAGCACTCACTTCCGTCATCATGAAGTGCTTTGAGAGACTAGTCAAGGACCATATCACCTCCACCCTACCTGACACCCTAGACCCACTCCAATTTGCTTACCGCCCAAATAGGTCCACAGAAGATGCAATCTCAACCACACTGCACACTGCCCTAACCCATCTGGACAAGAGGAATACCTATGTGAGAATGCTGTTCATCGACTACAGCTCGGCATTTAACACCATAGTACCCTCCAAGCTCGTCATCAAGCTCGAGACCCTTGGTCTCGACCCCGCCCCTGTGCAACTGGGTACTGGACTTCCTGACGGGCCGCCCCCAGGTGGTGAGGATAGGCAACAACATCTCCTCCCCGCTGATCCTCAACACGGGGGCCCCACAAGGGTGCGTTCTGAGCCCTCTCCTGTACTCCCTGTTCACCCACGACTGCGTGGCCACACACGCCTCCAACTCAATCATCAAGTTTGCGAACGACACAACAGTGGTAGGCTTGATTACCAACAACGACGAGACGGCCTACAGGGAGGAGGTGACTGCCTTCGGAGTGTGGTGTCAGGAAAATAACCTCACACTCAACGTCAACAAAACTAAGGAGATGATTGTGGACTTCAGGAAACAGCAGAGGGAACACCCCCCTATCCACATCGATGGAACAGTAGTGGAGAGGGTAGCAAGTTTTAAGTTCCTCGGCATACACATCACAGACAAACTGAATTGGTCCACTCACACAGACAGCGTCGTGAAGAAGGTGCAGCAGCGCCTCTTCAACCTCAGGAGGCTGAAGAAATTCGGCTTGTCACCAAAATCACTCACAAACTTCTACAGATGCACAATCGAGAGCATCCTGGCGGGCTGTATCACCGCCTGGTATGGCAACTGCTCCGCCCTCAACCGTAAGGCTCTCCAGAGGGTAGTGAGGTCTGCACAACGCATCACCGGGGGCAAACTACCTGTCCTCCAGGACACCTACACCACCCGATGTTACAGGAAGGCCATAAAGATCATTTACATTTACATTTACATTTAAGTCATTTAGCAGACGCTCTTATCCAGAGCGACTTACAAATTGGGATCAAGGACATCAACCACCCGAGCCACTGCCGGTGCATCAAAGCTGGGACCGAGAGCCTGAAAAACAGCTTCTATCTCAAGGCCATCAGACTGTTAAACAGCCACCACTAACATTGAGTGGCTGCTGCCAACACACTGACATTGACACTGACCCAACTCCAGCCACTTTAATAATGGGAATTGATGGGAAATTATGTAAATATATCACTAGCCACTTTAAACAATGCTACCTTATATAATGTTACTTACCCTACATTATTCATCTCATATGCATACGTATATACTGTACTCTATATCATCGACTGCATCCTTATGTAATACATGTATCACTAGCCACTTTAACTATGCCACTTTGTTTACTTTGTCTACATACTCATCTCATATGTATATACTGTACTCGATACCATCTACTGTATGCTGCCCTGTACCATCACTCATTCATATATCCTTATGTACATATTCTTTATCCCCTTACACTGTGTATAAGACAGTAGTTTTGGAATTGTTAGTTAGATTACTTGTTGGTTATTACTGCATTGTCGGAACTAGAAGCACAAGCATTTCGCTACACTCGCATTAACATCTGCTAACCATGTGTATGTGACAAATAAAATTTGATTTGATTTGATATGAACATGCTTCACCGTAGGGATGGTATTGGCCAGGTGTTGAGCGGTACCTGGTTTCCTCCAAGCGTGACGCTTGGCATTCAGGCCAAAGAGTTCAATCTGAGAGTCTTTAGGTGCCTTTTGGTAAACTCCAAGCGTGCTGTCATGTGCCTTTTTTTTTACTGAGGATTGGCTTCCATCTGGCCACTCTACCATAAATACCTGATTGGTGGAGTGCAGCAGAGATGGTTCTCTTTCTGGAAGGTTCTCCAGTCTCCACAGAGTAACTCTGGAGCTCTGTCAGTGACCATCAGGTTCTTGGTCACCTCTCTGACCAAGGCCCTTCCCTCCCCTGATTGCTCAGTGGCGGCAGCGTAGCCTAGTGGTTAGAGCGTTGGGCTAGTAACCGGAAGGTTGCGAGTTCAAACCCCCGAGCTGACAAGGTACAAATCTGTCGTTCTGCCCCTGAACAGGCAGTTAACCCACTGTTCCCAGGCCGTCATTGAAAATAAGAATATGTTCTTAACTGACTTGCCTGGTTAAATAAAGGTAAAAAAAAGAAAAATTGAGGCCACTGTGTTCTTGGGGAACTTCAATGCTGCAGACATTTTTTGGTACCCTTCCCCAGATCTGTGCCTCGACAAAATCACAATTCCTTTGACCTCATGGCTGGGTTTTTGCTCTGTCATACACTGTCAACTGTGGGACCTTTATGTGTGTGCCTTTCCCAATCCTGTCTAATCAATTGAATTTACCACAGGTGGACTCCAATCAAGTTGTAGAAACATCTCAAGGATGATCAATGGAAACAAGATGCACCAGGGCTCAATTTCAAGTCTGAATACTTATGTAAATAAGGTATTTTTATGTTTACTAAATGTACATAAAATCAAATCAAATCAAATCAAATTTATTTATATAGCCCTTCGTACATCAGCTGATATCTCAAAGTGCTGTACAGAAACCCAGCCTAAAACCCCAAACAGCAAGCAATGCAGGTGTAGAAGCACGGTGGCTAGGAAAAACTCCCTAGAAAGGACAAAACCTAGGAAGAAACCTAGAGAGGAACCAGGCTATGTGGGGTGGCCAGTCCTCTTCTGGCTGTGCCGGGTGGAGATTATAACAGAACATGGCCAAGATGTTCAAATGTTCATAAATTACCAGCATGGTCGAATAATAACAAGGCAGAACAGTTGAAACTGGAGCAGCAGCACAGTCAGGTGGACCGGGGACAGCAAGGAGTCATCATGTCAGGTAGTCCTGGGGCACGGTCCTAGGGCTCAGGTCCTCCAAGAGAGAGAAAGAAAGAGAGAATTAGAGAGAGCATATGTGGGGTGGCCCGTCCTCTTCTGGCTGTGCCGGGTGGAGATTATAACAGAACATGGCCAAGATGTTCAAATGTTCATAAATGACCAGCATGGTCGAATAATAGTAAGGCAGAACAGTTGAAACTGGAGCAGCAGCATGGCCAGGTGGACTGGGGACAGCAAGGAGTCATCATGTCAGGTAGTCCTGGGGCATGGTCCTAGGGCTCAGGTCAGTTGAAACTGGAGCAGCAGCATGGCCAGGTGGACTGGGGACAGCAAGGAGTCATCATGTCAGGTAGTCCTGGGGCATGGTCCTAGGGCTCAGGTCCTCCGAGAGAGAGAAAGAAAGAAGGAGAGAATTAGAGAACGCACACTTAGATTCACACAGGACACCGAATAGGACAGGAGAAGTACTCCAGATATAACAAACTGACCCTAGCCCCCCGACACAAACTACTGCAGCATAAATACTGGAGGCTGAGAAGGGAGGGGACAGGAGACACTGTGGCCCCATCCGAGGACACCCCCGGACAGGGCCAAACAGGAAGGATATAACCCCACCCACTTGTCATATACTGTATCTTATAATAGTGCCATGTCAATTAAGGGACCAACTGTCAACTCAAGCTCCATAGGATTGAAATGGTTAACTACAGTTGTGGACCTTTACTCTGTGCATCACAAGTTTACATCTTTTTCTAAACCTGTTTTCACTTTGTCATTACTGGGTATTGTGTGTCGATTGATGAGGATTTTTATTGACTTATTTAGGCTTACAAAATGTTTGTCAAATGGCACAATCATTTATGTTTTAACAAGCTACGTAGTTTTGAGGATAGGCATGACAGAAATAGAGTAGGATTTCACATTTGAATCATCTTTGAAAGATTACATCTTTATGTTTTACAGACAAACTGAAGCGCGGAGACCATAAGTTAAGTGCATGCATAGAAATGGAGTCAACTAGTTCTTCTGGCCAAGGCCAAGAGATGATATCAACTGGTATGCGGATGACCAGATTGTGCATCTGATGCCAAAGCCGCTGCCACTGAACAAAAGATCAGCTCAGATTGACCACGGTATCTGGAAGTACTTTGTTAGATTACTTGTTAGATTTGTGTGTATTAGGTAGTCGTTAGGAATTGTTAGATAATTTGTTAAATATTACTGCACTGTTGGAACTCGAAGCACAAGCATTTCGCTACACTCGCATTAACATCTGCTAACCATGTGTATGTGACCAATATAATTTGATTTGATTTGATTTACTAGGATTTACTTGAACGTGTGAAAGTGGCAGATGCGAACTGGCTACCAGAGAAGAAGCCTTCAGAGGCTAGAAAGCAATGGAGACTTGGAGATAACAGATGGATGTGACACAATAACATTGCAAAGACAAACATATGGACAAACTTTTCTAAAGACAAACACATCTCAAGTAAAAGTGAAGCTAGTATGGGAATTTATTAGTATGGGAAAAGTTAGTACAGGAAATAGGCCTATTCCATGAACATGTTTTACTGCATATACAATGTTTGTATCAATGCTTTTGGGAAAACTTAGTCTTAGTTTACATTCAATGTTGTGTTTCTATAGTTCCAATAGACATGTTTTATGTTTGTACGACAATGTTGTGTTAGGAAATACATTTTAGTCAATAGGGTTCATCTTTTGGTCTTAATCTTTGACCAGTAACTTCCATTTTATTGTTCATATGAAATCAACACGCTATAAAATTATTTGTAATAAAACATAAATATGACTAAATAAGTCAAATTTGTATGGAATAATCCTATGTCATTCGTTTCACATTGTGTCACAGGTGTTGGTGTTCTGGCATCAGAGTTTCCCATTTTCATAGAATGTTTATTTGTATCTACCCAACTGCTGCTGCATTCATTAGTATGCATTTTAAGAATATGATAATCACATTTTGATGACTCAACCTCAATTATTTCTGATTTTACAAGAAAAACCAAGTGGCAGAAATATAAAAATATTGAAAAATATAACTTTTCACATATTGGTTTAAAGTAAATTACTAATCAAAAATTGTCTTAATATTAGTATTAACCTTTTCTGTCTGATTATATATATGAACATTTAATTGTGAAATTAGATTCAGGAAAGCCTGAATTGTCATCTAAAATATAAATAACACCAGTGACAAAAAAGGAAGCACTTGCAATAAAATACATTAAGCTTGCATTTATGTTGATTGATAATGGTACGAGTTAACTATATACGTTTTGGTAAAAAAATGTTGGCTCTTAAAAATCTATAATTTCTGTAGAATCATCTTTATATACATGTATACTGTACATGAGTGTTTCATTATTTTAGCTCAATACTGACTGAGTAGGCACATTGTTATTCATGTTTTTGTTGTTATTGCATTTCAGTTGGATAGGGAAAGCTGTTGTTGCACTGCAGAGGAATTACAGTCAATGCTTATGAACTGAATATTGTGTGTAAATTGCCTATTAAATCATTGGCACTAACAAAAAGGTTTGATTGTTCAGCAACATGAGCTGTACATGCCAACACTGCTTTGGTGATGAAAGTGTGTGGTCCTGTGTAGCTCAGTTGGTAGAGCATGGCGCTTGTAACGCCAGGGTAGTGGGTTCGATCCCCGGGACCACCCATACGTAGAATGTATGCACACATGACTGTAAGTCGCTTTGGATAAAAGCGTCTGCTAAATGGCATATATTATTTATTATTTATTATATTAAAGTTATGTCACAGAGGTGACTATGTAGAAGCTACCCACATACATTGCATTATATGCCCAGAAACTAATTCACCTGGTACGGGTTTCACCCAGACAAATATAAGGTGCGCACCTCTTTGCCCCTGGTAAGTCTTTCCCCTGTTGATCACAGGAGTAATTCATGCACTGGTCACTGATTGGGACCTGGGAGTTGCTTGCACCTGTTCTTTATTTAAGGTCAACGCCAGAAGCAGCACACCATGGATATGAGCAGTGTGGCAGCAGAGCCAGAACAATTGAGGAAAACGCCTGCTTTTACTGGAGCAGACCGGGACCAGTGTTAAAATGGAGAGAGAAGCCCTTTATGGGAATTGGGATGGTAAATGCTTACCCTTTCCAAATCTAAGTACTTCTCCATACTAATTTCCAACCTTTCACCTGCTAGCAATGCCTGCCCACGTTCTCTACTGCTTTGTGAGCTATGCACTCAATGCCAGTCTGCCTACTGTGAACAAGAAAGATGGCCTTTTGGGATACTGGGATAAATTAAGTAGCCTACACTTTTAATTCCATTCGTACCGATATAGACACTCAACCAGGGCGAATTCCTTTCGATTGCACTCTAGAAATCATTGTCGATTACAGCTTTTCTGCCTTGAACACTATCCACTCAAATCTGGGCTATTTGAGTCACTGGTGTCCACCCCTCACTGGCTCTTACTACAAAGACTATTGAAAACCTGAGCTTGGATTGGACTTTATTGACACCAGATACCATGACTCGAGCCACTATCCCTGCCTCCATTTATTTTGGTTTAAATTATTGTATCAAGCCTAGTTGACTTTCCCATTAAAATTGTTTAAATCCTTTGACCATTTCCCCATTAAAATTATTTTTTGCTTTGATATTATTACTAATTTCCTCAATTCCTTTGTGGCTTATTGTTATTTTGTTTCATTATTTTTGGAGAGGTATTGTGGAGGTTTATTGGACTTGACCTACTGTGTCTCAGCACAATCTGCTGACAGAATATTTGTCTTTCACTCAATTCAACACAACCCAGGAGAGGCCTGCTGTGAACACTGGATCCCTCAGAGGTTGCCTGCCATGGTAGGACCACAGAACGCTCCTCAAGGACTTTTAAAATAGGACTTTTACATTTAATATTTTTGGACATGTCCACTTCGGACTTAGCTATTGTTCAATAGCTAGTGTAGAACACTCTTCTGTGTTTTGGAAGGTGTACCTTTTTAAAATATATTTTTTAAACTAATCATTCATACAAATGCAATAACTGACTTGTCTATTGTCCCACTCTTCATCATGGTCTTTGATATACACTGAGTGTACAAAACATTAGGAACTTTGCACAACAGACTGACCAGGGGAAATCTATGATCTCTTATTGATATCGCCTGTTAAATCCACTTCAATCTGTGCAGATGAAGGGGAGGAATAAGGTTAAAGGATTTTACTTTTTTAAAGCCTTGAGACATGGATGTGTGCCATTCAGAGGGTGAATGGACAAGACCAAATATTTAAGTGCCTTTGAACGTGGTATGCTAATAGGTGTCAGGCACACCGGTTTCAGTGTGTCAAGAACTGCAACGCTGCCTGGTTTCACTATCAGTTTCCCGTGTGTATCAAGAATGGTTCACCACCCAAAGGACATCCAGAAAACTTAACTGTGGGAGGCATTGGTGTCAACATGGACCAGCATTCCTATGGAACGCTTGACACCTTGTTGTCCATGCCCCGATGAATTGAGGATGTTCTTAGGGCAAAAGGAGTGCAACTCAATATTAAGGTGTTCCTAATATTTTGTATGCTGTTTTCATTGACATATCTATGTGATGTCTCATTCATTAATAAAAATGTATTCACCCTGGACACTTGAATCATAAGCTCTAAGTGTTGTCTTGATTGATGCATGTTTAAGTTACCATAGTAGTTTTTTTTTTAAATGTGAAGATCATTTTTTGTAACCTAACAAAATATACAATTTATACACAGCTTTATTGCATTTAAACATCCCTTAAATCCGGCCATTGAAAGCCTTGATCGTTGTATCCTTCCCCAGGGAACGACCTGCTGACAACATGGTGGCATGTTTTGATGTGCTGCTCTAGAGTTCCATGGCCCAGCAGACTCACCTGGGGACAGGGGAAAAGATTCATGTTAGTTTTTTATTAAAGTCTGGGAGACTGAGGGAGGAGAGAGCATGAGTTTAAGTACAGTAAAATTAAAATAAATATTATATAAAAATAACCAGTGATTAAACGCTATATCACAGACAGCAATAGTGAAGGTGCATAAGTATACTCTTACGAGCATAGCTTACTTCTCTGCACTCAGAAGAGATCGCAGGTAGTTGGTCAGAAGGCTCTGGAGGCCCTTGGAATATTCTGTCTCTGTTGCACCTGGAGAGAGCTGGATAGAAGTACTGAGTGTGTTTGAAAGAAAGGGAGCGATAGTTAATATGTAACAAGTACTACATTATTGAGGAATATAAAGGGGCCTTCAAATCAGACCAATTGATGTGTAAGAGACACAGCAACTCAATGGTTGTCAATGGGAGGAGTGTGTTGGAAAGCGCTAGCATTGTAGTGCTCTGTCCATGAAAAGTTGCAAAGATGTATCCATTAAAAATATAGAAGAGTTTCTCCTTACCACACCGCTGCGTCAGACATGCATTTTAGGCATTTTGATTTGAAGGCAGCTTTACTCTGTTTGAAATTGTATCTTCATGTGTTACATCGCTCTTACTTGTCACAGATGAGTGGAGATTTCACTTAAGCACCAATGGAATGGTCTAAAATTGGAAAACTCTACCCACCCGGGGGACTGGGCCATGTTAAATGAATTGGCCCACTCTCTGACCCCTAAGCCCTCTCCAGTGAACCCTTATTGTCATAGGGTCTCCTGTCTAACCCTCTAATCAGTGTCTCTGACAGGGTTACTCCACTAGACAGGTTTATGGTGCATAGGTATTCTTCGCTCCTCATATGCCTGGAGTATTAGTTCAAATAGTATCGGTTGGGAGCCCAGCGCCTAAGGAGTTGGATCTATAACCGAAAGGTGCTGCTTCAAAGCCCGGGCCAGGTGCTAGAAAAAAAGGAGGGAACTGATCTGGCAATTGTAGGGCTGCTGGGCTCACATCCTATAGAAATCCCCTACTGTTGGGCCCTTGAGCAAGGCCATTAACACCACATCATGCTCGCCATACAGGGGCACTGCACTGCAGCATGACCCTGTGCTCGTCTCAACTGTTAGTGATGTGTGCCGTCATGACTTACTGACACAGTGCTCCATGTTCCTGCTGGTAGTAGACCTTAACCTGGATGAGTATGGTTGCATCTATCTGCACCAGGCTCCTTGGAAATCAGATGACACATCACATTAGCAAAATAAAATTGTTCCTGTATTTCGACAATTGTAGTCAAGACAGACAATGTTTCTTTTAAGCAGGAGTGTACAGGTTTTTGTTCCAGCACTAACACTTCACTGAATTAATTGTGGTCTAAATTGAAGACCATGACTAGTTGAATGAGATGTTCGTGCGAGACAGGAATAATAACGTGCACAGTTCAGTCCCCTGGGACTGGAGTTGCAAAAATCCAGTAACTTTCCCAAAATATTGGTTATCCAGAAATCCTGGTTGGATGATTCCAAATTTCCTGCTGATTTGGGGAAACTTCCAACCAGGTTTTCTGGAAGACTGGGTAATTTTGAGAAAGTTACCAGAATTTTTGCAACTACATGTCTGTATTATAGAACAAGCTCCCTAAGTTACAATGAGATGTCAATTCTGCATGATAGTGAATAACATTTGTGGATCTACAGGTAACTGCCAAAATAAAAGGTAACACCAACAAAGTGTCTTAATAGGGCATTGGGTCTTCACGAGTCAGAAATGCTTCAATGCACGTTGGCATAGATTCTACAAATGTTGAACTCTATTGGAGGAATACCACACCATTCTTCTACAAGAAATTCCAACCCTGGTGTTTTGTTGGTGGTGGAAAACACTATCTCTGGCACCGCTCCAAAATCTCCCATAAGTGTTAAATTCAGTTGAGATCTGGTGACAGACGGTCATGGCATATGGCTTACATCGTTTTCATGCTCATCAAACCATTCAGGCACTTGTTCCCTGTGGATGGGGGCATTGTCTTCCTATGAGGGCATTTCCATGGTAGCCAAAATAATGGCCTGCCCAGCATTTTTATACATCACCCTAAGCATGATGGGATTTTAATTGCTTAATTAACTCAGGAACCACACCTTTGTGGAAGCATCGGCTTTCAATATGAAATGTATCCTTCATTTACTCAAGTGTATCCATTATTTTGGAAGATACCTATATATGTATCTAACATGTTACACCTTACTGATTTAACCTCAGATTTTCCTTGTGCTTAGGAGATCCTTAAAGTTCTACATCTGTCTGGGTGTTATGTGCTTAAGTCTTAAATATAACTAGCAAATATATAGTTTTGTTTCTAGAAACCTATCATTAGCTACATTGATGAACTCAGCTGATGGTGGGACTTCAGCTTAGCTAGCTACCTATCTTTATAGATGAATAAAAATATATTCATTTTAGTCTCGCATCTAGAGCTGCCTAATATAGCAAGCCAGTTGATAGTACAGTAGCTAGGATGAATACAATGTGTGACAGTAGCTATGGGCGACATTATACAATTGAGTGAGATGTAATCCGAAGGAATGACATCACAACAGAAAAAGATTTATAGCTAAACTAAAATAACTGATTCTACCATCACAGATATCCACTGGCAAATCTTTACACAAATGAGATCTTCAAAAACATGTTGAAAAAGCATTAGGATGAATTGGCTAGCTAGCTTTTTTAAGTAAAATAATCACCTTGCGGGGAGTCCTCCATGTTGCAATGTGGCTAGCTACCTACTCAATGTCTAGGTTTACCTCCACTATATTCACACCCTTGTCTGTACATTATGCCTTGAATCTATTCTTCCGCGCCCATAAACCTGCTCCTTTTACTCTCTGTTCCGAACGCACTGGACGACCAGTTCTTATAGCCTTTAGCGGTACCCTTGTACTACTCCTCCTCTGTTCCTCTGATGATGTAGAGGTTAATCCAGGCCCTGCAGCGCCTAGCTCCACTCCCTTTCCCTAGCCGCTCTCATTTGTTGACTTCTGTAACGATAAAAGCCTTGGTTTCATGCATGTTAACATTAGATGCATCCTCCCTAAGTTTGTTTTATTCACTGCTTTAGCACACTCTGCCAACCCGGATGTCCTAGCCGTGTCTGGATCCTGGCTTAGGAAGGCCAACAAAAATCCTGAAATAGATATCATCCTGACCAACCTGCCCTCTAAATACAACTCTGCTGTCTTCAACCAGATTCTCAGCGATCACCGCCTTATTGCCTGCGTCTGTAATTGGTCTGCGGTCAAACGACCACCCCTCATCACTGTCAAACGCTCCCTAAAACACTTCAGCTGGCAGGCCTTTCTAATTGACCTGGCTCGGGTATCCTGGAAGGATATTGACCTCATTCCATCAGTAGAGGATGCCTGGTTATTCTTTAAAAAAGTGCTTTCCTCACCCTCTTAAATAAGCATGCCCCATTCAAAACCAGGAACAGATATAGCCCTTGGTTCACTCCAGACCTGACTGTCCCTGACCAGCACAAAAACATCATGTGTCGTACTTCATTAGCACCGTATAGCCCCCACAATATGCAGTTAGGAAAGCTAAGGCTAGCCTTTTCAAACAGAAATTTGCATCCTGTAGCACAAACTCCAAAAAGTTCTGGGACACTGTAAAGTCCATGGAGAATAAGAGCACCTCCTACCAGCTGCCCACTGCACTGAGGCTAGGAAACACTGTCATCACCGATAAATCCACGATAATTGAGAATTTCAATAAGCATTTTTCTACGGATGGCCATGCTTTCCACCTGGCTACCCCTACCCCGGTCAACAGCACTGCACCCTCCACAACAACTTGCCCAAGTCTACCCCATTTCTCCTTCACCCAAATAGCTGCTGTTCTGAAAGAGTTGCAAAATCTGGACCCCTACAAATCAGCTGGGCTAGACAATCTGGACCCTTTATTTCTAAATGAACTGCGGCAATTGTTGCAACCCCTATTACTAGCCTGTTCAACCTGTCTTTCATATCGTCTGAGATCCCCAAAGATTGGAAAGCTGCCGCGGTAATCCCCCTCTTCGAAGGAGGAGACACTCTAGATCCAAACTGTTACATACCCTACCCTGCCTTAAGGTCTTCAAAAGCAGAGTTAACAAACAGATCACCGACCAATTCGAATCCCACAGTACCTTCTCCGCTATGCAATCTGGTTTCCGAGCTGGTCATGGGTGCACCTCAGCCATGCTCAAGGTCTTAAACAATATCATAACCGCCATCGATAAAAGACAATACTGTGCAGGCGTATTCATTGACCTGGCCAAGACTTTTGACCTTAAATGACTGCCTCGCCTGGTTCACCAATTACTTCTCAGAGTTCAGTGTGTCAAAGCGGAGGACCTGTTGTCTGGACCTCTGGTAGTCTCTATGGGGGTGCCACAGGGTTAATTTCTGGGGCTGACTCTTTTCAGAGTATACATCAATGATGTCGCTCTTGCTGCTGGTGATTCTCTGATCCACCTCTATGCAGACGACACCATTCTGTATACTTCTAGCCCTTCTTTGGAAACTTAATTATCAAACCTCCAAACAAGCTTCAATGCCATACAACTCTCCTTCCGTGGCCTCCAACTGCTCTTAAATGCTAGTAAAACTAAATGCATGCTCTTCAACAGATTGTTGCCTGCACCTTCCAGCCTGCCCGAAGGACATCACTACGCTGGACGGTTCTGACTTAGAATATGTGGACAACTGTTACGCACGCCTCTATGAAGAGGGAACGCAACACCCTGCTACAACTAAACTCTCCGTGAAGTGAAAAAGGTATGGACTGTAGGTGCAAGTAAGAATGACAACAGGCAGAATGTGATACCGTTTATAAGGACTTTATTCCTTTACATGGTAATATGGGGAAAAGGGGTTGGACGGAACCAAAGCAAAGAAAGTACATCAAAGCCCCCCCCCCTCTCCTATCTTACCTGCCTACCCACTACTTACCTAATTTAGCACCACCTGGTGCCCTAACCAAAATACAGGGGGTGGTCCGCCCAGGTCTTACCTAGTGTGCCTAGACAGCGAATATGCTACGGGTATATGTATGCCCGCGGGCCTCTTGCCTAAGCACTCCCTAGGTGCCTTCCCCTTCCCCCCTGGGAACAAATGAAACAGAATATTAAACCATTTTCACAAACAAACTATGAAACAAAGGACATCAAATAAGCTCTATCTGAGCAACAAACTCACAAAGCATACAAACTCTGCAATGAACTCCCAGCAGAATCTCCAGCAAAATCTCTAGCAAACTCTCTCTAGCAAAATCTCTCCAATGACCTCCCAGCAAATCTCTAGCAAATCTACCTCCAGCAAAATCTCTAGCAAATCTACCTTCTGCAAAATCTCTAGCAAATCTACCTCCAGCAAAATCTCTAGCAAATCTACCTCTAGCAAAATCTCTAGCAAATTTACCTCCAGCAAAATCTCTAGCAAATTTACCTCCAGCAAAATCTCTCCCTCCTGAACAGAACACTGGCATTTATATAGCTTCAGAATGAATGGGTAATTGGAGACAGCTGTGTCTTGACGAGGGGGCAGGGTCAGCTCTCCAATTAGCCAATCAGCTGCTTGAGGGATTTCAGGAAGCGATTTCCTGAAATAAACACATGCAAATACACAAACTATAACACATAAACTGGGGAACGTAACAACAACTACAAATACCTAGGTGTCTGGTTAGACTGTAAACTCTCCTTCCAGACTCACATTAAGCCTCTCCAATCCAAAATCAAATCTAGAATCAGTTTCCTATTTTGCAACACACCCTGCTTCACTTATGCTGCCAAACATACCCTTGTAAAACTGACTATCCTACCGATCCTTGACTTCGGCGATGTCATTTACAAAATAGCCTCCAACACTCTACTCAGAAAATTGGATTCAGTCTATCACAGTGCCATCCGTTTGGTCACCAAAGCCCCATATACTAGCCACCGCTGCGACCTACATGCTCTTGTTGGCTGGCCCTCGCTTGATATTCGTCGCCAAACCCACTGGCTCCAGGTCATCTATAAGTCTTTGCTAGGGTAAAGCCCCACCTTATCTCAGCTCACTGGTCACCAAAGCAGCACCCACCCATAGCACGCGCTCCAGCAGGTACATTTCACTGGTCACCCCCAAAGCCAATTCCTTCTTTGTCCGCCTTCCCTTCCAGTTCTCTGCTGCCAATGACTGGAACAAACTGCAAAAATCACTGAAGCTGGAGACTCATATCTCCCTCACTAACTTTAAGCATCAGCTGTCAGAGCAGCTCACAGATCATTACACCTGTACATAGCCAATCTGTAACTTGCCCATCCAAGTACCTCATCCCCATATTGTTATTTATTTTTTTGCTCCTTTTGCACCCCAGTATCTCTACTTGCACATTCATCTTCTGCACATCTATCACTCCAGTGTTTAATTGACAAATTGTAATTACTTCTCCACTACGGCCCATTTATTGCCTTACCTCTCTAATCTTACTTCATTTGCACACACTGTATATAGATTTTTTCTATTGTTTTATTGTCTGTACGTTTGTTTATTCCATGTGTAACTCTGTGTTGTTGTTTGTGTCGCACTGCTTTGCTTTATCTTGGCCAGATCGCAGTTGTAAATGAGAACTTGTTCTCAACTAGCCTACCTGGTTAAATAAAGGTAAAATCAAAATACCTGGGGATGTAAACGTCATGTATGGTTCACGCATTACATTTAGCTAGCCAATCAATGGCATTGTAACAAAAAGCAGTGCTATGATTGGTCAAGGCTGCCAATCATATTTTATTAACATGTCATTGTAGATTTGCGAGCACAGGCAAGTATACCGTGAGCAGGGAGTTGCGTGCTCAATACTTAATTGGACTCCATCTCAGCTCCTCAACATGATCCTCTGCACCCTCTTTTTTTGTTGATCAATTCTCTTCACCCACACTCAACATTATTGTCCACGTTCTCGACACGCCCCACGTTCTCGACACGCCATAGGTTGATACCATTTTAACAGAACAAATAAGAGTGAATCCTCGTTAGCTTTAAGTCTGTTTTCCCCTATATCTTCACAGAAATGTTATTATGGCAAAAACTTTGGGCTTTGGCAACAGCTCAGTAGGGCATGCATACTAAAGGTTTGTTAATGAGAACCACACAAATATGAATAAGTAGTTACTTTACCATATTTATACACAAGCTGCATCACTTTTAAAACAGAAACATTCACTGATTTGTTAGAATGTACATTTACTGCCCTCTCCTGACTGTTTCAGTTAATTGTCTTGGAACGGGGCCTATCCAAATGAGTTTGGTTAGCATTTGGTTTGAAAATACAGCAGCTTAGAGAACCTCAAATAACAGAGAAAAGGGGGATACCTAGTCAGTTCCACAACTGAATGCATTAAATTGACATCCACATCCTTGGTGCCCGGGGAGCAGTTGTTGGTGGTGGTTAACTGCCTTGCTCAAGGGGCAGAACAGCAGTTTTTTTGCACCTTGCCAGCTCGGGGATTCGAACCAGCAACCTTTCGGTTACTGGCTCAATGCTCTTAACTGCTAGGCTACCTGCTGCCAAAAACAGACTATTTACATAATCTGGCAGTGACATCACATAGAGCTATTCCATGGAGAATGTAGACCTGGTAAACCATCAAACACTTTAGTCATTTTCAATGAGTTTCAAGTTTCAACTTTGTCACATGCACTGTATACAGTAGATGTAAAACAGAACAGTGAAATGCTTACTTGCAAGCTCTTTCCCAACAATGCAGTATTCAGTATCAAGGTGAGAGGAAATAATATAAAGGAAATAACTGGGCTATTTCCTGTAATATTTGTAATCCTCTGATTGCAGTTGAACTCACTGCTCAAGTGCAGTCATATCTTTGGTTTAAGGAAGCATAGCCTATTATGAGTGTGTGAACCAGCGGAGGAGCCACAATGCACAGTGCCCACCAGGGAGGCAAACATAGTGGTGGGAATCAGAATGTGTGGACACAGCACCTGCTTCACCACTGCATGGCTGACATATGCTCAGAATCTCAATATTCACTCAGGCTCTCAAAGAATGCTGAGGCTTAGGGACCCTGAAGAAAGCCCCCACAATTCCCATACAGCAGGGTATCAATTCACCAACACACCAAGCACCAAGACAGCAGCAATTAAGAAGGAGGCCTTTATCTGGTTCAGTCAATTCCATTATTAACACAGTGTAAACCCCAGTTGCTTAACGTTTATAAATGAGCCTGGTAGTAAAGTAGTTATAACCTAAAAGTAGGCTAGCATCTGTTGTCTTGTCTGAGTGCATAGAAGCCCTAGAGAAGAAAATTGTTTGTAGATACTTTCAATTTTAAAAAATGTTTTAAAGGCTGGCACATTCCACAATTTACTCTGTCAAATCTAAAGATAGTACGCAAGTCCAAAGACGCATGTGAGGAAAATCCAACTGGCCCAAGAAGTGAAAGGAAATCATGTGTTGCACAGCCACACAGAGCTTTGTTTAACATCTATAGGATTTCCATGGGACTGAGGAGAGAGCCTGCTCATTAAGCCTTGTATAAGACTAAATCTCCATATTCTCTGAGGCCCTGATGATTTCTATTGTCACACTTCCTGGAACTGCATTCCAATTGGCACCCTATTCCCTAAATAGTGCACTACTGTGCACCCTTTGACTCGGTTAAAAAAAATAGCACACTATAAAAAGGGAATAGAGTGCCATGTTAGACACCTCCTGGGTCTACAGTGGGTGGGAACTGAGTGTACACAGGCGACTCTGAGGGGGTGTTGTTGTGGTGATTCCTCCACAGTCCTGCCTATTCACACAGGGAGCTCATGTGTACTGAGTGTGGTGATGAACCATGGCCCGGCACAAAGCTGGGAGTAGCACAGTCTGCTTTTACACCACTCAACTGTGGCAACAAAAGCCTCATGGGTGACTAGTCTCTGCATTCTCCCTCTCCTTTCTCTCATGCTCTGTGATTTCCTTCTGGGGAAGTCTGTCTCAGCCAGGGCTGAGGTCTACAGACCCCCCAGACATTGATATCAGTGCTGCCGAGAGACAGACAGGCTCCAGTCCGGCACAAAACCAACCTTGCCTGGGTTCACATGGAGGATGTTACGGATTTACCAACTTGCAATCTCAGAGAGACAGATTGGATTTTGTTGAAGGGAACATAGCAACTGGCAAAACAATATTCCCTGAATATTCTTGTCCTTATAACATAATGGCACTGCTAGGCTATATGTAGCAACTAAGAAATACCCTCAGTAAGCTGCCAGGATGAGAAGCACTTCAGGCAACAATCAGACCTTTTCAACAAGTAACACTTAGCAACTTTACTGGCTCCGGCATCAGTAATTAGTCATTTGCAGATTACTAATGCTCTGAAAGTAATTGCCAGTTGAAAGAGGTCTTGAGAAAGCTAAGTAAACCAGACTCTCAGGGCTACTGAACTCTCGCACCCTTCTGGTCAGTGCCTGTATGGCCTTGTGAGGCTCCAATAATGAAGATGTGTAACGGAAATGTATTTGAGACGAGCCAAAGCAGAGACTGGAGCATCCTTGATGTGGATGGCACAGGTTACCTCCTAAATGACACTTTTTAAGTAAAAACCTGCAGTCAATTTGGAAATAAAGAATAACTCTTTCTTCATTTCACCTGTCACATTTTTCATTATGAAGCTTACCGGTAGTCCCCAGTCACATGATGTTTGTTTACAACAACACAATAATGAGAGACCGGAGCCTTGTGAGTCACTCACTATTGTGCAGCACATGCCAGGTGATTTAGCTACAGTATGGAATTCAAAATGTAATGTTAGCTGGCTAGATACACTACATGACCAAAAGTATGTGAACTCCCCTTTTCTGCTATAACAGCCTCCACTCTTCCACTAGATGTTGGAACATTGCTGCGGGACTTGCTTCCATTCAGCCACGAGCATTAGTGCGGTCGGGCACGGATGTTAGGCCATTGGGCCTGGCTTGAAGTCTGTGGTCCAATTCATCCCAAATGTGTTGAGGTCAGGGCTGTGTGCAGGCCAGTCAAGTTCTTCCACACCAATCTTGACAAACCATTTCTGTACGGACCTCGCTTTGTGCACTGGGACATTGTCATGCTGAAACAAGAAAGGGCATCCCCAAACCGTTGACACAAAGTTGGAAGCACAGAACCGTCTAGAACTGTGGTCACCAACCTTTTCTGAGTCAAAACGCAAGCTGAGATCTCCTGCTCATATATATATTTTTTTACATTAACCTCACACTAACAGTTTTGTAGGAATGAGGTTTGGGCAGTAGGCCTAATACATTATTACAGCATATTGGCTATATGATTGCCTTGTCAATATTGTTAATCAGATTATATTATATTTCAAAACTGGAGCTTTGATAACAAAATAGATCAATTGGTTTAGCACTTGTGAGGCACTGTGGAGCATGAATTGAAATAATTTGCTTTTTTTGATTAACTGGACTGCGTCTGATGGTCAACGAGGTCCAATCACGACGTCAGTGATCTTCAGGTTGAAAAGTCTGAGCTCTAGTAAGATGGCAGAGTTTCTGACTTGGAATTACGAGTTGGATGACCATTCAAAATTATTTTTTCCCAACCACCTCTCACGGTCCCTGCTCACTCCTTCCTTTCCTCCGGTGAGACTGACCAGAGAGGGGACACCGAACTCGGTAACTTTCAACGTGGCACCGTCATAGGATGCCAACTTTCCAACAAGTCAGCTTGTCAAAATTTCTAGCAGGGCAGAAATTTTATACAGGTGTGGTTGAAATAGACGAACCAACAAATTTGAAGGGGTGTCCACATACCTTTGTATATAGGGTGCATTCGGAAGTATTCAGACCCCTTGACTTTATCCCCATTATGTTACGTTACAGCCTTATTATAAAATGTATTTAATTATTTTTTTCCTCATCAAGCTACACACAATATCCCATAATAACAAAGAGAAAACAGGTTTTTAGAAATGTTTGCAAATGTATTACAAATAAAAACAGATACGTTACTTACATTAATATTCAAACACTTTGCTATGAGACTCGAAGTTGAGCTCAGGTGCATCCTGTCTCCATTGATCACCTTTGATGTTTCTACAACTTGATTGGAGTCCACCTGTAATAAATGCAAGTGACTGGACATAATTTGGAAAGTCACACACCTGTATGTAAGGTCCACAGTTGACAGTGACACTTTCTGCAGCATTTGAAGATCCCCAAGAACACAGTAGCATCCATCATTCTTAAAATGGAAGAAGTTGGGAACCACCAAGTCTCTTCCTAAAGCTGGCCGCCCGGCCAGACTGAGCAATTGTGGGAGAGGGGCCTTGGTCAGGGAGGTGACCAAGAACCTGATGGTCACTGACAGAGATCCAGGTTTATTTGGAGATGGGAGAACCTTGCAGAAGGACAACCATCTCTGCAGCACTCCACCAATCAGGCCTTTATAGTTGAGTGGCCAGACGGAAGTCACTCCTCAGTAAAAGGCACTTGACAGCACGCTTGGATTTTGCCAGGCCTCTAACGGACTCTGACCAGATTCTCTGGTCTAATGAAACCAAAACTCTTTTGCCTGAATGCCAAGCGTCACATCTGGAGGAAACGTAGTACCATCCCTATGGTGAAGCGTGGTGGAGGTGCCAGCATCATGCTATGGGGATGTTTTTCAGTGGCAGGGACTGGGAGACTAGTCAGGATTGATGGAAAGATTAACAGAGCAAAGTAAGATCCTTGATGAAAACCTGCTCAGGACTGGGGCGAAGGTTCACCTTCCAACAGGACAATGACCCCATGCACACAGCCAAGACAATGCAGGAGTGGCTTCGGAACAAGTCTCTGAATGTCCTTGAGTGGCCCAGCCAGAGCCCGGACTGGAACCTGATCAAACATCTCTAAAGAGACCTGAAAATAGCTGTGCAGCATTCGCTCCCAATCCAACCTGAGAGAGTTTGAGAAGATATGCAGAGAAGAATGGGAGAAACTCCCCAAATACAGGTAATCCAAGCATGTACTCAAGAAGAATTAAGGCTGTAATTGCTGAATACTTATGTAAATGTGACCTGTTTTTTGATTTTATACATATGCAAAAATGTCTAAAAACCTGTTTTTGCTCTGTCATTATGGGGTATTGTGTGTAGATTGATGGGGGGGGGGGGGGGGTATGATTTAATACATTTTTGAATAAGGCTTTGCTTTGTAGCACCTACAGACACAACGTTATGGAGTCTTAAAGGGATAATCCACTCCCATAAATAAAAATCATTCAACTCCTGTCAGTCTGGTGAAAGCATATGTTCAATCAGTGGGTAAAAAAACGAATGTCCCCATAATTTAACTTCTAAGTGGTCTGCCTGTGAAGATCAGGAAATCGTTTAGGAACGCGTCATAGTTATTTAATTCTTATCACTGGGGATGTGGGATTACACACTACCTATTAAAACAATTACCTGCACTCCAGATCGCCATGACAAATTATAGATTTAGGTAAAATGAGCTCACTCTAAACAGTGTACCAACAATGGCAAGATGGCGCTGACAGACATGGCAGCTCTGCTTCTAGCTCCTAAGCAACTTTGCAATATTTAGTTTTTTTTGTATCTTCTTTCTTCCATTATTAGCCCAGAACGTTTTGTGTCATTACATACAGCCAGAAATAACTTTTGGATATCAGAGCGGCGGTAAACTCACAAGCTTTATGACCAGAAATAAAACTTTACAGAATTTGATCCTTTGTTCGCACCCCCCAGGCAAATTGAACTTGCCCCAGAAGCTGCTCCAAGGGATTATAACATACTTTGTTTCACGGAATCATGGCTCTCTCCGGATATACTGTCCCTGTCCATACAGTCAGCTGGGTTCTCAGTAAATTGTGCAAACAGAAATAAAGAACTCTCCAACAAGAAGAATGACGGTGATGTATGTTTCATGATTAACCAGTCATGGTGTGATTGTGATCTTCATAAACCAATTCAATCAAACTTCTCAGTCTGCTAGATCAGGATTTGTAAGATACTGATAGAAATGAAGCAGACAGAGGCCCAGCTAAAATAGTCAATAAGGTTTATTCACAGGAACGTTTTAAAGTCAAGAATACAAAACAATTCATTTTATACTGGCTTCTCACGCAAACACATTCACACAACCATACGCACACACATTCACACTAACATTAGCACATAATGTCCAGCTACGCACACACATTCACACTAACATTAGCACATAATGTCCTGCTACGCACACACATTCACCCTAACAGAAGGTATCCTACGCACATACTGTCTCACTACCCAGCCGACAGAGATTAGGGAGACCTTGAGACGTACTCCCCGTTCTCTCCCAAATCTCGAGTCAGGTCGGCGCCGAATTTTGCTCAGGCAGTCTGTCTTTAAAATAGCATAAAGACAAACATTATCTATATTGTTTTACCCTAATTCTGACTAGAACTACACATTTATTGATTATAATTTTATACATTCTAATCAATTCCATACAATTATATGGTTTCAGGGTGGAATATTCTAATCATTCAATTAACAGATAAATCCCATTAACAATCCACCTTTAATGACTAAATATTACACACTGATATATCAATTGTATACAAGAATAATCGAGACCAATACATTGCTTATCATATCCTGCCATATGTTACACAATCTATTGCAGTCCCAACGGTTTCTCCCCTCTCTGGGTGGGGAGACATCCTTCCCTGTTATCAGATTCACAGTGGTCATAAGTTGTCTGCCACAGTTCCTTGTCTGCTATGATTCAAACACATTTCCATATGTTATACAGTGACAGGGTGGAATACTGTTAATTATTGCCTAAACATTAACTACAAAAAATTACACATCTATTTGTATTAATATTGTTAATCAAAATCACTCAAAATCAACCTCACAAAACCAAGATATGTATTTTCATTCCTTATCCATCAATGACTGTTATAGGCCTACATTAGGTATCCTAACACTTCCTGTTAGGGTTTTTATTACAATCTTCATAAAAAACAGTCTTAAAGATCAAAAATAGTCTCATCCAACATTGGCTCCTCGTAGTTAAAAGAAACAGGGCCATCTCCTAGACCTGGAGGCCTGTATTCGTCAACCCACTGGCCGGAGCTCGGAATCGGTCCGTACCTCACCATCTGTTGAGTCATTGACCTCTCCAGAGTCCTGGTAACCAACCCTCTCACACAGGGGACCAAACAACATCCACACAGAACCAAAACACTCATACAGGTGAAAGTTGCCCACAACACAACACACATTTTTCCATTTCCCAAACACACTATCAAACCAATTTGTTAGAGCATTATCTACCCCAGAGTTCTCTGCCATTTCGTGAGCTAATGTGGTTAACCAGCCAGGGCCTTGGTCACTGATCCGTCTGGATCTGTGTTATCTGGGATGAAAGTACAACATTCTGCTCCGAACCTCATACACCCCCACCCTTTTCAGCCAGTAACATATCCAAGGCTATTCTATTCTGCCATACCATCAAACTATTTGCAGCTGTTACCACCAGAAGATGCTTGATTCCAATCCAGAACTCATCAGGTACCCCCCTTGGAACTACAATGCTATCAATGTAAACTCTATTCTCAAAAGATCCTAATGGATCACACCTTCTTTCTCTTCTACCTGGCCCTAGGTCTTTGTGTTTGATAAGGGTGAAGGGCCTGCCTAACTGCACTAGTGCACAAATACCGGTCCAATTGGTAGGCAGGTTGGGCCACAGCTTCATACCTCCACAAAACCACCAGACATCCGCTCTAGGCCTTTTTATCTTACTAAAGTCCTCGGAACTCAACCACCCATTCAGGTCCCTCATTGACTTGTCGGTTGTAACGTTCTCTGTCCTATTGCATGTTCTTATTTCCCCTATGTCCCATCCGTGTGTGATGTATCGAGCCATACAATAATAATGTCCTCCTGTAACTATGAAAGGGGGAAGTCTGGATGTAATGGGCACATGGGGATACAGATAATGCAGATCAATGCAACTGTCATTGTCCAGCTTCCCTGCCCTCATGAACAGCTTTACCATACAGGCCATTCCCCTGGGTGCATCGATTCCATCAAATGGAAAGGGAATGGTTGTCAACTGAGGTTTTGCTGTGGCGCAGGCATAACATTCTTCTTTCGCTACTGATCTGGCTGTATACTGAATCCATTCTAACCATAGGTTAGAATCCCCATAACCAGTTTCCACCTCAATCACTTCCTTAAATTCTTTAGTCTGAACTATCCGCACCGGCCCTTGGCTCTAGATGACTCCAAGGTCAGTATCTGTTTTGTCAGGGGCTCTGCTTATATTCTGGCTAGCTATATAACTATCACCTGCACTAACCACTTCTACCCAGAATGGTACTACGGTGTCAACCGAAACCTGGTCAAAACCAACATACCATAACCCTAGATCCTATTTCATTAAGTTTTTAATGGTAATTTGTACCTTTATGCAATACTTCTTTACCTATGTAAGAATGCTCAGCTCAGCCTTCAACACCATAGTGCCCTCCAAGCTCATCATCTGTGCAACTGGGTCCTGGACATCCTGACGGGCCTCCCACAGGTGGTGAAGGTAGGAAATAATACCTCCACTTCACTGATCCTCAACAGAGGGGCCACACAAGGGGGCGTGCTCAGCCCCTTCCTGTACTCCTTGTTCACCCATGACTGCGTAGCTACACACGCCTCCAGCTCAATCATCAAGTTTGCAGACGACACCGCTATAATAGGCCTGATTACCAACAATGCTGATACAGCCTACAGGGAGGAGGTGAGGTCCCTGGTGGAGTGATGCCAGGAAAATAACCTCTCCCTCAACGCCAACAAAACTGATTGTGGACTTCAGGAAAAAGAAGAGGGTACATGCTCCTATCCACATTGACGGGACATCAGCGGAGAAGTTGGAAAGCTTAAAATTCCTTGGCGTACATATCACTGACAATCTGAAATGGTACATCCACACAGACAGTGTGGTGAAGAAGGCACAACAGAGCCTCTTCAACCTCAGGAGGCTGAAGAAATTTGGCTTGGCCCCTAAGACCCTTACAAACTTCTACAGATGCACAATTGAGATCATCCTGTCAGGATGTATCACCGCCCACAACTGCAGAGCTCTCCAGAGGTTTGTGCGGTCTGCTCAATGCATCACCAGGGGCGCACTGCCTGCCCTCCAGGACACCTACAGCACCGATGTCACAGGAAGGCCAAAAATATCATCAAGGACAACAACCACCCGAGCCACTGCCTGTTCACCCCTCAAAGAGTCTGAAAAACAGCTTCTGTCTCAAGGCCATCAGATTGTTAAATAGCCGTCACTAGCCGGCTACCACTCGGTAACTCAAACCTGCATCTTGACACTGGTCACTTCAATAATGCTTATATACTACTTTACTCATTTCATATGTATATACTGTATTATATTCTACTGTATTTTAGTCAATGCCGCACCGACATTGTTGGTCCTAATATTTTATATTTTTTTACATTCCATTATTTACTTTTAGATTTGTGTGTATTGTTGTGATTTGTTTGATAATACTCCACTGTTGGAGCTAGGAACACAAGTATTTCCCCACACCCACAATAACATCTGCTAAATATGTATGTGTATTTGACCAATAAAATGAAATTTGATTTAATTTGTAGGGTCATAGTTTTGTTTTTTTTCACCATTATTTAACCAGATAGGCCAGTTGAGAACAAGTTCTCATTTACAACTGCGACCTGGCCAAGATAAAGCAAAGCAGTGCGACACAAACAACAACACAGAGTTACACATGGGATAAACAAGCGTAGAATCAATAACACAATAAAAAAATCTGTAACCAGTGTGTGCAAATGAAGTAAGCAATAAATAAGCCAATAGTGGTTAAGTAATTACAATTTAGCAATTTACACTGGAGTGATATATGTGCAGATGAGGATGTGCAAGTAGAAATAATGGTGTGCAAAAGAGCAGAAAAACAAAACAAATATGGGGATGAGGAAGGTAGTTGGTTTGATGGGCTATTTACAGATGGGCTCTGTACTGTGATAGACTGAATCCAATTTTCTGAGTAGAGTGTTGGAGGCTATTTTGTAAATGACATCGCCGAAGTCAAGGATCGGTAGGATAGTCAGTTTTTCGAGGGTAAGTTTGGCAGCATGAGTGAAGGAGGGTGTGTTGCGAAATAGGAAACCGATTCTAGATTTAATTTTGGATTGTAGATGCTTAATGTGAGTCTAGAAGGAGAGTTTACAGTCTAACCAGACACCTTGGTGTTTATAGTTGTCCACATATTCTAAGTCAGAACCGTCCAGAGTAGTGATGCTAGTTGGGCGAGTGGGTGCGGGCGACAATCGGTTGAAGAGCATGCATTTCATTTTACGAGCATTTAAGAGCAATTGGAGGCCACGGAAGGATAGTTGTATGGCATTGAAGCTTGTTTAGAGGTTTGTTAACACAGTGTCTAAAGAAGGACCAGATGTATACAGAATGGTGTCGTCTGCGTAGAGGTGGATCAAAGAATCACCCACAGCAAGAGCTACATCATTGATAAATACAGAGAAAAGTCAGCCAGAGAATTTAACCCTGTGGCACCCCCCCATAGAGACTGCCAGAGGTACGGATAACAGGCCCTCTGATTTGACACACTGAATTCTATCTGAGAAGTAGTGACCCAGGGAAGGCAGTCATTTGAGATACCAAGGCTGTTGAGTCTGCCGATAAGAATACGATGATAGACAAGGTCGAAAGCCTTGGCCAGGTCGATGAAGACGGCTGCACAGTCTGTCTTTAATCAATGGCGGTTATGATATTGTTTAGGACCTTGGGCTGAGGTGCACCAGAGACCAGCTTGGAAACCAGATTGCATTGCGGAGAAGGTACGGTGGGATTCAAAATGGTCGATGATCTGGTTGTTCACTTGGCTTTCGAAGACTTTAGAAAGGCAGGGCAGGATGGATATAGGTCTGTAACAGTTTGGGTCTAGACTGTTTCCCCCTTTGAAGAGGGGGATGACCGCGGCATCTTTCCAATCTTTAGTAATCTCAGACGATACGAAAGAGAGGTTGAACAGACTGGTAATAGGGGTTGCAACAATTGCGGCAGATGATTTCAGGAAGAGAGGGTCTAGATTATCTAGCCCAGCTGATTTGTAGGGATCCAGGTTTTGCAACTCTTTCAGAACATCAGCTGTCTGGATTTGGGTGAAGGAGAAGTGGGAGGGCTTGGGCCAGTTGCTGCAGGGGGTGCAGAGCTATTGGTTGGGGTAGCCAGGTAGAAAGCATGGCCAGCCTTAGAGAAATGCTTATTGAAATTCTCAATAATCGTGGATTTATCAGTGGTGACAGTGGTTCCTAGTCTCAGTGCTGTGGGCAGCTGGGAGAAGGTGCTCTTATTCTCCAAGGACTTTACAACGTCCCAAAACTTTTTGGAATTTGTGCTACAGGATGCAAATTTCTGTTTGAAAAAGCTAGCCTTTGCTTTCCTATCTGACAGTGTGTATTGGTTCCTGACTTCCCTGAAACGTTGCATATCGCGGGGATTATTCAATGCTAGTGCAGAACTCTACAGGGTGTTTTTGTGCTGGTCAAGGGCAGTCAAGTCTGGAGTGAACCAAGGGCTATATCGGTTCTTAGTTCAATTTTGTTTTGAAAAGGGCATGCTTATTTAAGATGGTGAGGAAAGCACTTTTAAAGAGCAACCAGGCATCCTCTACTGATGGGATGAGGTCAATATCCTTTCAGGATACCCGGGCCAGGTCGATTAGAAAGGCCTGCTCGCAGAAGTGATTTAGGGAGCGTTTGTCAGTGATGAGGGGTGGTCATTTGACCGCGGACCCATAACGGACGCAGGCAATGAGGACGTGATCGCTGAGATCCTGGTTGAAAACAGCAGAGGTGTATTTAGAGGGCAAGTTGGTCAGGATGATATCTATGAGAGTGCCCATGTTTACGGATTGGGATAAGAAGACTTGAGGCTGTAATTTCTGCCAAAGGTGATTCAACAAAGTACTGAGTAAAGGGTCTGAATACTTATGTAAATGTGATATTTCCGTTTTTATTTTATTTTTTATAAATTACCAAAAATTGCGAACCTGTTTTTGATTTGCCATTATGGGGTATTATGTGTAGATTGACGATGGGTGAAAAAACAATATAATACATTTTAGAATAAGGCTGTAACCTAACAAAATGTGGAAAAAGTCAAGGGGTCTGAATTCTTTCCTGAAAGCACTGTGGTACACAGCTATTTTCAGGTCTCTCCAGAGGTGTTTGATCGGCTTCTAGTCTAGGCTCTGGCTGGGTCACTCAATGATATTTAGAGACTTGTCCCAAAGCCACTTCTGCTTTGTCTTGGCTTTGTGCTTGGGGTCGTTGCTCTGTTGCAAGGTGAACCTTCGCCACAGTCTGATGTCCTGGAGCAGGTTTTCATGAAGGATTTATAAAAAAAAAAAAAAATGTAACCCCTTTTTCTCCCCAATTTTGTGGGATCCAGTTGGCAGTTACAGTCTTGCATCATCGCTGCATCTCCCGTACAGACTCGGGAGAGGCGAAGGTCGAGAGCCGTGCGTCCACGAAACACAACCCAACCAAGCCGCACTGCTTCTTGACACAATGCCCATTTAACCTGGAAGCCAGCTGCACCAATGTTTTGGAGGACACACGGTACACTGGGCGACCATGTCAGCGTGAACTGTGCCTGGTCCGACACAGGAGTTGCTAGTGTGCGATGGGACAAGGACATCCCTGCCGGCCAAACCCTCCCCTAACTCGGACGGTGCTGGGCTAATTGTACGCCGCACCATGGGTCTCCTGGTCGTGGCCGGCTGCGAAAGAGCCTGGACTCGAACCCAGAATATCTAGCTGCGATGCACTACTAGCACTGCGCAATTCGGGAGGCAGGATCAGTTGTTAAGATGTTGCCGAAGAGGATGGCTGACGTTTTACATGCTCCTAACCAACTGTGCTATTTTGTTCATTTTGTTTTGCGTTGTTTGTAACTTATTTTTTAAACTTATTTTCTACATAATGTTGCTGACATCAGAACAGCAATTATTCACCTCGAATTGGAAGAAGCTGTTTCCTTCAATGAGTTTGATGAGAAGGATATACTGTTTTCTCTGGAACAGTCCCAAGTCCCTGTCGTTTGCGTGAAGAAAAGACTGAGAAAAAGGGGGTGGATGTCAGGCTGCCTTCTGAATTACCATCCTTTCTATTGGCTAATGTGCAATCGTTGGAAAATAAAATTGATGACCTGCGATTTAAGATTATCCTACCAATGGGACATTAAAAACTGTAATTTCTTATATTCCACTGAGTTGTGGCTGAACGATGACATGGATAATATAGAGCTGGCGGGATTTTCCATGCACCGGCAGAACAGAGAAACTACATCTGGTAAGACGAGGGGTGGGGGTGTTGGTCTATTTGTCAATAACAGCTGGTGCGTGATGTCTAGAGGTATTGCTCGCCTGAGGTAAAGTACCTTGTGAAAAGCTATAGACCACACTATCTACAAAGAGAGTTCTCACCTATATTATTCGTAGCCGTCAATTTTCCACCACAGACCGATACTGGCACTAAGACTGCACTCAACCAACTCTATAAGGCCATAAGCAAACAAGAAAATGCTCATCCAGAAGCGGCACTCCTAGTGGACAGGGACTTTAATGCAGGCAAACTTAAATCAGTTTTACCAAAATTTACCACGTCACATGTGCAACCAGAGGAAAAAAAACTCTAGACCACCTTTACTTCACACACAGAGATGCATACAAAGTTCTCCTTCACCCTCCATTTGTGAAATCTGACCATACTTATATCCTCCTGATTCCTGCTTACAAGCAAAAACTAAAGCAGGAAGTACCAGTGACTAGCTCAATATGGAAGTGGTCAGATGGTGAAGATGCTACGCTACAGGACTAGCACAGACTGGAACATGTTTCGGGATTCATCCAATGGAATTGAGGAGTATACCACCTCAGTCATCGGCTTCGTCAATAAGTGCACCAATGACGCCGTCCCCACAGTGACAGTACGTACATATCCCAACCAGAAGCCATGGATTACACTAATCTGGATGCTTATAAGAAATCCTGCTAAGAAATCCTGCTCAGATGATTAATTAAACAAGCAAAGCATCAATACAGAATTAAGATTGTATCCTACTACATCAGCTCTGACACTCGTCGGATGTGGCAGGGCTTGAAAACTATTTCGGACTACAAAGGGAAACCCAGATGCGAGCTGCCCAGTGTCGCGAGCCTACCAGACAAGCTAAATGCCTTTTATGCCCGCTTCGAGGCAAGCAAAACTGAAGTATGCACGAGAGCACCAGCTGTTCTGGATGACTGTGTGATAACGCTCTCGGTAGCTGATGTGAGTAAGACATTTAAACAGGTCAACATTCACGAAGTCGCAGAGCCAGATGGATTACCAGGACATGTACTCAAAGTATGTGCAGGCCAACTGGCAAGTGTCTTCACTAACATTTCCAACCTCTCCCTGACTGAGTCTGTAATACCTACATGTTTCAAGCAGACCACCATAGTCCCTGTGCCCAAGGAAGCGAGGGTAACCTGCCAAAATGATTACCGCCCTGCAGCACTCACATCGGTAGCCATGAAGTACTATGAAAGGCTGGTCATGGCTCACATCAACAGCATCCTCCCGGATACACTAGACCCACTCCAATTCGCATACCGCCCCAACAAATTCACAGATGACACAATCTCAATCGCATTCCACACTGCCCTTTCCCACCTGGACAAAAGGAACACCTATATGAGAATGCTGTTCATTGACTACAGCTCATCGTTCAGCATCATATTGCTCACGAAGCCCATCACTAAGCTAAGGATCCTGGGACTAAACACCTCCCTCTGCAACTGGATCCTTGACTTCCTGACGGGCTGCCCCCAGGTGGTAAGGGTAGGCAACAACACATCTGCCATGCTGATCCTCAACACTGGTGTGTGTGCTTAGTCCCCTCCTGTACTCCCTGTTCACCCACGACTGCGAGGCCAAACCCAAACCCGTCCAAACACACCAAGACAGTCGGGAAGAGGGTACGACAAAGCCTATTCCCCCTCAGGACACTGAAAAGATTTGGCATGGGTCCCCAGATCCTCAAAAAGTGCTACAGCTGCACCACTGAGAGCATCCTGACCGGTTGCATCACCGACTGGTATGGCAACTGCTCGGCATCTGACCGTAAGGCGCAGGACGTATATAGGACATGTATAATAGGCGCTCCAGGATGTGTATAATAGGCGGTGTCAGAGGAAAGCTCATAAAATTGTCAGAGTCTCCAGTCACCCAAGTCATGGACTGTTTTCTCTGCTACTGCACGGCAAGCAGTACCGGAGTGCCAAGTCTAGGACCAAAAGGCTCCTTAACAGCTTCTACACCCAAGCCATAAGACTGCTGAACAATTAATCAAATGGCCACCAGACTATTTATATTGACACCCCCCCTATTTGTTTTGTACACTGCTGCTACTCGCTGTTTATTATCTATGCATAGTCACTTCACCCTTACCTACATGTACAAATTACCTCAACTAACCTATACCCCTGCACACTGACTCGGTAGCGGTACCCCCTGCATGTAGCCTCGTTATTGTTATTTTATTGTGTTACTTTTTATCATTCTTTACTTTCGTTTATTTGGTGAATATTTTCTTAACTCTTCTTGAACTGCACTGTTGGTTAAGGGCTTGTAAGTAAGCATTTCACAGTAAGGTCTACACTTGTTGTATTCAGTGCATGTGATAAATAAAGTTTGATTTGATTTGGACTTTAACCTGTTCATCTTTCCCTCGGTCCTGACTAGTCTCCCAGTCCCTGCCGCTGAAAAACATCCCCACAGCATCACCGTAAGGATGGTGCCAGGTTTCCTCCAGATGTGACTCTTGGCATTCAGCCCAAGTTCAATCTTGGTTTTATCAGACCAGAGAATATTGCTTCTCATGGTCTGAGAGTTCTTTAGGTGCCTTTTGGCAAACTCCAAGTAGGCTGTCATGTGCCTTTTACTGAGGAGTGGCTTCCGTCTGGCCACTCTACCATGAATGCCTGATGGGTGGAGTGCTGCAGAGATGGTGGTCCTTCTGGAAGGTTCTCCCATCTCCACAGAGGAACTCTGGAGCTCTGTAAGAGTGACCATCAAGTTCTTGGTCACCTCCCTGACCAAGGCCCTTCTCCCCAGATTTCTCAGTTTGGCAGGGTGGCCAGCTCTAGGAAGAGCCTAGAGATGATCAATTGAAACAGGATCCACCTGAGCTCATTTTCAAGTCTCATAGAAAAGGGTCTGAATACTTATAGAAATAAGCTATTTCTGTTTTTCTGACAGGATGCTCTCAATTGTGCATCTGTAAAATTTTGAGGGTCTTAGGGTCCAAGCTAAATTTCTTCAGCCTCCTGATGTTAAAAAGGCGCTGTTGCACCTTCTTCACCACAGTCTGTGTAGGTGGACCAGTTAAAATTATTAGTGATGTGTACACAGAGGAACTTGAAGCTTTTCACCTTCTCCAATGCGGCCTCATCGATGTGGATGGGGTCGTGCTCCCTCTGCTGTCTCCTGAAGTCCACGATCAGCTCCTTCATTTTGTTGACGTTGAGGGATAAGTTATTTTCCTGGCACCACTCCTCCAGGCCCCTCACCTCCCTGTAGTTTGTCTCGTCATTGTTGGTGAGTTTGCAGACTGTTGTTTCGTCTGCAAACTTGACCAATGATGTCACTGCGTAGCTATACAGATATCAAGTTACACCCATTGATGCTCACCATTGGTGTGTGGCCGTTTCTTTCGCGTTGGGACAACAGTTGTTGACTATTGTAGCTAAGCCTGAAAGCCAATTCAAGCTTGATCTGAAAATGTGGTCTGAAGCTTAGTTTGGAAGGTGTTATGCAATTGTGGAACCTCTGGAGGTATGTAGAGGCCAAATCAAGCTCCGTACCGCAATGCCATGCGACTCAAATTTTGTAACAATGCGGAGGGCTCCGTATAGCTCCGCATTGACATGATTGGTTGATGGAAGGTGGGGGCGGTACGTTCTGTATAAACACAAACTCACTTCCTTGACAACTTCCTTCTCAATAGGTCTGCTCCTCTAAGCGCAAGAAGTATGAAAGTCCTGACACCTGCGGAGGCTGCATCTCAGTAAATTCTATACTGCCACTTCAGATGTTGGATTGACCATGCAAAGCATTCGACCCTAACCCTTTTCCTAACCTTATCCTCATTCTCATAACCTTCCAATCGAATTCATCTAACCTGCCACTGTCATGTATTGTCATATATTGTCATGTCTTGTCCCTGTGCTTTCTCTTCTATTCGTTTCCCCCTGCTGGTCTTATTTGGTTTCTTTCCCTCTCTCTATCCCTCTCTCTCTCTATCGTTCTGTTCCTGCTCCCAGCTGTTCCTCATTCTCCTAACGACCTCGTTTACTCTTTCACACCTGTCCCCTATTTTGCCCTCTGATTAAGTCTCTATTTCTCTCTCTGTTTCTGCTTCTGTCCTTGTCGGATCCTTGTTTGCTGTGCTGTGTTCTTGTTCCGTCCTGTCGTGTTTTGCCTTCATCAGATGCTGCGTGTGAGCAGGTGTCTCTGTCAGCTACGGCCTGCGCCTACCCGAAGGGACCTGCAGTCTGTGGCCGCTTATCCTGTTATTCCCCTCTACAAACTAGAGGATTTCTGTTATCCCCGTTTGGACATTTCCTGTTAAGGATTCAGGATTTGTTATTTTCTGTTTGGACTTGAATAAACTCAGTTTCTGATAAGTCACTTTTGGGTCCTCACTCACCTGCATAACAGCCACGTCAGTTATCATTTACATTACATTTATATTTACATTTAAGTCATTTAGCAGACGCTCTTATCCAGAGCAACTTACAAATTGGTGCATTCACCTTATGACATCCAGTGGAACAGTCACTTTACAATAGTGCATCTAAATCTTAAGGGGGGGTGCGAGAGGGATTACTTATCCTATCCTAGGTATTCCTTAAAGAGGTGGGGTTTCAGGTGTCTCCGGAAGGTGGTGATTGACTCCGCTGTCCTGGCGTCGTGAGGGAGTTTGTTCCACCATTGGGGGGCCAGGGCAGCGAACAGTTTTGACTGGGCTGAGCGGGAGCTGTACTTCCTCAGTGGTAGGGAGGCGAGCAGGCCAGAGGTGGATGAACGCAGTGCCCTTGTTTGGGTGTAGGGCCTGATCAGAGCCTGGAGGTACTGAGGTGCCGTTCCCCTCACAGCTCCGTAGGCAAGCACCATGGTCTTGTAGCGGATGCGAGCTTCAACTGGAAGCCAGTGGAGAGAACGGAGGAGCGGGGTGACGTGAGAGAACTTGGGAAGGTTGAACACCAGACGGGCTGCGGCGTTCTGGATGAGTTGAAGGGGTTTAATGGCACAGGCAGGGAGCCCAGCCAACAGCGAGTTGCAGTAATCCAGACGGGAGATGACAAGTGCCTGGATTAGGACCTGCGCCGCTTCCTGTGTGAGGCAGGGTCGTACTCTGCGGATGTTGTAGAGCATGAACCTACAGGAACGGGCCACCGCCTTGATGTTGGTTGAGAACGACAGGGTGTTGTCCAGGATCACGCCAAGGTTCTTGGCGCTCTGGGAGGAGGACACAATGGAGTTGTCAACCGTGATGGCGAGATCATGGAACGGGCAGTCCTTCCCCGGGAAGAAGAGCAGCTCCGTCTTGCCGAGGTTCAGCTTGAGGTGGTGATCCGTCATCCACACTGATATGTCTGCCAGACATGCAGAGATGCGATTCGCCACCTGGTCATCAGAAGGGGAAAGGAGAAGATTAATTGCGTGTCGTCTGCATAGCAATGATAAGAGAGACCATGTGAGGTTATGACAGAGCCAAGTGACTTGGTGTATAGCGAGAATAGGAGAGGGCCAAGAACAGAGCCCTGGGGGACACCAGTGGTGAGAGCGCGTGGTGAGGAGACAGATTCTCGCCACGCCACCTGGTAGGAGCGACCTGTCAGGTAGGACGCAATCCAAGCGTGGGCCGCGCCGGAGATGCCCAACTCGGAGAGGGTGGAGAGGAGGATCTGATGGTTCACAGTATCGAAGGCAGCCGATAGATCTAGAAGGATGAGAGCAGAGGAGAGAGAGTTAGCTTTAGCAGTGCGGAGCGCCTCCGTGATACAGAGGAGAGCAGTCTCAGTTGAATGACTAGTCTTGAAACCTGACTGATTTGGATCAAGAAGGTCATTCAGAGAGAGATAGCGGGAGAGCTGGCCAAGGACGGCACGTTCAAGAGTTTTGGAGAGAAAAGAAAGAAGGGATACTGGTCTGTAATTGTTGACATTATCCTAACCTTCAATGTACACAAATAATCTGTGTCCAGAAACCATCAGTTTCATAACACAAGAGTTGACCAATGGCAGGCACCAATGGCTTGTCCTGAAATCAAGGAACAACCACATCAAGAAACTATACTTTTTTTTAAATTCAAAATTCAACTATAGAATTTATGCATCATATAATGATAACGTAAATTGTTCATAGGAAACACCCTGAATTGTGGTCTGCAATTACACCATATTGGAGCGAGGCCCTAGTGAGTGAATGCATTTTCTAACCAGAATGCATACTCTAACCTGCAAACACTAGGTGTCAAGAGTGCATTGTTTATACTTTTTGCAGGTAATGATACATCACCACACAGGCTATAACAACTCTTCCATTTATTTTGTATCCTATGTTCCCTCAGTCCGTTGCATCTATTATTAAGATCATAATCATTCTAATCATGGTTGGGCATCCTATTTGGTAAGGTAAAGGATATACAGTGCCTTTATAAAGTATTCCCCCTTGACTTTTTCCACATTTTGTTGTGTTAAAGCCTGAAAATGTAGATTTTGTGTCACTGGCCTACACACAATACCTTACATTTACATTTACATTTAAGTCATTTAGCAGACGCTCTTATCCAGAGCGACTTACATGTTGTGCACAGATGCTACAAATACAATGTGTAAAGTGTATGTGTGAAGAAATGGTGAGAGGATTGGTATCAGAGCAAACTCCATACATGCATCTGTAGTGGCAGGCAGTCAAGTAGTAGAACATACAGCAGAATAGGAATCAAACTGTCAGATAACATTTCTAAAGCAATGTTAACTATGATACCACGTTCAGCAGAATATTGTTGATTTCATGAATTAGAAAAACTATCTACATTTGTTCATCATTCTCATATATCTGGCAGCATTTGGTCCAACCGTGTTTTAAAAAGTACACTTGCATATCAGATCTCCATTAAGGACTGGATGGAATAGTGTTTGCTGTGCATCAGGTCCGTGTGACAGGGCACCAGTAGGATCAGATGAAACACTGTTCACCCTGTGAAAGCAGACATTAACCAGCTACAGTTTTAAATAGTCACAGTACATGTCGGTGTGGTTGCTCCTATCACTATTCAGTCAGTGTAATCATGTGACCAAACTCATTTTCACTAAGAGTAATAGAGTATTGAAAAGAACCATAATAATGACCGCATTAAACAGTACCACAGAGTACTGAAGAGTACCACAGCGAAATTCTGTGTATTAAAGAGCACCATACTAATTACAGTATCGTAGCATACCACAGAGTACCACAGAGTAATGATGAAATTGAAGAGTGCAACAGTGTATTGCTGTTAAGTCCTTTCAGTCATTGTAAGTGCTTTAGACAGCGAGTCATCCTGCCTGTTCTTCTCAGGGGTAGAATGTGTTAGTGTTCTGTTACTGTATTCATGTTTATTGTCTTGTATTTTCCTGGACATCGGAGCTTATTCACCCCCACAATCCTCCTCTTCAGTACGACTAGGAGTCTACTCATACCTCATGGTTTCAAAGTGGAATTATGTTTTTAGAAATGTTTACAAATAATAAAAAATGAAAATCTGAAATGTCTTGAGTCAATAAGTATTAAACCCCGTTATAATGGCAATGCTAAATAAGTTCAGGAGTATTTAAAAAAAATATAAAGTAACATAAATTGCATTGACTTGGTGTGCAATAACTGTGTTTAACATGATTTTTGAATGACTACCTCATCTCTGTACCCCACACATACAATTATCTGTAAGGTCCCCCAGTTGAGCAGTGAATTTCAAACACAGATTCAACCACAAAGACCAGGGAGGTTTTCCAATGACTCGCAAAGAAGGGCACCGATTGGTAGAAGGGTAAAAAAAATGACATTGAATATCCCTTTGAGCATGGTGAAGTTATTAATTACACTTTGGATGGTGTATCAACACACCCAGTCACTACAAAGATACAGGCATCCTTCGTAACTCAGTTGCTGGAGAGGAAGAAGCCGCTCAGGGATTTCACCATGGGGCAAATGGTGACTTTAAAAAAGTTACAGAGTTTAATGGCTGTGATAGGAAAAAACTGAGGACGGATCATCAACATTGTAGTTACTCCATTTGTCACGTTTGTTGGAAGCATACTCGGACCAACGTGCAGCGTGATCTGGGTTCCACATTTAAAAAATGTAAAGTAAGTGAACCACACAACAAAACAATAAAGCATAAACGAAACGACAATGGCGTGCTAACATGCAACTACACATAAACAATATCCCACAAACACAGGTGGAAAAAAACTACCTAAATATGATCCCCAATTAGAGACAATGATTGCCTCTAATTGGGAATCATACAAAATCACCAACATAGAAAAACAAAACTAGAACCCCACATAGACTAAAACTATACTAACCCCCAGTCACGCTCTGACCTACTCTACCATAGAAAATAAGGGCTCTCTATGGTTAGGACGTGACACCATTTTAACCTGCGTGTCCTGATCACTCCTGGTGTGGGTAAACAAAATCAACTTCCACGCACATGGATGCACACTCGTGCGGTATAGTCAGCATGAGAGCCTATTACATTTGGTTGAATAATGGTTTGTAAATGCACTTAAATTGTTAATAAGACAAACTCTTATTCCATCATGTAACCTTCCAAGGGTTTCACTGTTGAGGAACATTCTCACTTTTGGATGGATGCATTCAATAATGTGCATAAACCCTGGATGACTGACAGGGGGCACTGAATTGAAGCCACCGCACAGCCATTTTGGCACCTTCACAATTGTAAACAATATTTTGGAAGCTATAGAAATGCATTTATTAATCATGTCTACATTCATTTTTGACACATTTATTTAAAATTATATTACGTGAGCTTAAACATTAGAATAAAAAATACTTAAATACATGTCATTTTGTCCTTGAAACATTTCGTTGAAGTACTGTAGAATTCAATTCATTCCTGTGGAGGACAGCTCCTACTGGGGAGTGCCAAAATATCTGACCGGGGGCTTCAAAGCCTCTCAATGTTCAATACATAGCATCAGCAATCCAGGGCTTGTATACGTCTTTGCCAAATTGTAAGCCTATTAATTGGTGCAATTATTTATTTATCCCAGTAATTAAGGCATGTCAACATCGGGCCCTAATTTGAATGGGCCCAAATTTGTTGACAGTGACATCATGTGACAGTGCGCAAAAAAACTATCAAGAAGAAGGTCATGTTGCAAAATCAAGACATGATAGATTTCCGTGAAAGAAACAAGGTGTTGTAGACAAGATGAAAACGTCAACACAGGAGACAGAAAGTAAGTTTTACATGCAATTTGTTATGCTTTTTTGTATAAATTAGCATAGGTAGTTAACTGAACTCAGCAAAAAAAGAAACGTCCTCTCACTGTCAACTGTGTTTATTTTCAGCAGTAAATATTTGTATGAACATAACAAGATTCATCAACTGAGACATAAACTGAACAAGTTCCACAGACATGTGACTAACAGAAATAGAATAAAGTGTCCCTGAACAAAAGGGGGGGGGGGTCAAAATCAGTATCTGGTGTGGCCACCAGCTGCATTAAGTACTGCAGTGCATCTCCTCCTCATGGACTGCACCAAATTTGCCAGTTCTTGTTGTGAGATGTAATCCCACTCTTCCACCAAGGCACCTACAAGTTCCCGGATATTTCTGGGATCCAATAGGTCCTAGACGTGGTCAATGGGATTGAGATCCGGGCTCTTTGCTGACCATGGCAGAACACTGACGTTCCTGTCTTGCAGGAAATCACGCACAGAACGAGCAGTATGGCTGGTGGTATTGTCATGCTGGAGGGTCATGTCAGGATGAGCCTGCAGGAAGGGTGCCACATGAGGGAGGAGGATGTCTTCCCTGTAACGCACAGCGTTGAGATTGCCTGCAATGACAACAAGTTCAGCCCGATTATGCTGTGACACACCGCCCCAGACCATGACGGACCCTCCACCTCCAAATTGATCCCGCTCCAGAGTACATGCCTCGGTGTAATGCTCATTCCTTCGATGATAAATGCGAATCCGACCATCACCCCATGTGAGACAAAACAGCTAATCGTCAGTGAAGAGCACTTTTTGCCAGTCCTGTCTGGTCCAGCGATGGTGGATTTTTGCCCATAGGTGACGTTGTTGCCGGTGATGTCTGGTGAGGACCTGCCTTACAACAGGCCTACAAGCCCTCAGTCCAGCCTCTCTCAGTCTATTGCGGACAGTCTGAGCACTGATGGAAGGATTGTGCGTTCCTGGTGTAACTCACTCATGTTGCCATCCTGTACTTGTCCAGCAGGTGTGATATTTGGATGTACCGATCCTGTGCAGTTGTTGTTGCCATCCTGTACTTGTCCAGCAGTTGTGATGTTTGGATGTACCGATCCTGTGCAGTTGTTGTTGCCATCCTGTACTTGTCCAGCAGGTGTGATGTTTGGATGTACCGATCCTGTGCAGGTTTTGTTACACGTGGTCTGCCACTGTGAAGACTATCAGCTGTCTGTCCTGTCTCCCTGTAGCTCTGTCTTAAGCATCTCACAGTACAGACATTGCAATTTATTGCCCTGGCCACATCTGCAGTCCTCATGCCTCCTTGAAGCATGCCTAAGGCACATTCACACAGATGAGCAGGGACCCTGGGCATCTTTCTTTTGGTATTTTTCAGAGTCAGTAGAAAGGCCTCTTTAGTGTCTTAAGTTTTCATAACTGTGACCTTAATTGCTTACCGTCTGTAAGCTGTTAGTGTCTTAACGACCGTTCCACAGATGCATGTTCATTAATTGTTTATGTTTCATTGAACAAGTATGGGAAACAGTGTTTAAACCCGTCACAATGAAGATCTGTGTCTATGAGGATTTTTACGAATTATCTTTGAAAGCCAGGGAGTCTTTGAAAGACAGGGAGTTTAGCTAGCTAACATTTGCTCGCTAGCTAGCCTAGTGTCGGCCCCAGCCGCAGTCAGGCTCTGTGTGTAGTTAATCTGACCCTCCCTGCCTAGTCAACGCCATTTTACCTGCTGTTGTTGTGCTAGCTGATTAGCTGTTGTTGTCTCACCTACTGTTTTAGCTACTGTTTTAGCTAGCTCTCCCAATTCAACACCTGTGATTACTGTATGCCTCGCTGTATGTCTCTCTCAAATGTCAATATGCCTTGTATACTGTTGTTCAGGTTAGTTATCATTGTTTTAGTTTACAATGGAGCCCCTAGTTCCACTCTTCATACCCTTGATACCTCCTTTGTCCCACCTCCCACACATGCGGTGACCTCACCCATTACAACCAGCATGTCCAGAGATACAACCTCTCTCATCATCACCCAGTGCCTGGGCTTACCTCCGCTGTACCCGCACCCCACCATACCCCTGTCTGCGCATTATGCCCTGAATATATTCTACCATGCCCAGAAATCTGCTCCTTTTATTCTCTGTCCCCAACGCTCTAGGCGACCAGTTTTGATAGCCTTCAGCCGCACCCTCATACTACTCCTCCTCTGTTCCTCGGGTGATGTGGAGGTAAACCCAGGCCCTGCATGTCCCCAGGCACCCTCATTTGTTGACTTCTGTGATCGAAAAAGCCTTGGTTTCATGCATGTCAACATCAGAAGCCTCCTCCCTAAGTTTGTTTTACTCACTGCTTTAGCACACTCTGCTAACCCTGATGTCCTTGCCGTGTCTGAATCCTGGCTCAGGAAGGTCATCAAAAAGTCTGAGATTTCCATACCCAACTATAACATTTTCCGTCAAGATAGAACTGCCAAAGGGGGAGGAGTTGCAGTCTACTGCAGAGAAAGTAATGTCATACTTTCCAGGTCCATACCCAAACAGTTCGAACTACTAATTTTGAAAATTACTCTCTCCAGAAATAAGTCTCTCACTGTTGCCGCCTGCTACCGACCCCCCTCAGCTCCCAGCTGTGCCCTGGATACCATTTGTAGCGTAGCCTCTTCTGTAGCCTGTCAACTATGTGTCGGTTTATCCCTGTTCTCTCCTCTCTGCACAGACCATACAAACGCTCCTCACCGCGTGGCCGCGGCCACCCTACTCTGGTGGTCCCAGCGCGCACGACCCACGTGGAGTTCCAGGTCTCCGGTAGCCTCTGGAACTGCCAATCTGCGGTCAACAAGGCAGAGTTCATCTCAGCCCATGCCTCCCTCCAGTCCCTCGACTTCTTGGCCCTGACGGAAACATGGATCACCACAGACAACACTGCTACTCCTACTGCTCTCTCTTCGTCCGCCCACGTGTTCTCGCACACCCCGAGAGCGTCTGGTCAGCGGGGTGGTGGCACCGGGATCCTCATCTCTCCCAAGTGGTCATTCTCTCTTTCTCCCCTTACCCATCTGTCTATCGCCTCCTTTGAATTCCATGCTGTCACAGTCACTAGCCCTTTCAAGCTTAACATCCTTATCATTTATCGCCCTCCAGGTTCCCTCGGAGAGTTCATCAATGAGCTTGATGCCTTGATAAGCTCCTTTCCTGAGGACGGCTCACCTCTCACAGTTCTGGGCGACTTTAACCTCCCCACGTCTACCTTTGACTCTTTCCTCTCTGCCTCCTTCTTTCCACTCCTCTCCTCTTTTGACCTCACCCTCTCACCTTCCCCCCTACTCACAAGGCAGGCAATACGCTCGACCTCATCTTTACTAGATGCTGTTCTTCCACTAACCTCATTGCAACTCCCCTCCAAGTCTCCGACCACTGCCTTGTATCCTTTTCCCTCTCGCTCTCATCCAACACCTCCCACACTGCCCCTACTCGGATGGTATCGCGCCGTCCCAACCTTCGCTCTCTCTCCCCCGCTACTCTCTCCTCTTCCATCCTATCATCTCTTCCCTCCGCTCAAACCTTCTCCCACCTATCTCCTGATTCTGCCTCCTCAACCCTCCTCTCCTCCCTCTCTGCATCCCTTGACTCTCTATGTCCCCTATCCTCCAGGCCGGCTCGGTCCTCCCCTCCCGCTCCGTGGCTCGATGACTCATTGCGAGCTCACAGAACAGGGCTCCGGGCAGCCGAGCGGAAATGGAGGAAAACTCGCCTCCCTGCGGACCTGGCATCCTTTCACTCCCTCCTCTCTACATTTTCCTCCTCTGTCTCTGCTGCTAAAGCCACTTTCTACCACGCTAAATTCCAAGCTTCTGCCTCTAACCCTAGGAAGCTCTTTGCCACCTTCTCCTCCCTCCTGAATCCTCCGCCCCCTCCCCCCTCCTCCCTCTCTGCAGATGACTTCGTCAACCATTTTGAAAAGAAGGTCGACGACATCCGATCCTCGTTTGCTAAGTCAAACGACACCGCTGGTTCTGCTCACACTGCCCTACCCTATGCTCTGACCTCTTTCTCCCCTCTCTCTCCAGATGAAATCTCGCGTCTTGTGACGGCCGGCCGCCCAACAACCTGCCCGCCTGACCCTATCCCCTCCTCTCTTCTCCAGACCATTTCCGGAGACCTTCTCCCTTACCTCACCTCGCTCATCAACTCATCCCTGACCGTTGGCTACGTCCCTTCCGTCTTCAAGAGAGCGAGAGTTGCACCCCTTCTGAAAAAACCTACACTCGATCCCTCCGATGTCAACAATTACAGACCAGTATCCCTTCTTTCTTTTCTCTCCAAAACTCTTGAACGTGCCGTCCTTGGCCAGCTCTCCCGCTATCTCTCTCTGAATGACCTTCTTGATCCAAATCAGTCAGGTTTCAAGACTAGTCATTCAACTGAGACTGCTCTCCTCTGTATCACGGAGGCGCTCCGCACTGCTAAAGCTAACTCTCTCTCCTCTGCTCTCATCCTTCTAGATCTATCGGCTGCCTTCGATACTGTGAACCATCAGATCCTCCTCTCCACCCTCTCCGAGTTGGGCATCTCCGGCGCGGCCCACGCTTGGATTGCGTCCTACCTGACAGGTCGCTCCTACCAGGTGGCGTGGCGAGAATCTGTCTCCTCACCACGCGCTCTCACCACTGGTGTCCCCCAGGGCTCTGTTCTTGGCCCTCTCCTATTCTCGCTATACACCAAGTCACTTGGCTCTGTCATAACCTCACATGGTCTCTCTTATCATTGCTATGCAGACGACACACAATTAATCTTCTCCTTTCCCCCTTCTGATGACCAGGTGGCGAATCGCATCTCTGCATGTCTGGCAGACATATCAGTGTGGATGACGGATCACCACCTCAAGCTGAACCTCGGCAAGACGGAGCTGCTCTTCCTCCCGGGGAAGGACTGCCCGTTCCATGATCTCGCCATCACGGTTGACAACTCCACTGTGTCCTCCTCCCAGAGCGCCAAGAACCTTGGTGTGATCCTGGACAACACCCTGTCGTTCTCAACTAACATCAAGGCGGTGGCCCGTTCCTGTAGGTTCATGCTCTACAACATCCGCAGAGTACGACCCTGCCTCACACAGGAAGCGGCGCAGGTCCTAATCCAGGCACTTGTCATCTCCCGTCTGGATTACTGCAACTCGCTGTTGGCTGGGCTCCCTGCCTGTGCCATTAAACCCCTTCAACTCATCCAGAACGCCGCAGCCCGTCTGGTGTTCAACCTTCCCAAGTTCTCTCACGTCACCCCGCTCCTCCGTTCTCTCCACTGGCTTCCAGTTGAAGCTCGCATCCGCTACAAGACCATGGTGCTTGCCTACGGAGCTGTGAGGGGAACGGCACCTCAGTACCTCCAGGCTCTGATCAGGCCCTACACCCAAACAAGGGCACTGCGTTCATCCACCTCTGGCCTGCTCGCCTCCCTACCACTGAGGAAGTACAGCTCCCGCTCAGCCCAGTCAAAACTGTTCGCTGCCCTGGCCCCCCCAATGGTGGAACAAACTCCCTCACGACGCCAGGACAGCGGAGTCAATCACCACCTTCCGGAGACACCTGAAACCCCACCTCTTTAAGGAATACCTAGGATAGGTTAAGTAATCCCTCTCACCCCACCCCCCCTAAGTTTTAGATGCACTATTGTTAAGTGACTGTCCCACTGGATGTCATAAGGTGAATGCACCAATTTGTAAGTCGCTCTGGATAAGAGCGTCTGCTAAATGACTTAAATGTAAATGTAAATGTAAATTTGTGAATTGATCGCCCCCCCATCTAGCTTCAGAGTTTGTTCTGTTATGTGACCTAAACTGGGATATGCTTAACACCCCGGCAGTCCTACAATCTAAGATAGATCCCCTCAATCTCACACAAATCATCAAGGAACCCACCAGGTACAACCCTAAATCTGTAAACAAGGGCACCCTCATAGACGTCATCCTGACCAACTGGCCCTCCAAATACACCTCCGCTGTCTTCAACCAGGATCTCAGCGATCACTGCCTCATTGTCTGTATCCGCTACGGAGCCGCAGTCAAATGACCACCCCTCATCACTGTCAAACGCTCACTAAAACACTTCTGTGAGCAGGCCTTTCTAATCGACCTGGCCCGGGTATCCTGGAAGGACATTGACCTCATCCCGTCAGTTGAGGATGCCTGGTGATTCTTTAAAAGTAACTTCCTCACCGTTTAAGATAAGCATGCTCCGTTCAAAAAATGCTGAACAAAGAACAGATATAGCCCTTGGTTCACTCCAGACCTGACTGCCCTCGACCAGCACAAAAACATCCCGTGGCGGACTGCAATAGCATCGAATAGTCCCCGCGATATGCAACTGTTCAGGGAAGTCATGAACCAATACACGCAGTCAGTCAGGAAAGCTAAGGCCAGCTTCTTCAGGCAGAAATTTGCATCCTGTAGCTCCAACTCCAAAAAGTTCTGAGACACTGTGAAGTCCATGGAGAACAAGAGCACCTCCTCCCAGCTGCCCACTGCACTGAGGCTAGGTAACACGGTCACCACCGATAAATCCATGATTATCGAAAACTTCAACAAGCATTTCTCAATGGCTGGCCATGCCTTCCGCCTGGCTACTCCAACCTCGGCCAACAGCTCCGCCCCCCCCGCAGCTACTCGCCCAAGCCTCTCCAGGTTCTCCTTTACCCAAATCCAGATAGCAGATGTTCTGAAAGAGCTGCAAAACCTGGACCCGTACAAATCAGCTGGGCTTGACAATCTGGATCCTCTATTTCTGAAACTATCCGCCGCCATTGTCGCAACCCCTAGTACCAGCCTGTTCAACCTCTCTTTCATATCGTCTGAGATCCCCAAGGATTGGAAAGCTGTCGCAGTCATCCCCCTCTTCAAAGGGGGAGACACCCTGGACCCAAACTGTTACAGACCTATATCCATCCTGCCCTGCCTATCTAAGGTCTTTGAAAGCCAAGTCAACAAACAGGTCACTGACCATCTCGAATCCCACCGTACCTTCTCCGCTGTGCAATCTGGTTTCTGAGCCGGTCACGGGTGCACCTCAGCCACGCTCAAGGTACTAAACGATATCATAACTGCCATCGATAAAAGACAGTACTGTGCAGCCGTCTTCATCGACCTTGCCAAGGCTTTCGACTCTGTCAATCACTATATTCTTATCGGCAGACTCAGTAGCCTCGGTTTTTCTGATGACTTCCTTGCCTGGTTCACCAACTACTTTGCAGACAGAGTTCAGTGTGTCAAATCGGAGGGCATGCTGTCCGGTCCTCTGGCAGTCTCTATGGGGGTGCCACAGGGTGCAATTCTCGGGCCGACTCTTTTCTCTGTATATATCAATGATATTGCTCTTGCTGCGGGCGACTCCCTGATCCACCTCTACGCAGACGACACCATTCTATATACTTCCGGCCCGTCCTTGGACACTGTGCTATCTAACCTCCAAACGAGCTTCAATGCCATACAACACTCCTTCCGTGGCCTCCAACTGCTCTTAAACGCTAGTAAAACCAAATGCATGCTTTTCAACCGTTCGCTGCCTGCACCCGCACGCCTGACTAGAATCACCACCCTGTATGGTTCCGACCTTGAATATGTGGACATCTATAAGTACCTAGGTGTCTGGCTAGACTGTAAACTCTCCTTCCAGACTCATATCAAACATCTCCAATCGAAAATCAAATCTAGAGTCGGTTTTCTATTCCGCAACAAAGCCTCCTTCACTCACGCAGCCAAACTTACCCTAGTAAAACTGACTATGCTACCGATCCTCGACTTCGGCGATGTCATCTACAAAATTGCTTCCAACACTCTACTCAGCAAACTGGATGCAGTTTATCACAGTGCCATCCGTTTTGTCACTAAAGCACCTTATACCACCCACCACTGCGACCTGTATGCTCTAGTCGGCTGGCCCTCGCTGCATATACATCGCCAGACCCACTGGCTCCAGGTCATCTACAAGTCCATGCTAGGTAAAGCCCCGCCTAATCTTAGCTCACAAGTCACCATAGCAACACCTACCCGTAGCACGTGCTCCAGCAGGTGTATTTCATTGGTCACCCCCAAAGTCAACACTTCCTTTGGCCGCATTTCCTTCTAGTTCTCTGCTGCCAATGACTGGAACGAATTGCAAAAATCACTGAAGCTGGAGTCTTATATCTCCCTCACTAACTTTAAGCATCAGCTGTCAGAGCAGTTTACCGATCACTGTATCTGTACATAGCCAATCTGTAAATAGCACACCCAACTACCTCATCCCGATATTGTTCTTTATCCTCTTGCTCTTTTGCACCCCAGTATCTCTACTTGCACATAATCATCTGCACATCTATCACTCCAGTGTTAATGCTAAATTGTAATTATTTTGCCTCTAGGGCCTATTTATTGCCTTACCTCCCTACTCTTCTACATTTGCACACACTGCACAGTTGAAGTCGGAAGTTTACATACACTTAGGTTGGAGTCATTAAAACTCATTTTTCACACACTCCATACATTTCTTGTTAACAAACTATAGTTTTGGCAAGTCGGTTAGGACATCTGTTTACAGACAGATTATTTCACTTATAATTCACTGTATCACATTCCATTGGGTCAGAAGTTTACATACACTAAGTTGACTGTGCCTTTAAACAGTTTAGAAAATTCTAGAAAATTATGTCATGGCTTTAGAAGCTTCTGATAGGCTAATTAACATAATCTGAGTCAATTGGAGATGTACCTGTGGATGTATTTCAAGGCCAACCTTAAAACGCAGTGCCTCTTTGCTTGACATCATGGGGAAATCAAAAGAAATCAGCCAAGACCGCAGACAAAAAATTGTAGACCTCCACAAGTCTGGTTCATCCTTGGGAGCAATTTCCAAACGCCTGAAGGTACCACTTTCATCTGTACAAACAATAGTACGCAAGTATAAACACCATGGGACCACGCAGCCGTCATACCGCTCAGGAAGAAGATGCGTTCTGTCTCCTAGAGATGAACATACTTGGGTTCGAAAAGTGCAAATCAACCTTGTGAAGATGCTGGAGGAAACAGGTACAAAAGTATCTATATCCACAGTAAAACGAGTCCTATATCGACATCATCTGAAAGGCCACTCAGCAAGGAAGAAGCCACTGCTCCAAAACCGCCATAAAAAAGCCAGACTATGGTTTGCAACTGCCACCCCAGGGCTGCCCTAGGGCAGGGTAGCCTAGTGGTTAGAGTGGTGGACTTGTAACCGAAAGGTTGCAAGTTCAAATCCCTGAGCTGACAATGTACAAATCTGTCATTCTGCCCCTGAACAGGCAGTTAACCCACTGTTCCTAGGCCGTCATTGAAAATAAGAATTTGTTCTTAACTGACTTGCCTTGTTAAAAAGATCGTACTTTTTGGAGAAATGTCCTCTGGTCTTATGAAACAAAAATAGAACTGTTTGGCCTTAGTCGTTTAGTCGCAAACGGGTCTTCCAAATGGACAATGACCCCAAGCATACCTACAAAGTTGTGGCAAAATGGCTTCAGGACAACAAAGTCAAGGTATTGGAGTGGCCATCACAAAGCCCTGACCTCAATCCTATAGAAAATGTGTGGGCGGAACTGAAAAAGCATGTGCGAGCAAAGAGGCCTACAAACCTGACTCAGTTACATGAGCTCTGTCTGGAGGAATGGGCCAAAATTCACCCAACTTATTGTTGGAAGCTTGTGGAAGGCGACCCAAAACGTTTGACCCAAGTTAAACCATTTAAAGGCAATGCTACCAAATACTAATTGAGTGTATGTAAACTTCTGACCTACTGGGAATGTGATGAAAGAAATAAAAGCTGAAATAAATAATTATCTCTACTATTATTCTGACATTTCACATTCTAAAAATAAAGTGGTGATCCTAACTGACCTAAGAGTGGGACTTTTTATGAGGATTAAATGTCAGGAATCGTGAAAAACTGAGTTTAAACGTATTTGGCTAAGGTGTATGGAAACCTCCGACTTCAACTGTACATAGATTTTTCTATTATGTTATTGACTGTACGTTTGTTTATGTGTAACTGTGTTGTTGTTTTTGTTGCACTGCTTTGCTTTATCTTGGCCAGGTCGCAGTTGTAAATGAGAACTTGTTCTCAACTGGCCTACCTGGTTAAATAAAGGTGAAATTAAACATTAAAAATAAAAATAAAACAAGTAGGTACCCCTGAAGATACATTTCATTTTAATTATGTAAATCCTGTGTAACACCTAGTAATTACATTGTACGTATGCAGATATTCCATGTGTAATAGTGTGTTTATTTTCTCCCTTGGGTGGTGCTTCCAGAAACTTTGCAATTAGGGCCGGGTTATCAGGATGGGTAATGTACTGTATGACTACACATTAAGTACAAGTACCCATCAAGATACACTTCATTTTAACTAGCTTAATCCTGTTTAACACCTAGTAATTACATTGTACTTACGCAGATTTCACATGTACTCTGTGGTGTACTACTGTGTATATTTTCTCACATGGATGGTCCTTCCAGAAGCTTTAAAATTAGGGCCAGGTTGTCAGGATGGGTAATGTACTATAAAAGCACACTTTAATTACAAGCAAGGACCACTCAAGATACTCAAGATACTCTTAAGTTAACTAGATAAATCCTGGGAAACACCTAGTGGTTACATTGTTCTTATGCAGACTTTACATGTCCTCTGAGTTTATCCTCACACTTGAGGATGACACCTGTATGGTAGACCCCAGTCAGTGAGATTAACCTACACCTTATCTATTTTTGTAAAGTCAACCAAGTTAACCCATATGGTACACTTTTTGGGGGCCAGTGCTATCAACGACATTGAGTGGAAATGTTGACGTGTGCAGTCACGGGTAGGTTATTAGAGCCTATGTAACTTTGGGACACCCAGCGCATCTGTCCACGAGATTACAACCTTGTGATAGTTATTACTGAATCAGATGCAGCTAAGAAGAAACAAAACACTAAATTAGCTAATTTAGTGGAAAGTTACCCATTTGTAACAAGCGTGGTAACAAGCATTCGTTGTTACACCTCTGTAATTACAGACTGCAATTACCACCAGTTACATGTTGTTACAGTGTAACTATGAATTTTTACAATGAACTACACTCTTGTTCCAGTGTAATTACACATTTACACATGTACACATGTCATTACACTGTAATAAGAACCCCTTAAAATGGACTGTTAGCATTTTCTAATTTTGTCATTATGGGGTATTGTGTGTAGATGGTTGAGAGTTTTTGGTGATTTTATCCATTTTTAATTCAGGCTGTAACACAACAAATGTGGAATAAATCAAGGGGTATGAATACTTTCTGAAGGCACCTTGTTTGGTAAAGCTGCCAAATAATTTTCTGATGGTTTCTTATTCTGTATATATAGTGTAAATGAGCCACTAGGAAACCAGCACAGATAAACACTATTCCTGCATTTTCACCCTTTAAAAAATTGTTTGGTAAGGCTGCCAAAGGTCAATTGCTGATGGTTTCTTATACTGTATATATAGTGCATATGAGCCACTAGGAAACCAGCGCAGATAAACACTATTCCTGCATTTCCACCCTTTAAAAAGGAACAACAGATCAGCCAATTTGTTTAAATGTTCTATTTAGGTGTTGTCCACTATAAAGTAAAAATAATTCATATGCTAACTGTAGATCAGTGTTCCTTTACAATGAAGGAAATGAAACCAAACCACAGGCTGGCAGTGCTGTGTGATCACTTCAGTGTGAGGTGTTGACTGTTTTGAGGTTCTGGTTGTTTTCACACCTTCTGCACACTCCTTTAGAGCGTAAGCTCATGTCTTATCTAGGTTAAATCTATTCTCTTCTTTTCATTTGCTCTGCCCACAGAATTGAAGTAAACACATCCTCAGCTCTACTGTCATTGAGTATAGGCTACACATCTATCTCTCAAAAATATATAATCTATCAATCATCCGATGTTCAATTTGTGATGGTTTTGTTGAAGGACTTCACCTAGGCCTAATGATTACACATCAATCTCTAGTAAGGTTGACTCAAACAGGTTTCACAACCATTCTCAAATTGAGCAACTGAGTGTACACTGTGTGCCAGCGGGTCACAGATAATGCCATGAGAAAATGACAGGATGTTTGTTCTCATCACTGCGAGCACAGAGAGCACTGACAGATGCCTCGCACCCTGTCACCTAAAGCAGTGCCTGGTAGTGAGATTAAAGGGTAATGGGCCATGCTTCTCATTTCATGTGGTGTGATTGATAGAGAAGGAAAGTCCCAACAGTGAGGCCCTCAACTTGTCCACAGTAAGGCCCTCAGCCTGACCCCCTGCAGAAAAAATAACAACTACTATAAAGTGATATGGGTTTACAAAAGGAACCAATTGAGAAGGAAACCATATCCTTGCCAGAGAGACCTCTTGGTCAAAAGATAAGGATTCTGCTAGGCAAAATCATCTCATCTTCATTAGTGATCAAATCAAATTATATTTGTCTAAAAGTGAAATGCTTACGGGTCCTTTCCAATGACGCATGCATTTTGTATGTGCTACTTTGAAATAACTTGCAATAACTTACACTGAACAAAAATATAAACGCAACATGTAAAGTGTTTGTCCAATGATTCATGAGCTGAAATAAAACAAATCTTATTTCTCTCATTCTGGGCACAAATTTCTTTATATCCCTGTTTCTTTGCCAAGATAATCCATCCACCTGACAGCTGTGGCATGTCAAGAGGCTGATTAAACAGCATCATCATTACACATTACACACATTCTAAAATGTGAAATTTTGTCACACAAACACTATGCCACAGATGTCTCAAGTTTTGAGGGAGCACGCAATTGTCATGCTGACTGCAGCAATGTTCACTAGAGCTGTTGCCAGAGAATTGAATGTTAGTTTCTCTACCATAATCCGCCTCCAACGTCATTTTAGAGAATTTGGCAGTACGTCCAACCGGCCTCCTAACCAGAGACCACGTGTATGGCGTTGTGTGGGTCGGTAGTTTGCTGATGTCAACGTTGTGAACAGAGTGCCCCGTGGTGGCGGTGGGGTTATGGCATGGGCAAGCATAAGCTACGGACAACAAACACAACTGCATTATATCGATGACAATTTGAATGCACAGAGACACCGCAACGAGATCCTGAGGCACATTGTCGTGCCCTTCATCCTCTGCATCACTTCATGTTTCAGCACGATAATGCACTGCCCCATGTCTCAAGGATCTGTACACAATTCCTGGAAGCTGAAAATGTCCCAGTTCTTCCATGGCCTGCATACTCACCAGACATGTCACCCATTGAGTATGTTTGGGATGCTTTGGATCGACGTGTACGACAGCGTGTTCCAGTTCCCACCAATATAGAGAATCTTCACTCAGCCATTGAAGAGTGGGGCAACAATCAGGCCACAATCAACAACCTGATCAACTCTATGCGAAGGAGATGTGTATGTACGCTGCATGAAGTAAATGGTGGTCATACCAGCTACTGACTGGTTTTCTGATCCACGGCCCTACTTTTTTTTGAAGGTATCTGTGACCAACAGAGGCGTATCTGTATTCCCAGTCATGTGAACTCCATAGATTAGGGTCTAATTAATTTATTTCAATTGACTGATTTCCTTATTTGAACTGTAACTCAGTAAAATTGTTTAAATTGTTCCATGTTGCATATATATTTTTATTCAGTATAGTTTTCAGTGACTTGACTAGCAAGCATGACAAGCAAGCAGGTTTAACAACCTGCCATCATTCTTAACCATTCTGATTAAGTGGAACAGAAGGTCAGGTCTGGGCTCCAATGCAGTTTTTTCACACGTCTGAAGGGAACTTCGGCTGAAGTACAGTTATGCCTTAGGTTCCCACAGACTGGCATCTAACCCAAGTTTCTCAAAACCATTTGAAACTGGATGATTCATAGTGTAAATGCAACTGAAAAAACACGTGGGCATGAATGAACATTTGAACTTTCAAGTCATATAACCAGCCAACAAATTCCCATGCGAAGAACTCTTCTTATCTCATTGAAGTTTAATTTTGTGTCATTTATGAGAGAATCTGTTTTATCAATCAAAGTGGATGTTATTTTGTTGTCACTGGTCAGCAACCAGCACTCTAACTTGCAAATCCAGCAGTTTGCCACTGATTTGAGTGCAAGTCCAATCATTTTTAGGAAGCAGAGAAAACATTGTTGAGCTTTTGGATCTATTTTGATTGGTAAGTTTGTTTTGATGAGTTACCTAGTCACTGAAAAAATAAACTGAGAAGTGTTTTGACTTCATAATATGTTACTATGTAGCGTGAACATCTAATGCCAATAAAAGCTATGAATAGTAAAGTTATGTTATAAAAATAAGCCTTTCGATACAATAAAGTTATAGGAACTACTTATGGGAAATTTTTATATATTACTTTTTTTATTATGCTTTCTTTCAATATGCCTAAAATATAGCTTTGTTTTAATTCTTCTGTGTTGCTTTATTGTAAAAAGTACACACAAATCTAATCAAAGCATTACAGTTGATATTAACCTCATTTAGAATGTTTTCAGCTGAATGCCCATTGTTAAACTGCAAAAAGACTTAGTAAACTATGACATAGTTTGGGAAAAAGTAGTTATTAGAGCAATCATATAAACACCCAATTTATTCAAAAAGTGCATTTTTTTGTATTTATAATGCTTAATATGTCATCTTACTAATGATATGAACATGGAAAACCATTTAGAATATTATTGTAATAGTTTTCATACAGCAGAAAGGAACCACTAACAAATTAATGTTACTGTTAACAAATTGCTATTTAATATTAACATGAATTTACGAATGTTAACAATCATAATAAACAGTCTAATGGTGAATTTAATCATATTCAAAATATAGTTGTTCGGTTAAAAAAAGAAAGCAAAAATAAATAAGTAATATAAATGCAAACATCAATTCAAACTTTTAATGATAATGAAATAACTTTTATACATAAAATATATTATAGTGTATGCTTTCTTTCACTGAGCTTTTGAATTACATACAGTAACACCTAAAATCATAATACAAAATTATTCACCTCAACTTTTAGGGCTTTGGACTACAAAAATGCTATAAAATGTGCAGAACCCTGCTATCAGACTTTCTGGTCGAACGACTGTAAACGAGTTCTGGAGGCTGTTGTTCCACAGCTCTCTGAGGTGCCGTTGTAGGAGAAGTCTGTGGACGAGGCATAGCCCTGGTGCAGCCCACGCTTCCGCACGCAGCTCAGGAACAGTCTTTCCGCCTGCCGTCTGAAGTGGTGGTCCAGGAGCAGGTAGATGGCCGGGTTCACGCAGCTATTGAGGAAGGCCAAGCAGCAGGAGAGAGTGAGGCCCTGACTCAGGACAGACTGGGTCTCATTGCTCAGATCGGCCCCAGACAGCCTGAAACCAATTAGGAGGGTCTTGAAGATGTTGAAGGGAAGCCAAGACACCATGAAGGCCACAATGATGGTGAAGACCATTTTGAGAGAGTGGCGGCGGCGGGCTTCCGCACGGGGGTTGCCGGCGGCAACACAGTGTCGGCGCAGGCGGGCTAGGAGGGAGCTGTAGCACAGGAGGATGATGAACACTGGCAGGGCGAAGGTCAGGAAAACCGTAGTCAGGCTCAGACCCAGGAAGAAGGACGACTCTTTGTCCTCCAGGCAGAAGGGCTCACCGTTGGGGGTACGTACACTACGGTACACCAGGGAGGGGGTACCCAGAGCCAGGGATAGCAGCCAGACCATGATGCAGGTGAAACGCACACACTGGCTGCTGCGGAGGAAGCGGGAGTCCATGAGGCGCACCACGGCCAGGTAACGGTCCACGCTCATACAGGTCAGGAAGAAGATGTTGGAGAAGCGGTTGACGGAGATGATGTAGCTGCTGAGTTTGCAGAGGAGGTTCCCAAAAGGCCATTGTCCCTCCTGTCTGGAGGAGACGGCCCACAGTGGGAGGGTGAGGACAAACACCAGGTCCGCCAGCGCCAGGTTAACCACAAATGTATCCACCAGACGCCCACCCCTCTTCCCCCTACTGCCCATGACCATGATCACAAAGAGGTTTCCCAGGAAGCCTGTGAAAAACATGAAGAAATAAAGTAGTGGCAGGTAGATGTGAGAATGGGGAAGAATGGAGTTGGAGTGCTCCCCAAGGTTGGTTTGATTGTAGCTGTAATTGTATAGCATGTCAGTGTCATTGTCATCGCTGTAGAAGTACTTGTCGTTATCATACATTTCCATTCTGTGGTCAAAGAGAAGTGTCTCAGCTGCTTGCGCTCTGTGTGTCTGGCTGGCAAGCTCAATACTTCTAGACATACTATCCTGCGTCACATTCTTAAAAACCACAGACAAACTGTCAAGTTTTCTTCTGTGATCTCTAGCATGATCTCTGTATGTTTTCTTTCTGGCATATTCTTGCACAAAATTCTGACACAAATTACTACTATTTCTCATGATAATATTTTACAATATACTCTATTTGCGTATCAGTTTTCAAATAGAAACACTTAAGATACTTCCTTACATGCAGGCAAAACTTTAAGCAAGAAGAAACATAAAAACATATCAAGAGAAAAAAGTACATGTACAATCTGGGCAATGGCATTGAACAAAAATAATAAAAAACAACTAAGGACTGAATTATAATTGCAGATCAAACAATAAAAGCTAAAAACATTTGGCAGGGATAGGATGTTTATGGTATTCAAGGGATTGATATAGGCATACTTTAATTATGATTTTTACATATTAAAAAACCTACATTCACAGTGGATTTGTAATTTCAAGACAAGACATTGAAAATCAACTTTATATAAATCAACTTTTATATATATATATATATATATATATATATATATATATATATATTTATTTATTTAAAATGAACCTTTATTTAACTAGTCAAGTCAATTAAGAACAAATTCTTATTTACAATGACAGCCTCCCCCGGTCAAACCCGGAAGACGCTGGGCCAATTATGCCCTATGGGACTCCCAATCATTGCCGGTTGTGATACAGCCTGGAATTAAACCAGGATCTGTAGTGACGCATCTAGCACTGAGATGCAGTGCCTTAGACCGCTGCGTCACTCGTATTACTCATAGTCTCTTGTGTGAAAGGTGTGAAAACAGCAAACACTGTTATCAAATTGCATTTGTCACGTGCCGAATACAACCGGTGTGGACTTTATTGGGAAATGCTTTCTTACAAGCCCTTCCAAACGATGCAGAGTTAAAAATAATAATACACATAAAAATAGTAGCAAGAGGAATAACATTCACAAGAATGAAGCTATATACAGGAAGTACCAGTACCAGATCAATGTGCAGGGGTACGAGGTATTTGAGGTAGATATGTACAAAAAGGCAGGGTCAAAGGACCTGGCATCAGAATAGATGATAATAATAAGAGTAAAATAAAGAACAGAGTAGCAGCAGCAAATAATGAGTGTGAAAGTGAGAAAGTGTGTGTGTGTGAATGTGGGCGGGTTGTGTGTGAGAGTGTCAGTGTAGTTTAGTGTAGTGTGTATATAGTCTTGTGAGTGTGCATAGTAAGTGCAATATAGGGTCAATGCAGATAGTTTGTGTGTAACCTTTAATGAACTATTTAGCAGTCTTATGGCTATTTAGCAGTCTTGGGGGTAGAAGCTGTCTCGGAGCCTGTTGGTCCGAGAGCCGATACCCCCGTACCGTTTGCCAGACGGTAGCAGAGTGAACAGGCCTTCAACTGACATCACCTGATATAGAGGTCCTGGATGGTCGGCCCGAGTGATGTATTGGGCCACCCGTACCACCCTCTGCTCAACATTATGCGAAAATGCTTGCATGTGGAAATCAAAATGGGACTTGCCAGACCCGATATGATCGTGCACATGAATAAATCAGACATCTCATCAGATGAGTCATATTATAGATAAAACTTACTATAATGTGAACTTGATGAGAACTTGATGTGAAAGGCTATGAAAACCATACATGGAATGACAGCTTCATTTAACCAACCACTTCTCCTTTTGACTGATAGTGGTGTGTGAACATGAACAATGGACAATGATCTCTGTTAGAAATGTAAATCATCATATGAACAGTTATAGAACAAAGTGAAACTAATAATATAATACTATAGTTATATAATACTATAGGTATATAATACTATAGGTATGTAATACTATAGGTATATCATACTATAGGTATATAATAATATAGTTATGTAATACTATAGGTATATAATAATATAGGTATATAATACTATAGTTATGTAATACTATAGGTATATAATACTATAGGTATATAATACTATAGGTATATAATACTATAGGTATCTAATACTATAGTTATGTATATAATACTATAGGTATATAATACTATAGGTATATAATACTATAGTTATATAATACTATAGGTATATAATACTATAGGTATATAATACTATAGGTATGTAATACTATAGGTATATAATACTATAGGTATATAATACTATAGTTATGTAATACTATAGGTATATAATAATATAGGTATGTAATACTATAGGTATATAATACTATAGTTATGTAATACTATAGGTATATAATACTATAGGTATATAATACTATAGGTATGTAATACTATAGTTATGTAATACTATAGGTATATACTACTATAGTTATATTATACTATAGGTATATAATACTATAGGTATATAATACTATAGTTATATAATACTATAGGTATATAATACTATAGTTATATAATACTATAGGTATGTAATACTATAGGTATATAATACTATGGGTATATAATACTATAGTTATATAATACTATAGGTATATAATAATATAGGTATATAATACTATAGGTATATAATACTATAGGTATATAATACTATAGTTATATAATACTATAGGTATATAATACTATAGGTATGTAATACTATAGGTATATCATACTATAGGTATATAATAATATAGTTATGTAATACTATAGGTATATAATAATATAGGTATATAATACTATAGTTATGTAATACTATAGGTATATAATACTATAGGTATATAATACTATAGGTATATAATACTATAGGTATCTAATACTATAGTTATGTAATACTATAGGTATATAATACTATAGGTATATAATACTATAGGTATATAATACTATAGTTATATAATACTATAGGTATATAATACTATAGGTATATAATACTATAGGTATGTAATACTATAGGTATATAATACTATAGTTATGTAATACTATAGGTATATAATAATATAGGTATGTAATACTATAGGTATATAATACTATAGTTATGTAATACTATAGGTATATAATACTATAGGTATATAATACTATAGGTATATAATACTATAGTTATGTAATACTATAGGTATATACTACTATAGTTATATTATACTATAGGTATATAATACTATAGGTATATAATACTATAGTTATATAATACTATAGGTATATAATACTATAGTTATATAATACTATAGGTATGTAATACTATAGGTATATAATACTATGGGTATATAATACTATAGTTATATAATACTATAGGTATATAATAATATAGGTATATAATAATATAGGTATATAATACTATAGGTATATAATACTACAGTTATATAATACTATAGGTATATAATACTATAGGTATATAATACTATAGGTATATAATACTATAGGTATATAATACTATAGGTATATAATACTATAGGTATATAATACTATTGTGATGTAATACTATAGGTATATAATAATATAGGTATATAATACTATAGGTATATAATACTATAGGTATATAATACTATAGTTATGTAATACTATAGGTATATAATACTATAGTTATATAATAGTATAGGTATATAATACTATGGGTATATAATACTATAGTTATACAATACTATAGGTATATAATACTATAGTTATATAATACTATAGGTATATAATACTATAGGTATATAATACTATAGTTATGTAATACTATAGGTATATAATACTATAGGTATATAATACTATAGTTATGTAATACTATAGGTATATAATACTATAGGTATATAATACTATAGGTATGTAATACAATAGGTATATCATACTATAGGTATATAATACTATAGTTATGTAATACTATAGGTATATAATAATATAGGTATATAATACTATAGGTATATAATACTATAGTTATGTAATACTACAGGTATATAATACTATAGGTATATAATACTATAGTTATGTAATTCTATAGGTATATACTACTATAGTTATATAATACTATAGGTATATAATACTATAGGTATATAATACTATAGGTATATAATACTATAGGTATATAATACTATAGTTATGTAATACTATAGGTATATAATAGTATAGGTATATAATACTATAGTTATGTAATACTATAGGTATATAATACTATAGGTATATAATACTATAGTTATATAATACTATAGGTATATAATACTATAGGTACATAATACTAAAGGTATATACTACTATAGGTATATAATACTATAGGTGTATAATACTATAGTTCTGTAATACTATGTTAGAGGAAAAGGAAAGGGAACCCGTTTCAGCCTGAGCTAGTTGAATATTGGTTATGTAGAAGGTTACTGTTCCAATAAAAACATGAGAGGAGAAAGGATCTTCCATTTGGCAAAAAGGTTTTCCTCCACTCTCAGCGTTGCACCAGCATTTGCTTCCCATCAATGCTTAAGAGTTTACTTCGAAACACATGAAACTAAATCAAATACTAACAGGAGTGAACAACTCGTTTTTAATCAAGAGTGACAACTTCTAGTCAAGAGTGACAACTTCTAGTCAAGAGTTACAACTTCTAGTCAAGAGTGACAACTTCTAGTCAAGAGTGACAACTTCTAGTCAAGAGTGACAACTTCTAGTCAAGAGTGACAACTTCTAGTCAAGAGTGACAAATTCTAGTCAAGAGTGACAACTTCTAGTCAAGAGTTACAACTTCTAGTCAAGAGTGACAACTTCTAGTCAAGAGTGACAACTTCTAGTCAAGAGTTACAACTTCTAGTCATGAGTGACAACTTCTAATAAATAGTGACAACTGTGCAAACAATATTTTTCTTTAACTTATCTAAACATTGCATTTTAGTGTGATACGAGTCATCAACTATACGTTTCAATGTATTTCAGTCTCTACAAACATAGAAAACGAATAAAAACAAAAGAAAAAGTGCCTCCCAACCTAAAGTAACCTATATTCATCCATAATGTGGTATAAGCCTTATATATGGAGTTATTTGGACAATTTCTCTGCAAAAGACTGACCAGCTGACTCACTTCAAGGTGTTGATGTGCAATAACACAACTCCACTGCTTCACTGCCAAATATCTTGTACCCATATTGTCACATTCTGACCTTAGTTCCTTTGTTTTTGTCTTTTGTTTTAGTATGGTCAGGGCGTGAGTTGGGTGGGTTGTCTATGTTAGTTTTTCTATGATTTTCTATTTCTGTGTTTGGCCTGGTATGGTTCTCAATCAGAGGGGACTGTCAATCGTTGTCCCTGATTGAGAACCATATTTAGGTACCCTGTTTTCAATTGTGTTTTGTGGGTGGTTGTTTTCAGTCTTTGTGTGTCTGCACCAGACAGAACTGTTTCGGTTGTTTTGTTATTCAGTGTTCAGTTTGGATTATTATTAAAAATCATGAACACTTACCACACTGCACCTTGGTCCTCATCTTCTTCCCATGACAGCCGTTACACATATCCCATTCTCCCTCTTGCTTTCTCAGATGGAAAATAGTTGGCTTCTTCCTCTCTGTGCTCTGACTGCATGAATAATAGCTCCCCAACATGTTGTTTATTGAGAGACTAACTATTCAGAGAAACCTCTCGGTTCATTTCCAGCCAGTGAGTCATTCAAAAAAAGTAAAACACTTGCCAATTCAGGTTGATCAAATCAAATAAAAGGTTATTTGTCACATGCTTTGTAAATTACATGTGTAGACTAATAATAAAATTCTTATGGGCCCTTCCCAACAATGCAGAGAGAAAATGTAAAAATAATTGAAAAATAAATACACAATGAGTATTAATGATGTTTTAGTGAGACTCCTTAATCATCCTGCAGCTGTCTGTGCAAAGGAGGTCACAATGCTTGCTTGGCGAGTACCATTTCCCCCGATTTGGCCTATACCTGGCACAAACTCGGAACCTATGCTTTGCTAGCACATGTGACCGCCCTCCGGAAGCATCTTATCAGTCAGCACCACTCGAAAAGCTAGATATTAGCTGGCGCAAGTGGGGACGTGTCAGGCTGAGGAGTAAGTTTCACACAATCCCATGTGATACATCCACCTGAAATAATATATCAGGTGATAATTCAGTATACTGTGGACATGGAATATTTTTAAACTGAAAAAGATTGCTGCATGTCACTTCAACGCTGTCACACAGTGAGTTATATCCACTGGTCGTCCCTCTCTGTGGCGCTGGTAGCTGTCTTTTCCTAGTTCCTAGCCACACCAGTGGCTCTTGAATACAACTATAATCCTGACTTTTCTGCACCCCCTCCTAGCTTTGTCAACAAAACAAAACACCGGCTATCGGATAGACAGTAGCGCTGTTTCCCCCTACTGCAGATTCCATCGTTAATGTCTCTGTTCTCCTTTAATGCGATGGCCAAAGGTTCCAGGCCCAGAACCAACAGCAAAGGAGAGAAACATCCCTGCCTCGTCCCCCTGTGGAGCCTGAAGCCATACCATTGGTTCTTTAGAAGCCATATCATTGGTGATGACTGTGGCAGTGGCCCCAGAGAACAGGGTGTTAATTACTCCTGTGAAATAGGGACAGCACCCATATGCCTCCAGGACTACTTGCTCTAACTGTCTTCTTCTCACCTCTCACCTCTCCCACTAGGGCCATATCTCGGTGTGGTACGAGAAGACCAACTGCTATGCCACAAAGCTGCGGGAGTTCAAGCAGCATATGGTTGCCCAGATTGAGACCCTGGACAAGGAGACCCTGAGGACAGACCTGGACCGTGTGGGGACGCACGTGGAGCTCGAGATGGACTACCTGGAGACACAGAACGGGGCGCAGCTCTGCGTGGACCTTGATGACAAGCTGGTGGAGCAACAGGTGACCGTGGTGAAGGAGAAGAGCAAGGCCAAGTGCGACAAGGCCACAGTTGAGATGTGGCAGACATTGTGGCAGATGTGGTGACCTACTGAGGGGACAAAGACACATGATTACTTACGAAGAGGATCATAGCAAACCTGGTAATTAATTGCACCCACCTGGCTTCCCAGGTCTAAATCCCTAGAGGGGGAGAAATTCATTGATGAAAATCAGCAGTGGAACTAGCTTCGAGGCCCATATTTGAATTTTCCTGGCATAGGACTACTGAAAGGACAGATATATGAAGTAAACTCAGCAGTAGCGGTAATGCGAGGCCTTGTTTCCTTAACAAGTTTTCTTCTACATGATGAGTGGAGATATAGTGGGCCACAGGTATGAGATGTTGATAAAAGTGTATGCAGGCCAAGTGTTTCAGCTGCTGTACTGTCATGTAAATAAGTTAGAAAATCAATCTACCCTCATATCAGGATTCTACTCTCAGAGGCCCTTATTAAATAATTTAAGTGGCTTTCATTCAATGTTGTGCTTAATACTTCTTGTCCTGCTCTAAAACATTAAGGTTAGGGTTGATAACATATAGAACACCATCTGGTTTTCTTGGCAGACATAATTATAAATCTAGAGCAAGTATTCAGGAAACTATTTACACTTGGTTGTTGAAGTACAGGAAGTGGGAGGACAGTTACTGAGTTCCTGTATGAGAGCATGCTGATGAAGCACATACTGTAGATGAAGGACTGACTGAAGATGGGATGCTGATTCAAATATCATTCTCTAAATTATGCACCACTTTAATTGTAATATCTGGTTTCAGTTGCACTAGAGCAAAAATTTGTAGGCAGTGACTAATTAGATTGAATAGCCTGTGATCTTTATAAACGTTGCCATGAAATAGTTTTTTAATTTAGCCAGTAATGAAACCAGATGAGTGCTGTTGCCTACTAAGTGGGCAGGTTCTTCTGACACAATCAGGTTGAACATCTGAACATACTTCAGATCATGTGAAAGGAGTGAAAATTAGCTAAAACATTTTTCTTTAAATGTAACTATCCCTTGAACTTTACTTAGTCCCTATGTATCACTTTTGTTTGATTTATCAATATGGTATGCTGTAGTTTGTCTCATGATATTGGTATAATAGATATCACAGTTGGACTGTACCAACGTGGGCAGCAGCTCGGGAAAGGTCTACATCTTCAACGGCACAGAGGAGGGCACCCTCTATGAGATTGGCTCCATCAGGGACTTCACCGTCTCCTTGGGCACATCTATGGCCAAGACCATGAAGCTGCCATCCCCTTGGCAAGGTAGCGGCCACACCGTTTACAACAACCACACGTACTACCTGAAGGAGGGCAAGGAGCCGCGGCTGGTCAAGTACGACCTGTGGCGGACAACGCTGTCTTCCCTGTCCAGGACCACATTCCCGTATATAGCCTAACCCTGGAGACGGTCATTGACCTGGAGGCAGACGAGGGGGGCCTCTGGGCCATCTAAGTGTATGCCACCAAGGAGACTGAGAGGCACATCTCTCTGGACAAAATGGATGACAACACGCTGGACATCGAACAGATGTGGGACACGCCGTGTCCGAGGGAGCCTTCATCTGAGGCACGGTGTACATGGTCTACAACACTGCGGAGCCCAAACGCTCGCATGTCCAGTGCGTATTTGATGTCAGTAATATGGTGACCAACGACGACGCACCGCTAGTGTACTTTCCCAAGTATAATCTACTGGAGCTGCGGATCTACGCCGGGGGATGGCTACCAGATCCTTTAGAAGCTGGCCATGAAGAAGAAACTGGAGGTATGAGCTCAGCAGCGCTGCCTAGTGTTGAGATTTCATCATCTGTACTGAGTTAAGGCCCAGAAATGTCTGTGTAGATGAAAATAAAACATTTTCATCGTCATATTCAGGTTTGTTCAACTACAGATGCTGTGTCTGCATTTGATCATGCTGTTGCAGGAATGTGCCTTCACTACAGGAATTGCAATCTTGTAGTGTATGAGGTTAGAAAGGCTTCCAATTTCCACTTTAAACTTGTCCGAACACATTTATCAACCCCTTCAAATTTGTCAATTTATTATAATCCACATATCCTGTTGCTGCAGGAAAAATTTTATGCTGTAGCAAACTGGCTCAAATTAAGATCCTACATCTGCAGTTACGATTTTGAACAGTCCTAAATGTAATCAGATTGTCATAGTCTTTCCTGTCTTACTAACAGAAAAACAGTTCAGTGTCAAAACCATCCATTTACTTTAGATATTGCTTGTTATTAAATATTTATATGATAATAAAGATCTAGGAGCACGTGGACAGAGAATCTGAAGTGAAAACAGTACAGTTGTATAATATTTTTGTTTTCTGTTTAGCACTTTTGAAAACCACATTTGACCTTTCACTGGCTATGCCTTGATGTTGAATAAAAACATAATTGGATGAAAGTGTGTAAGTTATTTTTCTTCCATGTTACATTAAAAGAGCAACATATATCTGCACTCAATTTGGAATGTTAGAACCAGAATAAACAACTTTATTGTAATTTCTTTAAAATACAAGGGATGCCTGGAAACAGTTGTTACAAATACAAATGTTCAATACAAAAGTGGAAAGTGACTCTAAATTGCTTGGAAAAAACAGGAGAGTCCATATTTTAAACATTTATCACAAGGCTGATGATGCAAATGAGTCAAGGATCAAGCCAAGTCCCTGAAGCGACATGACATTGCCTGAACAGGAGACTATTGGCAAATACTTCACAGGTAATAGGAAAACAGAGCAGTGAAGCTGTAGTCACTGTGAAATTGAAACAGAAAAGTAAGTTCAGGGAGATAGTCATGTGGATAATATAATAAATATGTGATTCTAAATACAGTGCTGTTATTGATGTCAGTATCAAAGGGCATTATATACATATACTGTTGTACATTAAGTCCTTACCTACAGTGTAATTTTAACAGAACCGCCACAAACCAAACCACATTGTTTGTAATGATGCTAGCTACCTATTTAGTACGTAATGCAGCTACACTTAAGACGTCAAAAATATATGATAGCCAGGTATGGTGTATGTTGTGTACATAAAACAAATACAAATAAAGTAGAGGGATGAAACACTTGTCATCCTGGAACATCCACTGTAGTAAACCAACAATTATTTAAGTAACAATACAAATGTGTATAAAATGGTTCACTTCAGAATACCCTGTTGATTGTTTTGGACTTGCTGTAAGAGGGTACTTACTGTAAGAGGGTACTTACTGTAAGTCGTAGGGTACTTCAAGAACATCCTGCACTCAACAGCAGCAACTATAACATTTGACCTATTTAATATGATGTTCACAAGACTGCCATAATGCCCTGACCACACTTCAGACAGATACACATAGATGTTAACCTCAGATGTATAAAAACACCAGGCTGAGCTCAACTGCAAAAATATTGTTGCAATAATACTGATCCCACCAGACCCAGTACACACTATACATTCCATGACAAAGTGGCTGTCCAAGAGGGCACAAGAGAAGTGTGTGTGTGTTTGTCTGTATTTCTGTGTCTGTGTGCTGGGGAGATAATGTCCAGTGTAAACCGACTGTTATTCCAGAATAACTTACTGCACTTTACTTATTTTGAGCCACAGAATTTATGGGTCTGGGACACTCCAATATTTCAGGCCTTGCTGCAGGGCAGGCTTCGTAGAGTAGTGTAGTATAAATTCTGGCTCCTCCCTCATGGACTAGACAGAAGTCTTGGAGAGGGGCAGGAGCCCTGGCTGTCGAAGCTTGCATTGCGGGTTTTCCACTGTAGGAGACATTTCACATGGTAAGATTAGTATACCAACATGGAAATTGCTGTCACTGTTAGGAGTTTACCTACCATCAGAAATCCTAAACATAGATGGATATATATACAGTGCATTGGGAAGGTAATTCAGAACCCTTGACATTTTCCACATTTTGTTACTTTACAGCCTTATTCTAAAATGGATTAAATAGTCGCTCCCCCATCAATCTACAGACAATACCCCATAATGACAAAGCAAAAACACTTAGACATTTTTGCTAATATGTATTAAAAATAAACAACTTAAATATTAAATTCATATAAGACACTTTACTCAGAACTTTGTTGAAGCACCTTTGGCAGCAATTGCAGCCTCAAGTCTTCAAGCCATCGCCGATCCACTTTTCATTTTCCATTTGTTTTGTCTTTGTTTTCCACACCTGGTTTCAATTCCCCAATTACATGTTCATTATTTAATCCTCTGTTTTCCCCATGGTTTTTGTGCGTGATTGTTTTATGTATATTTGGTCTGTTATTGTGGGCTCTGTATTACGACATGTTATTGGAATATTTATAGTAAAAAACACAAGTAAAGTTACTTGTGTTACTCATCTCTGCTGTCCTGCGCCTGACTCCTCTGCACCAGCTACACCCAGACCATTACAGGTGGAGTGCTGCAGAGATTGTTGTCCTTCTGGAAGGTTATCCCATCTCCACAGAGGAACTCTAGAGCTCTGTCAGAGTGACCATAGGGTTCTTGGTCACCTCCATGACCAAGATCCTTCACCACCGATTGCGCAGTTTGGCAGGGCGGCCAGCTCTAGCAACAATCTTGATGGTTTCAAACTTTTTCCATTTATGAATTATGGAGGCCACTGTGTTCTTGGGGACCTTCAATGCTGCAGAAATATTTTGGTACCCTTCCCCAAATCTTTGCTTTGGCACAGTTCTTTCGACCTCGTGGCTTGGTTTATGCTCTGACCATGCACTGTAAACCTTATATAGACAGGTGTGTGCCTTTCCAAATCATGTCCAATCAACTGAATTTACCAAAGGTGGACTCCAATCAAATTGTAGAAAAATATCAAGTATGATCAATGGAAACAGGAGGCACCTGAGCTCAATTTTGAGTCTCATAGCAAAAGGTAAGAATACTTATGTAAATAAGGTATTTCTGTTTTTGTTTTTTTATACGTTTGCAAAGATTTCTATCATTATGGGTTATTGTGTGTAGATTGATGAGGATTTTTCATTTTATTTAATCCAATGTAGAATAATGCTTTAACATAACAAAATGTGGAAAAAGGGAAGGGGTCTTAATACTTTTCGAATGCGCTGTATATACTGAACAAGATAGAAACGCAACAAGCAACAATTTCAAAGATTTTACTGAGTTAAAGTTCATATAAGGAAATCAGTCAATTTAAATAAATTAAATAGGCCCTAATCTATGGATTTCACATGACTGGAAATACAGTCAGGTGGTCACAGTTACCAGGTTGGGGCGTGGATCAGAAAACCAGTCAGTATCTGGTGTGACCATCATTTTGCCTCATGCAGCGCAACATAACAGCTTCCCGTAGAGTTGATCAGGATGTTGATTGTGGCCTGTGGAATGTTGTCCCACTCCTCTTCAATGGCTGTGCGAAGTTGTTGTATATTTTGGTGGGAACTGGAACATGCTGTCGTACACGTCAATTCAGAGCATCCCAAACATGCTCAATGGGTGACATGTCAGGCCATGGAATTATGTCAGGCTTCCAGGAATTGTGTACATAATTTGCAATATGGGGCCGTACATGATCATGATGAAACATGAGATGATGGAGATGGATAAATGGCACTCCAATGGGCCTTAGGATCTCATCACGGTATCTCTGTGGATTCAAATTGCCATTGTGTTCATTGTCCATACCATAACCCCACCGCCACCATGGGGCACTCTGTTCACAACCGCTCACTCACACTATGCCATACACGTGGTCTCCGGTTGTGAAGCCTTTTGGAGGTACAGGAAAATGATCTAAAATGACGTTGGAGGCGGCTTATGGTAGAGAAACTAACATAACATTCTCTGGCAACAGCTCTGGTGGACATTCCTGCAGTCAGCATGCCAATTGCACGCTCCCTCAAAACTTGTGGCATTGTGTTGTGACAAAACTGCACATTCCAGAGTAGCCTTTTATTGTCCCCTGCACAAGATTCATCTATGTAATGATCATTCTGTTTAATCAACTTCTTGATATGCCACACCTGTCAGGTGGATGGATTATCTTGACAAAAGAGAAATGCTCACTAACAGGGATGTAAACAAATTTGTGTACAACATTTGAGAGAAATAAGCTTTTTATGCGTGTGGAACATTTCTGGGATCTTTTATTTGAGCTCATGAAACATGGGACCAACGATCTACAAGTTGCATTGATATTTTTGTTCCGTGTACATACATTTACATTTTGATAATTTGGCAGATTCTCTTATCCAAAGCGACACACAGTCAGTGCATCCAACTAAGGTAGGTAAGACAACCACATCACAGTCATTGCAAGTTATATCTTCCTTAATAAAGCAGCTATCAGGGAAACAAGAGTAACCGACCTACCTCTTTCTGAGACTCGGTGGCCTCCAGTAGAGGGTGCCAGTGAGCGATGGGCTTGCGGGGATAGGCCAACATCTCGTTCCAGTGGTCTCTACCCAGTCCCTCTGCATGACTGCCGACTCTGTTCACACCTATGATCTCATTGTGTCCCACCCTGTGTAGAAAAAAGGCAAATGGCACCCATTAACACTTCAGCCACATCTGGCATGTAACTTTACATTTTCTCTTCTACTATTAGCAGAACCGACAGTTGGAATCTCATGGTTGTAGCATAAACAAACCAGACCTAGGTTCAAACACTATTTCCAATATCAAAATTACTTTCACCTACATTCTGTAGTAAGTATTCAGATAACCTTTATTTGAAAGCAAAGTAGTTGAATATTGGAATGCATTTGGAAATACAATAAAAATATGAATATACACGGACTCAAATCCATTCCCATATTTAACCCAGGCATTTGAAAATAGTATTTCACATAAGTATTTGAAAATACTTCCAAATACAATTTGGAAGACTATTTGGTTTTTACAAATAACTGTTCAAATACTCAAATAAAGGTACTTGTTTTGGGCTACGTATTTGAAAATACTGAAATACACAGAAAAAGTATTTCAAAATCATAAATACTCAGACATGTATTTCAGCCCAGGTCTAACACAAACAGATCAATAACAATAATTTACTAATTATTCTTGATAATAATAAGGGCAATTATAACAAATGATATGGCAATACAAACAAGTATATATATATTATGATAATGGCATACAAGTCATAGTCCATGACGGATATATGCAGGCTGACTTGGTCCATGTTCTCAGGGGGGATGTCGAAGATGATAGCTTCGTTATAGGTGGGGTTCAAAGTGTTCCTCTTGATGGTGGTTTTCCTCTTTTTTAAGCGCCGTCCGTCACTCTCCAGGGAGACCTTGACATAGGGGTCTGCCAATAAACAAGAAAAAATATGATTTGATTTCTTTAAAACTAAAAGTGCTTAGCTACTTAAAGGATCAAGCTGACCTGACTCTAGCTACATTATGTGATATGTAAATTAGCTAAGTATGTCTCTTGTGTGTTACGAAACCAGATATATGATACCAAATCAGATTACATTTTTGTCTTGTAATTGAGCATAGGCCTACACTCTTTTACCATAGAGATGGCCAAATCAATGCGTAGAACAAGAGTGAACAACAGTGTTTAAGGTAAAACAAGCACAAAACCTTTTAAAGTGAACCCACTGACTCAACTATACCTGAGTATCCTGTGATGTCCATGGCCTTGAGGTTTCTGCACTTGATGACGGTCATGGTGAGTCGGCCTGCGGTTGGCAGGTAACAGAGAGAGAACATGATCTCCCCCAGGTCTACACTCTCCTGTGTTCAAGGCCACAGACAAAACACAGAACAGAAGGAAACAGTTATCACACATTACAATGCCACTAATATTGTTAAAAGTATAGTTGAATGAATTTACATGTTTAGATATTTGTTTCCTTACTTTGAAAGCAGTCTATGTACAATGTCTGATGTAAAAAGGGCTTTATCAAACACATTTGATTGGAAAATTGATTGACTTACAGAGGTGGCGTACTGAATGTCCTTCCAGATGGCCGTCTCGCGAGAGAGGTCCGACACCTCAAACAGGTTCTCTAGGATGACCTCGCCGATCATGTCGTGGCTGGAGAAGCGGTCAAAGTCAAAGATGCTCAGGTGCAGCTTCCTGCTGCCCAGCTCCTCGTAGGGCACTGTGAACTGGAAGGACTCGTCAAACATGGGGTTGAGAGTCTTGCGATGGACGCGAGTCTGAAACTTGCGCTTGCGGTCAGGCAGGAGGTAGATTTTGACATAGGGGTCGGAGCTGCCGCATAAGTCCTTGGCAGGCAGGTCGAAGGCCTTGAGGATGTTGACGAAGAGCGCCTCGGACTCATAATCGTACTTGAGGGAGAAGTTGATCTTGCCACAGGTCTTGGAGGACTCGTCGGCCTCCAGGGGGCTCTGTTTGTAGAGCTCTGGCTGAATGCGACCCAAACTGGCCAGGCTGGTGGGTTGGTCCTCTGCATAGGGGAAGTCGCTGCCTCGGTCAAGGCTGGTGACATGGTGAATTTGTCGGGGGAGGTGCTTCTTGAAGGAGCTGTGCCTGGAGACATGGAGACATTTTTGCCAGTTGAATCATTGTCATGGACAATTTACACACTCAAGCAGTGAAATAATGCTAGTACCATATGGCATGTCTGGGAAATCTGTGCCCTCGCATCCCTTCAGAATAATGTCAGATTCCAATTTAGAGTAAATGGAATCACTTTTTCTTTCTGGTATTAGATGATTTTGTTTTTTCTTCATTTAGCGCAATAGGAACGACACGGCAGTAGGGGCATTCAACTGACAACCTCATAATTTTTTTATCTATTTATCTATCTCATCTATCTGTATTTATCTATCTCATCTTAAAGGTCACAAACGAAGATATTACAGGGGTGGATATTCTCTGTACCACTATGATACACTATAAATAGCCACTTCCTGACAACATCTCATACTATTACCTCAATACTAAAACATGGCCTGGGCATAAACTGGACCTCAGAGGAGCCCTGTCTAACCTATTTAAGTAGGATGCCCATAGACACGGATATTAGGTCAGTTTTGTGTTACTCCACCCAAATGGTTAGGATTTGGGAAGGATATACTAATAAGCTGGTACTAGGGATGCCTCCTAAATGGCACCCTATTACCTGTACAGTATATTGTACTAGTTTGAAAAGGGCCCAAGTCAAAAGTAGTGCACTATGTAAGGAATAGGGTGCTGTTTGGGACACAACCTAGGTCTGTGTTTAAGGGCAACTTCCTCCCGGAGCCTGACCTATTGGAGGAGGCAGGCTCGGTGGTCTGCCTGGTCATGCGCGTGCGGCGTAGGAAGTGGTCTTTCATGGACAGCTGCACCTCGGCAGGGATGTTAGGTGACGTGTGGCTGATCTTCACCGCAGCCTCCAGGAAACTCGCCGGATCCGAAGGATTCAGTTTGTCAGATGCCATGGCGTGCACGTGCGTGTGTGCGCGTACAAGAGTAGGCCTGAGGGCATGTGCTGAGAAGGCTCTGTCGTAGGGTCTGTCAGAGGCAGAGGAGGGGGGGGCGGCGGCGGGGGCAAGGGCAGTGGCACTGGAGGAGAGGTCCTTGGTGCGCCAGGGCAGCCAGCACAGCTTCCAGGAGGCAAAGACGATGACGCCCAGCAGGGCCAGGCCACAGGCCACGAACCCCAGGAGTAGGAAGCTGAAGGAGAGATCTGGAGGAGGCAATGGATGGATGGAAGAAGGGATGGAGGTGAAAGAGAAGAAAGAAAAGGGGAGGGGAAAGGTCAAATGAGCTATTTGTTTTGCCAAGTCTGTGCTCACCTAAAGGGCAGGGTCCTAAAATGGTGCTAATTCAGGTGTCATGCTTTGGCACGATTCAGCTTGAACCCTAAATAATAATAAAGTCTGGAATGAGTTACATGTCTTTGATTACAAATAATCTATGAAGGAATTTAAAGTAATGAGAAATACGCCTTCATATCTCTCTCTCTCTCTCTCTCTCTCTCTCTCTCTCTCTCTCTCTCTCTCTCTCTCTCTCTCTCTCTCTCTCTATGTCCCTCTCGCACACACAGATGCAGAGTGCAAGTGCTCACTGTTTGACTTGCAAATGAGCTAAATGTAATTATCCAGAAACAGTCCCACAATACATTTTACCAAGGAGCAAAGCCACACTCATAACCAGACAATTTTTCTATAAACCTAGTTGAACAAATAATATCTCAAATTATTGTTTGACCATAATCTCAGAAGTGAGATTTTAAATTAAGATTTTTTTTTCCTGAGGCAGAGATAAAGCAAGTAGCACAAAGGGTGGAGCTTTAACGCTGAATCTTGGTCTGATGGTGGTTTAATAAGCTCTGTTCATCATACGGGAGTGTGCTGAGCCTGCTGCTGTGGCACAGGATCTGTGCCGTGTCCCAAATGGTACCCCATTCTCTGCATAGTGCACTAGTGTACTACATAGGGAATAGGGTGCCATTTGGGACTCAAGCCTGGATTTGGGAGACACATTTTCCCTCAACAGTCCAGTCAGCACATGTATTTTTTTATTTTTTTATTTCACCTTTATTTAACCAGGTAGACCAGTTGAGAACAAGTTATCATTTACAACTGCGACCTGGCCAAGATAAAGCAAAGCAACAACAACAACACAGAGTTACACATAGAATAAACAAACGTACAGTCAATAACACAATAGAAAAATCTGTATACAGTGTGTGCAAATAAAGTAAGGAGGTAAAGGCAATAAATAGGCCATAGTGGCGAAGTAATTACAATTTAGCAATTTACACTGGAGTGATATATGTGCATCCTCTTGGTGGAGAGAATTTAGGACAACTGGTAATCCCTCTATACTCGAAAATAAAAAGTTGGAATTTCACAGTCACTCAAAATTCTGTGGCTTACTTACACCCTGATTATCTTTTGGGATATTGAAATGATCTGAGTTGGTGGTTGGGTGACTAACCCACTATGAAGTTTAATGTACCTTCAATAAGTGAAATAGCTAAGTGCTTCTAAGTATCACCTCCCGCCGCCGGTGCTCAAAAGCCTAAACAAAAACCATCAGAACAATTTTGCCCTTTGAGTGTATTTATGTTTAGTGTTTTTTTTGCTGTAATACATTTTTAAGTACCAGCAGTTTATTGAGATGTACGTTAATTGGTCTCCAGGCACACACACACACACACACACACACACACACACACACACACACACACACACACACACACACACACACACACACACACACACACACACACACACACACACACACACACACACACACACACACACACACACACACACACACACACACACACACACACACACACACAGACTTCAAATCAAATATTGATGTGAGAGCAATGCAAGTTTGTACAATTACTACACATCTCACATCTTTGACATCTCAGCCTAATGCTAAACCCAAAGCCAAGAGATGGTAATAGGTGGTATTCAGTGTTCATACAGTAATTTAATCTAGCGTGTGTCTTTTTAAATCAATAGATGTCAGAGAGTAAGCCTACTGTGTTCATTATATTGTACAGTATTTGCAGTTTTTATTCATCATAAAATTGTGGAAACCTATGTATAAAAAAGAACAAATGTATTTTGTGAAAAATGTCTGGACATAAAGGCATGATGCAGTACAATTGGATCTTACTGTCTGTAAAATGGGGGAAACGACCACATTTAATGTATCTGCTGCACTGCTCTGGCTGAAAGAACATGCAGTGAGACCAGACCAGCAGAGCTTTTTCAGGTACTCATAAATCTAATTAAACCTTTCTTTGTAGCAGAGACACAGAGAGAAACCAAAGCCCCAGGGTTTGTTCTCCTTGTCAAGTGCCCTCATATACAACTTGGTCTCAAAAGAATCCTTGCTATTCGACATTTCCACTCCCACTCTCCCCAACCCCTTAATTCTGAGAGCTGCAGTCTCAAACACAACATGCCAGGTAAACAGTCAGGTCCAACATTATTACATTTACATTTACATTTAAGTCATTTAGCAGACGCTCTTATCCAGAGCGACTTACAAATTGGTGCATTCACCTTATGACATCCAGTAGAACAGTCACTTTACAATAGTGCATCTAAATCTTAAAGGGGGGGGTGAGGGTGAGAAGGATTACTTATCCTATCCTAGGTAATCCTTAAAGAGGTGGGGTTTCAGGTGTCTCCGGAAGGTGGTGATTGACTCCGCTGTCCTGGCGTCGTGAGGGAGTTTGTTCCACCATTGGGGGGCCAGAGCAGCGAACAGTTTTGACTGGGCTGAGCAGGAACTGTACTTCCTCAGTGGTAGGGAGGCGAGCAGGCCAGAGGTGGATGAACGCAGTGCCCTTGTTTGGGTATTGGCACTCTTGATAAAGATGAGCAGAAAAGACTGTAGAAAATAAATAATACAAATACTGAGCTATATTGTACGCAATTTTAAAAAAGGAAAAATTTGTCTCTGGACTAATTGAAAACTTGTAGTTTGAATTGAAGAGGGCAGTCCATAAGCACAGATAAAGGATATCAAGGATCTGGAAAGATTCTGTATGGAGGAATGGTCTACGATCCCTCCCAATGTGTTCTCCAATCTCATAAACATTTTAGAAAAAGGCTCAGTGCTGTTATCCTCACAAGGTGAGCTATTGAAAGGTGTTGAAAACAGGGGTGTCAATCATTTTGATCCCCATCTTTTTGAGAGGAAAAAGTAGTACTTGTTAAACATAATATATGTATTTAAAAATTGCATTAGTATATCATATATAATTTCCCATGTTTTTGTGCAATATAGCTCATTATTTGTATTCTTTATTTTTTCTCATCTTTATGAAGGGTGCCAATAACTTGGGACCTGACTGTATGTAAGCAATCGAGAACATTCGTTCTTTTTTATTTATTTAACCAGGCAAGTCAGTTAAGAACAAATTCTTATTTACAATGACAGCCTAGGAACAGTGGGTTAACTACCTTGGTCAGGGGTAGAATGACAGATTTGTACTTTGTCAGCTCAGGGATTTCATCTAGCAACCTTTAGCTTACTGGCCCAATGCTCTAAGCACTAGGCAACCTGCCACCCCAACTTCCCAGTTCTTACACTAATTCTCTATGTCTTGGTGGATGATGTGCGATAAAAAGCTCAAAAATAACAACTAATCACCCTTGACTGGGACGATTTGCGGTGTCTCATCAGGAGTCAAGTGGCAGCAAGATGGCTCCTCTTAAATCATCTTTAAGCAATTACCCCAGCAGCCTCCTCGGCTATTTATAGGCCTCAGCTGTCTCACACATTGGCCACTTTATCATTCTCCCCACTCAATACTTTGCACCTGGGATTTACCCACAGAGATTATATTTATGAGGGATCGGCCAGTTAACTAATTTATTATTGTACAAAAATTACATCGGTATGGGATCATCCCTTCATCTGCAATGACCACATGATTAGGGCTGACAATACACAGGAAATGGGCTACCTGTCTGAAGAGGAAATATACATTATCCAGCTGGTTATAGTGGTTCTGTTGGAGAAAACACAGCCCATCAAAAGGCAAGACAAGAGCACAGAAATATTATTTTCCCATTCCATTGTCAAGTAAAGGGTATAACAGTATTATATATAATGTATGTCATTAAAGGGATACTTTGGAATTTTGGCAATGAGGCCCTTTACTTCCTCAGAGTAACTTTTTTTTATTTAACTAGGCAAATCAGTTAAGAACAAATTCTTATTTAAAATGACAGCCTAGGAACAGTGGGTAAACTGCCTTGTTCAGGAACAGAACAACATATTTTTACCTTGTCAGCTTGGGGATTTGATCTTCCAACCTTTCGGTTACTGGACCAACATGCTAACCATTAGGCTACCTGCCACCCCCATGGATACCATTTTTATGTTTCTGTGTCCAGGAAGTAAGGGAGTTAGATGTAGTTTTGCAAGCCAATGCTAACTAGCATTAGTGCAATGACTGTAAGTTTATGGGTATCTGATAGCATGCTAACAGTTACCATATATGTCCAGTCATTGCGCTAACGCTAGTTAGCAATTGTGCTAACACTTGTTAGCAACTTCCTTCAAACTGTACGCAGAGACACAACAATGGTATCCACGAGTTCATCTGACTCTGGGGAATGTTATCGGTTTTGGTTTTCCATTTATATTTCGAGGTAGCATGTTAGCACATAGGGCGCACCAATTGGTGTCACGTCGTTAGTAAGTATGTGGTATATCTGTGCTGGCTTGTCCATCTCATTAGTCGGAAGTGTTTGTTTTGCTCCATATTCTTTTACTCTCGATCCTAAATTGTGGATTTTTCTTTTAGTTTGTCTTTTCGGAGGCAAGCATAGTGGGCATCCACGGTGGGTGTCTTTCAGAACCCTTTTGAACACCTTTCTGTTTTGTTTTCGTGGTCAGAGAGTTTTTGCTTTGTTAGTTCCCTTTGTTGTGAGCAATATTTTGAGTTTGTCAGGTGGGAAAGTAACAGGAAATCCTGAAGTGTACAAAACATCAAGGACACCTGCTCTTTCTATGACATACACTGACCAGTTGAAAGCTATGATCCCTTATTGATGTCACTTGTTAAATCCACTAAAATCAGTATAGATGAAGGGGTGTGCGAAGAGTTAAAGAAGGATTTTTGTGGGTGCCATTCAGAGGGTGAATGGGTAAGAAAACACCGGTTTGGGTCAAGAACTGAAACACTGCTGGGTTTTTCACGCACAACAGTTTCCAGTGTGTATCAAAAATGGTCCATCACCCAAAGGACATCCAGCCAACTTGACACAACTGTGGGTGGGAAGCATTGGCGTCAACATGGGCCAGCATCCCTGTTGAATGCTTTTGACACCTTATAGAGTCCATGCACTGACAAATCGAGGTTGTTCGTAGAACAAAAAAGGTAGGAGGTGCAACTCAATGTTAGGAAGTTGTTCTTAATGTTTTGTAGACTCAAGTTATTTTATGTATGGGTGGTCCTGGGAATCAAACCCACTACCCTGGCATTACAAAATCCATACTCTACCAACTGAGCTACAAAAGATGACAAAACAAAATAAATATGTTTTACTGTTATAGTATAGCCTCCATCCTATAGCTCCTCCCAACTGTGCAGCGCAGCCTCCACATAAACTGACATTTCGGTTAAGTGCATCAGAAAAATTGCAGGCAACATTTTCCCTAAGCTGCAGCCCTGGTGACCCTGTGTACAGTATAGTATGAAGGAAAGAAAGGCACACTTCTTCAGTGTGAGGATATTTACAGACAAGCAATTACTGGGATTGCCATGTGGAAACTCACCACAACCCTTGAGGTATAGGCCTACCTACTTCCAACAATCCCCTATTTAAAAGGGGCTATTACTGAACTGTTGCCAAATGAAAAACATTAAAATAGCCCTATTGTAAACAAAGCAAGGTTATTACAAAAAATCAGTTTAGTTTCAGTTAGTTTTCAGACTTATTTGGTTTCAGTTTGATGAAAACATTTCTATTTCGTTTTTATATTATTTAGTTTCAGTTTTAGTTGTAGAGTTAGGGACAGAAAGTAGCCCATGTGTGGGAGGCTAGGAGCCATTTTTTGTGTTGTAGGCCTATAGTTTGTTCACTTCTTGCCACTAGGGGGCTGGCTGTAAGGTGATAGGCCAGGACCATAGACTTGGATAGACATACCATATCTATATCTCTGTCATGTTTGTGTCTGTGAGAGCAAGGGCAGCGCCATTGAGGCCATCTCCATCTTCAAATCGTCAAATTTCTTCTTCACAAGTAAAATTCATTGGCTGATGCCTCCTGATGACCCCAGCTGTCACGACTCCAACCGGGTCATCAGGTCATGCCAACTGAGTCATCAGGAGAGATCAGCCAATAAAGTTGACTAAATCAAAATGGAAAAAGTCCTCAATGGTGCTGCCCATGCTAACACAGGCTTTAGGGCACTAGAGGACTCCATACAACGGACATGCTGTAGGATTGGTTAGGTTTAAATTATAAATAAACCCTAATGTGAGTGGTGCAATAAATATGAAACTCTCTTTCCCATGTTTTTTACTTCAGTAGTAGATGTAAGAAGAATCAAGTACCTTTACAGTACCTTTATCTGACAGAAAGGGAGAGGAAAAAACTACAAATGAAGTCATAAACATGTTATGTTTATGTAATTGTAACAGTTTAGCTTTCGTCCGTCCCTTCGCCCTGACCAGGGCTCGAACCAGGGACACTGTACACACAGATAATTGACACCCACGAAGCATTGTTACCCATCGCGCCACAAAAGCTGTGGCCCTTGCAGAGCAAGGGGAACAACTACTTCAGGTCTCAGAGTGAGTGACGTCACTGATTGAAACGCTATTAGCGCACACCACCGCTAACTAGCTAGCCATTTCACATCGGTACATAATATTAAACATGTATCACTGACTAACCCCTTCAAATAGGGTTAATAAAAGCAGCTGCAACAACAGCAAAAACATAAGCAATACAACACTTCTTCATTTTCTGGTTTATCTTCTCGTTCCAGAGAGGTGGCCGTTCTGTTTCTCCATGAACACTTGGGATGCAGGGCAGAAACCAGATCTAGTACCACAGTGCACAGCTTTGGACAAACAGCCATCCTTGCCTGCCAAAACTGGTGAGGGGACTCTGTAAACATGCCCCCATTTACTTCTTCTAGATATTTCCGCAGCACGGGGCACTTAGTGTCCTGCCAGGTTGACCCTTTGGCTTGACAGTGACTTCAGACACAATCTTCAAAGTGAGGAAGCTATATTTCTGAAGCACTGTGGTCGAGATTCTTGCTAGATTTATTGTGCTGGCATCTTCCTGGGGTCCTGCTGCTCCATGGCTGTACTCTGATTTGCTGAAGTACAAAATACTTTGATTCCCTCATCAGGGGCTCCATCTCAGTTGAGCGAAGTGCCAGAGACACACTTGGATCCATCAGACAAGCTGCTGCAGGGATTGGATCGAAGTTGGCTGCAAAGGATTCAGTATGCGTAAGAAGTGCTCACGCAGTGACTTCAGGAGGACCTGTGCCAACTGTTTTGCAACAGTAGTTGACTTCAAGTTTGCCTCAAGGTTGAGAAGACACAGCACCACATCAGACAGCGACTGGCTGTCAGTTTGAAGTTGGTCGGTGTGGATTCGGAACTGCTGCAGCTGTTATGCAGGTGAATGAGGACCCAAAAGCGACTTGGCGAAAACAGAGTCTTTAATCCAGTAAAGTAACTTTACAATCAAAAGGCATAATTCTACTCGTAATGACGAGAACAGACTGGAGACTTGATCAAGAACTGCAGGTTGCCTCGGGAAGGCACTTGAACGTAGCAGACTCAGACACCTGCTCACCACGCAGCATCTGAGGGAAACACGACACGACAGGGCGATACATAGACACAGCACGGTGAACAATAGACAAGGATCCGACAGGGCAGGAACGGAAAACAAGGAGAGAAATAGGGACTCTAATCAGGGAAAAGGATCGGGAACAGGTGTGGGAAGACTAAATGATTGATTAGGGGAATAGGAACAGCTGGGAGCAGGAACGGAACGATAGAGAGAAGAGAGAGAGGAAGGGAGAGAGAAAAAGGGGAACGAACCTAAAAAGACCAGCAGGGGGAAAATGAACAGAGGGAAAAGCAAAATGACAAGACAATCTAAGACAAAACATGACAGCAGCACCTTCAAAAGCTGTTCTAGCTTGGCACAGTCACACTCCATGCTTCCCTGTTAGCTAGTAATAGCTAGAGATAGTGAGAAAGAGAGAGAGAGAGAGAGAGACAGAGAGAGAGAGAGAGAGAGAGAGAGAGAGGGCATGACAATGCCTATTGCCCTTAGGGAGACTGAAAAGATTTGGCATGGGTCCTCAGATCCTCAAAAAAGTGTGTGGATTCTGAACTACTGCAGCATCTTCACAGGCTGTTCTAGCTTGGTCCAGTTACACTCCATGCTTCCCTGTTAGCTAGTACTAACTAGGGATAGTGAGAGAGAGAGAGAGAGAGAGAGAGAGAGAGAGAGAGAGAGAGAGAGAGAGAGAGAGAGAGAGAGAGAGAGAGAGAGAGAGAGAGAGAGAGAGAGAGAGAGAGAGAGAGAAATGAACCTACAGAGAGATGAACCTGGAGAAGAGTCCCCTAAGCAAGCTGGTCCTGGGGCTCTGTTCACAAACAGACTCCACAGAGCCCCAGGACAGCCACACAATTAGACCCAACCAAATCATGAGAAAACAAAAAGATAATTACTTGACACATTGGATAGAATTAACAAAAAAACAGAGCAAACTAGAATGCTATTTGGCCCTAAACAGTGAGTACACAGTGGCAGAATACCTGACCACTGTGAATGACCCAAACTTAAAGAAAGCTTTGACGATGTACAGACTCAGTGAGCATAGCCTTGCTATTGAGAAAGGCCGCCATGACTCTCAAGAGAAGAGAGGCTATGTGCACACATATTTCCCTCAGATTTCCCTCCCTCAGATACCCAATTTTGAGAAACTCCCATATCTACTGGGTGAAATTGCACAGTGTGCCATCACAGCAGCAAGATTTGTGACCTGTTGCCACAAGAAAAGAGCATCCAGTGAAGAACAAACACCATTGTAAATACAACCCATATTTATGCTTATTTATTTTCCCTTGTGTACTTTAACCATTTGTACATTGTTACAATACTGTGTATATACATAATATGACATTTGTAATTGATGACATTTGTAATGATAACAAGATCAAACAGGTGCCATTAATACAGGTAACGAGTGGAGGACAGAGGAGCCAGTTACAGGTCTGTGAGAGCCAGAAGTATTGCTTGTTTGTAGGTGACCAAATACTTATTTTCCACCATAATTTGCAAATAAATTCGTTAAAAATCCTCAATGTGATTTTCTGGATTTTTTTCTTCTTATTTTGTCTGTCATAGTTGAAGTGTACCTATGATGAAAATTACAGGCCTCTCTCATCTTTTTTAGTGGGAGAACTTGCACAATTGGTGGCTGTCTAAATACTTTTTTGCCCCACTGTATATACAGTGCCTTGCGAAAGTATTCGGCCCCCTTGAACTTTGCGAACTTTTGCCACATTTCAGGCTTCAAACATAAAGATATAAAACTGTATTTTTTTGTGAAGAATCAACAACAAGTGGGACACAATCATGAAGTGGAACGACATTTATTGGATATTTCAAACTTTTTTAACAAGTCAAAAACTGAAAAATTGGGCGTGCAAAATTATTCAGCCCCTTTACTTTCAGTGCAGCAAACTCTCTCCAGAAGTTCAGTGAGGATCTCTGAATGATCCAATGTTGACCTAAATGACTAATGATGATAAATACAATCCACCTGTGTGTAATCAAGTCTCCGTATAAATGCACCTGCACTGTGATAGTCTCAGAGGTCCGTTAAAAGTGCAGAGAGCATCATGAAGAACAAGGAACACACCAGGCAGGTCCGAGATACTGTTGTGAAGAAGTTTAAAGCCGCATTTGGATACAAAAAGATTTCCCAAGCTTTAAACATCCCAAGGAGCACTGTGCAAGCGATAATATTGAAATGGAAGGAGTATCAGACCACTGCAAATCTACCAAGACCTGGCCATCCCTCTAAACTTTCAGCTCATACAAGGAGAAGACTGATCAGAGATGCAGCCAAGAGGCCCATGATCACTCTGGATGAACTGCAGATATCTACAGCTGAGGTGGGAGACTGTCCATAGAACAACAATCAGTCGTATATTGCACAAATCTGGCCTTTATGGAAGAGTGGCAAGAAGAAAGCCATTTCTTAAAGATATCCATAAAAAGTGTCTTTTAAAGTTTGCCACAAGCCACCTGGGAGACACACCAAACATGTGGAAGAAGGTGCTCTGGTCAGATGAAACCAAAATTGAACTTTTTGGCAACAATGCAAAACGTTATGTTTGGTGTAAAAGCAACACAGCTCATCACCCTGAACACAACATCCCCACTGTCAAACATGGTGGTGGCAGCATCATGGTTTGGGCCTGCTTTTCTTCAGCAGGGACAGGGAAGATGGTTAAAATTGATGGGAAGATGGATGGAGCCAAATACAGGACCATTCTGGAAGAAAACCTGATGGAGTCTGCAAAAGACCTGAGACTGGGACGGAGATTTGTCTACCAACAAGACAATGATCCAAAACATAAAGCAAAATCTACAATGGAATGGTTCAAAAATAAACATATCCAGGTGTTAGAATGGCCAAGTCAAAGTCCAGACCTGAATCCAATCGAGAATCTGTGGAAAGAACTGAAAACTGCTGTTCACAAATGCTCTCCATCCAACCTCACTGAGCTCGAGCTGTTTTGCAAGGAGGAATGGGAAAAAATTTCAGTCTCTCGATGTGCAAAACTGATACAGACATACCCCAAGCGACTTACAGCTGTAATCGCAGCAAAAGGTGGCGCTACAAAGTATTAACTTAAGGGGGCTGAATAATTTTGCACGCCCAATTTTTCAGTTTTTGGTTTGTTAAAAAAGTTTGAAATATCCAATAAATGTCGTTCCACTTCATGATTGTGTCCCACTTGTTGTTGATTCTTCACAAAAAAATACAGTTTTATATCTTTATGTTTGAAGCCTGAAATGTGGCAAAAGGTCGCAAAGTTCAAGGGGGCCGAATACTTTCGCAAGGCACTGTATATATATATATATATATATATATATATATATATATATAACAATTTTACAAATATTAAAACTGCATTGTTGGTTAAGTGCTTGTAAGTAAGCATTTCACTGTAAGGTCTACATCTGTTGTATTCGGCACATGTGACAATACAATTAGATTTGATTTGACTTGACAGAGAGAGAGAGCGACAAGAGAGTGAGAAATAGAGAGCTCCACTTCACTATCACTTTGATAGGACTCAACAAAATAACAAGGTAGAAAATGGACATTATTTTCCAATGTCTAGACACAATGCTGAATTGTTATGTATCAGAGAGAGAAATGTTATGTCTGCCTATTGATTTAGTCAATTCCATGAAACATCTGGTAGAAAAACAAAATGTATCATCATTATAATAGAAAGACCAAACAGAACAAAATATATTATCATATGAATAAACAAAACAGTAAACTCAAAAGGGCACGTTTGAGAGTGCCAATGTTATATACTTTCATACAATACAATTACAATTACATTTGAATTTGACATTTGTCTCAAGATAATAACTATGCTAAGAAATAATGTTGCGTTTAGTGGAATTTTTTAAAGATTTGTGTGAATAAAATATTTAATAAAAATTAAACACGCCAAAAAAGCAGTTTACACCAGGGAATATAAATTGAACTCCAGAGTTGGTGTTCAGCAATTCATTTCCATAACTGGTCTAGCCACCCAGAGGATGATAATGTGGGACAAAATCATGCTGAGTTGTTGAGGCTAGTAATTAAACAAGGCTGAGAATCCTACAGCGTGATTCGTGAACACATTATTAACATGTTTCTCGACAAGAACGCTCCCCCAAACCAAATGAGAGCTCAGACGGTGGGATTCGAGCAGGAAATGCACACCGGTTCCTTTTACAAATACAGCTCATTATGTGAAAACCTACAGCAACCTACAGCATTGTCACCAACCCCTGGGTTATATAAATAAGAAGTATCATTGAGACACACACGCACGCACGCACGCACGCACGCACGCACACACACACACACACACACACACACACACACACACACACACACACACACACACACACACACACACACACACACACACACACACACACACACACACACACACACACACACACACACACACACACACACACACACACACACACACACAACAGACAAGTGTCCTTGCAGATAAAGCAGCGGGGCAGGGGGATGACGGGAGTATCCTGTCCCTTTCCTGTCCCTTTCTTATGTGTGTGAAAGTGGGTTAGATTAGTATTTGTTGGGCTGGAGACTGAGGAGAGTGTGGACGGGAGATAAGAGAGAGAAAGGCCAGGCTTGCAGGTTTTGATGGACATAGCCGGTCATTCTGAAGAGAAGCTGCCGAGAGGTAGCCAAAAAGAGCGCTTGGCTGAGCAAATGTCCCTAAATCTGACCAAGACTGTTATAAAAAATATTTTTAAAAGTCCTATTTTGGGAAAAGTCAAGTTATTCAAAACTGTCTGTTGGAGAATGAAACCATGTGATTTTAACCAAGAATGGACTCTGAAACATTGCCTTAGGCTAGCCTTGTCTCACTTACCAAGCTGGAAAGCAAAGACTATTAAACTAGTAGAGCCCAAACAATGGTATGCTACCTGATGAATGTCCTGTCCAACCAACCAAATATACCCATCTTCTGTTAAAGACACAGAGGGAAAGATCCTGAAGTAAACACTGTGACTCTGCAGACTTGTCTCTGGGTGCTAAAGCGCCTTATGCAATTTCCAAACCCAACTCCAACAGCCTACATAACATATGCCAGGCATGGTCAAAAATAGAGCATTATAAAAATAAAGGTTTTACAGTAGCCTTGATAAAAAGTGACTACTCTCACATTATGCTCTTGTGAAAAGTAATGGAGAGATCAGTTTTGGATGAATTGTACTGTGCTTTTTATTTATTTTCAAACTCTACTACACCTTAAAAAAAATTGCATGCTACAGAACTCACCAATAACATATTGAGTGGTGAGTTACTGTATGAAAGAAATGATGTACTATACATATATAATTGACCCGAGCAGAAGGATTTGCTAGCCACTATTCAATATGCTATCCTCTCTTAGGGATCTGATTGACTGACAGTTTGAGTTGATAAATGAATGGAGGGATCATCCCCTGCAGCCAAAACAGTCAAACCTGATTTCTAACATTAATTAGACAAGAGTGAATAGATTCACATCTCTTGTAAAAAATCTTGTGTTTTAGGTGGCTGAGAGCTAAACGTGGCCAATCCTGCTCATGGAGCTCTTACCCCATCTCCTCTCTTTCTCCATAGATTAATCAGCCATAAACATCTAATTCGTCAACACCTGGACCCTTGGGGGGACTGACTTCCAAAGTAATCATTCAAATCAATACAAATCCATTTGGGTGCTGCTTTTTTATAAAGTCATTCATCATGTGAGGTTAGACAAAAGACCACGACCCAACCTTCCCTTTCAGAGGAACAAGAAAAGGGCAACAGTGGCAAAGAAAATCTCCCAAGACTGACAGATTGAGGTTGAGCACCAGATAGCGAGTTATCTTCTGGACGGCACAATGCAGGAGTTTGCATGACCGTCACAGCTGGTCAGTTATGGCCAATCTCCGGTCAAAAAGGCTTTGGTTGTTCAAATGCTGACTTGAATAAAGGGTAAACCCATTTGAATTCAATCACTTCTTGACAGCACCCATTTTGAAGCAGTCATACATATTTGCCCATGGTAAAAGTGCTCAGAAAGTGACTTTATGGATCTGAATGCAAAGACATTCAAAAGATAGAGATGCTCAAGGTTGACCCATTTTGCATACCCCAACATACCATGAGACATCATGTCTTCATCACTGGAAAATATAAACGGTTGAGTTTGATATCATTTATGGTCCAAAAAAGTCACTTTCTGACCTCTTCTTCCATGGACAAACATGTATGTAAAGTTTCGTTTAAATCAAAAGTGATTGAGTTCAAATGGATTTGCTTGGATGACTGGATCCTGAATGTGAAGACGTCCATGGCTCACATGATCAAGGATCAGGCTTGAGTTTTTGATGCAGAATAGATCCAGTCCTACAGTGCACCCATCGGGCCCTGGTCAAAATCAGTGCTCTATATAGGGGATAGGTTGCCAATTGGGATGCAGCCTTACTCTGTGTGGTTCTGTCCAGTACCTGGGGGATGATAGAGGCACACTGTATAACAGGCCCAATCTCCGCACTGACCAATGGATGCTCACACTTACCTCCTGACACATTGCTATTCATGCCCTGATGGGTTGAATGAATGGTTGCCTGGTATTGGTTGATGCTGTCCAGATGAACCTTCATTGGACAAATTCTGTTACACTTTGTTAATTCACTTACGTGCCCATCGTAAATACCCAAAGTGCTTCCTGCGACATCAAAAATAAATCACCAATGAAATCCTAATTGACCACAATGTTGAATGAATCAGACGTTACCGGGGCCTTATCTGGAGTGGTAGCTGTCACCAGTCATACAGGTCCAAAGGAGACTCACGAGTCACTGCACACCATATCAACATGCTGTCATGGTAACAGTTGCAGGAGCCCTTCAAATAAGTATGCATAAAACATAATGAGGAGTCTTCCAAAATGTTACACCACAAAGCACTATATACAGTGCATTCAGAAAGTATTCAGACCCCTTGACTTTTTCCACATTTTGTTACATTACAGCCTTATTCTAAAATTGATTAAATTGATTAAAATGCTTTTTTTCCTCATCAGTCTACACACAGCACCCCATAATGACAAAAAAAACAGGTTTTTAGAAATGTTAAAGATTTTAAAAAAAATACCTTATTTACATAAGTATTCAGAACCTTTGCTATGAGACTCGAAATTGAGCTCCGGTGCATCCTGTTTCAATTGATCATCCTTAAGATGTTTCTACAACTTGATTGGAGTCCATCTGTGATAAATTCAAATAATTAGACATGATTTGGAAAGGCACACACCTGTCTATATAAGGTCCCACTGTTGACATTGCATGTCAGAGCATAAACCAAGCCATGAGGTCAAAGGAATTGTCCGTAGAGCTCCGAGACAGGATTGCGTCGAGACCCAGACCTGGGGAACCGTACCAAAACATTTTTGCATCATTGAAGGTCCCAAAAAACCCAGTGGCCTCCATCTTTCTTAAATGGTTTGGAACCACCAACCCTCTTCCTAGAGTTGTCTTCCCGGCCAAACTGAGCAATCGGGGGAGAAGGGCCTTGGTCTGGGGGGTGATCAAGAACCGGATGGTCACTCTGACAGAGCTCCAGAGTTCCACTGTGGAGATGGGAGAACCTTCCAGAAGGACAACCATCTCTGCAGCATGCCACCAATCAGGCCTTTATGGTAGAGTGGCCAGATGGAAGCCACTCCTCAGTAAAAGGCACATGACAGCCCACTTGGAGTTTGCCAAAAGGCACCCGGAAACACTCTCAGACCATGAGAAACAAGATTCTCTGGTCTGATGAAACCAAGATTGAACTCTTTGGCCTGAATGCCAAGCATCACGTCTGGAGGACGTGAAGCATGGTGGTGGCAGCATCATGCTGTGGGGATGTTTTTAGGCAGCAGGGACTGGGAAAGTGATAGATGAATGGAGTTAAGTACAGAGAGATCCTTGATGAAAACCTGCTCTAGAGCGCTCAGGACCTCAGACTGGAGCAAAGGTTCACCTTCCAACAGGACAACGACCCTAAGCACACAGCCAAGACAACACAGGAGTGGCTTCAGGACAAGTCTCTGAATGTCCTTGAGTGGCCCAGCCAGCCTGGACTTGAACCGGATCGAACACCTCTGGAGAGCAATAGCTGTGCAGCAACGCACCCCATCCAACCTGACAGAGCTTGAGAGGATCTGCAGAGAAGAATGGGAGAAACTACCCAAATACAGGTGTGCCAAGCATATAACATCATACCCAAGAGGACACGAGGCTGTAATCACTGCCAAAGGTGCTTCAACAAAGTACTGATTAAAGGGTCTGAATTCTTATACTTAAATCTGTTTTTTTTTTGTATTATAATTATACATTTGCAAACATTTCTTAAAACATGTTTTTGCCTTGTAATGATGTGGTATTGTGTGGAGATTGATGAGGGGCAAAACTATTTAATCAATTTTAGAATAAGGCTGTAATGTAACAAGATGTGGAAAACATCAAGAAGTCTGAATACTCTCCAAATGCACTGTAATACATTCACTCTGCTTTTTGTCTGTCTCTTTCTTTAAGTATTCCTCTTGTCCATGACGCACTCTCTCTGTTCTGAGACAATAGTTACTATTATATCCCTTTCTAACATGGTATTGGTGTATCTTTCTGTGTTCTTTGGGTTGGATCACATTCTTCCACAGTGTCTACAGGAAACAACAGGCCATCTAAGCTAGTTAGCGAACCAACTCTCTCTCATCTTATCTATGCCCGCCTGCCCTTAGCTTCCCATTTCAGTGAAACCTTTCCCTTAGAACTGGCCTCCAGTACATCGCCAGTATACTAACCACAGGTCCTGGGATCGGGGTGCAAACAGAACCACGGCCCAAACGGCCATGTCAGTCAGTGAGGCCACCACCATTGGATCCCGGCCAGCAACATGTCACAGGGCCAGCCTTATTAATCAGACCGTGTGGCCTGAGTGCCTGAAAAACACTCACACACTCCTGCAAGTAGAGCTGCGGACACTGAGAATGTGAATTTTTCTTGTGGGTTTGTTTGCGATAGTGTATTCACAGCACATAGATCCCACTGGGGCTGAGGCTTTTATCTGGAGGTTCATTCATGAGTGGGTTGGAACCAGACCCATGCAGACTGACTGCAATGCTGTAATTGTGAATGAACTTGGCACAAACACAAACACAAACACAAACACAAACACAAACACAAACGCACACAAACATGAAATGCAATTGTCTCGTTCTGCCCTTGAGCAGGAATGTAAGAATTGCTCATCTGACTGCAATATGTTTAATGCACTTGAAGGGTAATGGATTGAGACACAGCTCAGTACGGTGAGATCAATACTAACACAGTATGCAAGATAATATCAAATGGACTTCTTACAGTACACTACACTAATAAGGCTTTGCTTAGAGATGTTTCAAAGCAAAACACCAAAGAGCTTTGGAGGAACATTACCCTACCCTATTTCTTTATCTAGGTTTTCACATTTCAAGTAAAAGAAAAAAAGTCAAAAAGATCTGAGATAAGATTGATAAAGGGCTCTGACTCCCACAGGTGCGACACACGACAGGCAACAGTGGAAAAGGGCAGATTAACTCTGCATTTCTTCTAAGTCACAAATTGTCCTGTTTCCATTTGAAATTAGATTTTTAACCAGTCGTACTACTATATCCCCCCAATTGATCAACATTGTTATAATATTACATCAACAAGCAGCTAATATCATTTAAAGTGATAGCACTCACCGGTGACGAACACTCTCCTCTCTCTCCCTTTTTGAATCTCTGTACAAGCGCTCTCTCTTTCTCTTTTTCTAGCTCTCTTTCTTTTATCACTCTCACTCTGTTTCTCTCTCTTTATCTCTGCCACTCTTACTTTCTCTCTCTCATTCAGAGGATGCTCTCCTTACCCTTCCTCCACACCGAATGAGCTTTCAACTGGGACCCCGTTTCTATGGAGCTGTGAGCCATACAGTCAGTCAGCCAACCAACTAGCCAGTCATCCAGACAGTGTGCAGTACTAGATGCAGTATAGCCTACTGCAACTGTCCAAGGGAAGGTACTTCAGCCAAGCCTGGAGAGCAGTTACCAACCTTTTATAAATAAGACCTACAGCTGATCCATAAGGCCATTAAATATGGACCGGCTCCCTTTATTTCTTTCTAATAATAATAACAATATTAACTGTCAGTGTGCAGCGCTGGCAGTTATTAGCCCTATTAATTAGCCTCTTGAGGTTCTCCGTCTCTCCTCCTGTTCCTTTTTTTGTGGCGAGCAGAGAAAACACATTTTCATTCCTTTTATGTCCTAAAGAGAAAGAGGCTAACAGAGGAGGAGGGTGAACATGTTGGACTGTATGCATATTCATGAAATAAGCTTATGAATATCAGACACATGTGTGAAAGGGTGCCTTGGATATTACACCAGGACTGATAAAAAAGACTGGGAGGAGGAATAATCAAATACAGAAATAGGGAGCAACTTGGAGGAGAGCAGGAGAGATAACCTTATCAATTGTATACAAAGGCTAATATAATCAGTAATGGGCAGATGGACCAATGGGGACAATGTGTGCGCGGTCCATGTACTGTATGTCGTCTGGTCTTACAAGACACTACAGAACAAAATAAATGTTTCACAAATGATACGCATACAATAAGCATTGCAAGTACAGCTACCATCTAGCCACACAACACAAACAGTAAATTTCTCCTTCTCCAGGCATTGTGAAGAAACTGAGCAATTTCAAAAACGCTCTGTCTGAAACAAAATTCAAGCCTCTGCTAGAACCCATCAGGTTTATCACCAAAAATAAAGGTCTCTCAGATTGTCATACAGAGGGCAATAAAACACAAAATGGATTTGATTTAGATTTCCCCAAGATCACACAGAAGGCAAAATCTCTCCTCTTGATACTGTTAAATCTACCCATCTCTATAGCCAGAGGAAGGGTGCCGGACCTGAGTTGTGTCCAAGCTGACCTTTAGCTTTTTGTTAGGTTCAAGTGAACATATGGTTCAGGGCTGTAGTTCTCTTTGATGAGAGTGTTTAGGTTTAAACCAAACATCAACTGTCCATTTTTCCTTGTGGTTCAGAAAAAGTGTGTCGTTGTTTTGGTTAACACCACATGGCAATTTGTTCCTGAATATATACTGCAAATCAGTTTCACAAAAAATAAATAACAATTCTCTTGCCCACGGATAGTTATGACCAGGTTTGGGTACAGTAGGTTACTTTCTAAATGTAAATCAGTTACTAGTTACTTGTCCAAAATTGTAGTCAGTAATGTACCTTTTGGATTACCCAAACTCAGTAACGTAATCAGATTACATTCTGTTACTTTTAGATTACTTTCCCCTTAAGAGGCACTAGAAGAAGACAAAAATGTATGTTACCAATTGAACGACATCTATTGCAGGATAAATCAGTGTTAAAGTTTACATAGCTGGCCATATATGGATGTCAAATTTTACTTTACGGGTTGGTTATGTAGAATTCTTCTAACCCACTGCTTTCTACTGAATGTAATAATACCATTAAATTATAATTTTACATTAGAAAACCAAGTCTATCAGAATTCCAGTCATTCCAACAAATGATATACCCCTTGATCTTCAAGAATAGGACTTGGAAATATGGAAGGTGTTCCTAGTTAAAAGTTCATTTGTGGAATTTCTTTCCTTCTTAATGCTTTTGAACCTATCATTAGCGATGTGACAATGTAGGGGTGGTATACAGATAGCCCTAATTGGTAAAAGACCAAGTACATATTATGGTGAGGACAGCTCAAATAAGCAAAGAGAAATGATACTCCATCATTACTTTAAGACACGAAGGTCAGTCAATCTGGAACATTTCAAGAACTTTAAAAGTTTGTCAAGTGCAGTTGCAAAAAACATCAAGTGCTATGATGAAACTGGATCTCATGAGGACAGTCACAGGAAAGGAAGACCTAGAGTTACCTCTGCTGCAGAGGATAAGTTGATTAGAGTTATCAGCCTCAGAAATTGCAGTCCAAATAAATTCTTTACAGAGTTCAACAGACACATCTCAACATCAACTGTTCAGAGGAGACTGCATCAATCAGGCCTTCATGGTCAAATTCCTGCAAAGAAACCACTGCTAAAGGACAAAAATAATAATAAGATGAGACTGGTAACAATGTCAGTGATTTATTTAGAATTCAAGGCACACTTAACCAGCATGTTTATCATAGCATTCTGCAGTGATACGCCATCCCATCTGGTTTGCGCTATGGTGATTTTTCAGTAGTATATTGTGAAAAATTCTAGTTTCTAGTCATCACTGATCCATGTTTCAGTTTCGTTTTGTTTTGTCTGTATTACACACACCTGGTTTCAATTCCCATATCATGTTCCTTATTTAACCCTCTGGCATACATTTCTGTTCTGTCCGTGATTGTTGGTGTCTTTAGTGGTTGTTGTATGTGCTAGTGTGTATGTATGTTCCTATTTGGAATTTTTGCTTGGCTTTTTGAGTAAACTCCATTGTGTTGCTCAAAACCTGTGTCATACCTCTACATATCTGCACCCAATCGCTGACAGTAATAAAACATAATCATTAAAAGCTTTAATGGAACCTGTAGCCACACCTGTATAGCATTAGATGTACAAAATGTACAAAATAAATAGACAAACATTGTAATCCAGTTGCATGCCTGGATAAGAAATGTCATAATCAATGTAATGAATGTACTTATGATTATAGCTTGGTGGGTGCTGATATAATCTATACAATGAATGTACTTATGACTATAGCCTGGTGGGTGCTGATATAATCTATACAATGAATGTACTTGTGACTGCAGCCTGGTAGGGGCCCCTATTATTTTTTAACCAAACTGTCGCAGTTGAGCCACCAATATAATCGGTTCAGTGATTTGTAGAGGGTTAAATGATTTGTAGAGGCGGGGAAAGCCTGCCTCAAAGAAAGAACTTAGGGTGGGAAACAATAGTGGCGCGAAGCCAAAAACAGTTGATCATTTACATAGAGAGGAGTGACTATGTATGTGATGTAAAGATGAAACTGTATAAAAGGAGTGTGCTGAGGCTGGGAACAGTTGGTCTATGGACCAGCTCGGCTTGTTACTTTGTAATAAAGTTGATTTGAATTCACAATTTCCGGTTTATGAGAAATATTTTTGGACCAATATTTCTACGACAGAGCCTAGCAGGATTATCATTTGTTTTTCAACAGGATAATGACCCAATACAACCTCCAGGCTGTGTAAGGGCTATTTTACCAAGGAGAGTGATGGAGTGCTGGATCAGATGACCTGGCCTCCACAATCACCCAACCTCAACCCAATCAAGATGGTTTGGGATAAGTTGGACAGCAGGGTGAAGGAAAAGCAACCGACAATTGCTCAGCATATGTGGGAACTCCTTTAAACCTGCTGGAAAAGCATTGTAAATCAAATCGAATCATATTTGTCACATGCACCGAATACAACAGCTGCAGACCAGTGGAATGCTTACTTACAAGCCCTTAACCAACAATGCATTAAACTTTAAGAAGTTAATAAAACATTTTTAAATAAGTGTTAAGTAAAAAATAAAATATAGAAAATAAAAGTTACAAATAATTAAACAGCAGCTGTAAAATAACAAGCGGAGCTATGTACAGGGGTACCGGTACAGAGACAATGTGCGGGGGCACCGGTTAGTTGAGGTAATTGAGGTAATATGTACATGTAGGTAGAGTTAAAGTGACAATGCATAGATTATAAACAGAGAGTAGCAGCAGCGTAAAAGAGGGGTCTGTGTAGCCCTTTGATTAGCTGTTCAGGAATCTTACGGCTTGGGAGTAGAAGCTGTTAAGAAGCTTTTGGACCTTGACTTGGCGCTCCGGTACCGCTTGTCATGTGGTAGCAGAGTGAACAGTCTATGACTAGTGTGGCTGGAGTCATTTACCATTTTTAGGGCCTTTCTCTGACACCACCTGATATAGAGGTCCTGGATGGCAGGAAGCTTGGTCCCAGTGATGTACTGGGGAGTACGCACTACCCTCTGTCAGAGGCTGAACAGTTGCCGTACCAGGCAGTGATGCAACCAGTCAGGATGTTCTCAATGGTGCAGCTGTAGAACCTTTTGAGGATCTGAGGACCCATGCCAAATCTTTTCAGTCTCCTGAGGGGCAATAGGCATTGACATGCCCTCTTCACGACTGTCTTGGTGTGTTTGGACCATGATAGTTTGTTGGTGATGTGGACACCAAGGAACTTGAAGCTCTCATCCTGTTCCACTACAGCACTGTCGATAAGAATGGGGGTGTGCTCGGTCTGCCTTTTCCTGTAGTCCACAATCATCTCCTTTGTCTTGAGGTTGTTGTCCTGGCACCAAACGGCCAGGTCTCTGACCTCCTCCCTATAGGCTGTCTCCTCGTTGTCGGTGATGAGGTCTACCACTGTTGTGTCATCGGCAAACTTGATAATGGTGTTGGAGTCGTGCCTGGCCATGCAGTCATGAGTGAACAGGAAGTACAGGAGGGGACTGTGCACACACCCCTGAGGGGTTGAGAGAATGCTGGTTGAGAGAATGCCAAGAGCGTACAAAGCTATTATCAAGGCAACGGGTGGATACTTTGAAGAATCTAAAATATAACATATATTTTGATTTCTTTAACACTTTTTTGGTTACTACATGATTCCTTATGTGTGGTTTCATAGTTTTGATATCTTCACTGTTATTCTACAACATAGAAAATAGTCAAACTAAAGAAAAACCCTTGAATGAGGTGTGTCCAAACTTTTGACTGCTACTGTATATATAATTTATAAGTCCAAAAATGGATGTAGCAACTACAGATTGCACCCTTTAAGTCTATCAAAAGTGTGCAAGTTTGAGGCTGTGTCCATTAGGTTTATGGATTTTTTTTATCAGCATGATTTCGATTGAGCAATTAAAAGCCCTACTTTTATTCCATAGGCTTGGATCCACACTGTGCAGCTGTTGCAAGAACACATTTTTCACTGGCTGTCCACTGGTTTAAAAAACAATGATGAATAGGCAGCTTAAATGTATTGAATTCAACCATTATTGTGTTCAAATACACATTTCGATTTGTCAACAGACATCCACAACAACCACAATCTGAAAGGGGCAAATAGCTAAAGGAGAGAGCAGCAGTGTGATTCACATCAATATGTAGATATTATATTATATTATTATTATAGATATCAATAATAAGTGATAATAAGTGATATCCATATCGCTGTAGACTACACCACTGCTCTCATCCTTACCTCCAAGAGTTTATTCAAGTCAGATAATCTTTGGATGCCGATAGCAGTCGCACCATTGGAAGACAACTTGGATTGTAGCCTACAAAAGCCTATCCCTGCTCTTTTCCCACGATCCACCAAAGACATTTGGTGTGTCATCATAGTGGTCTCTGACTTGTGGTCAGACTCTCTCAGGTGGAACAAACTTGAACTTTTGCCTTTTTTCAATGCTGATTTGAATGTCATTGAGAAAGCATAGAAGTGTCAAAGATTTGTTTTCGCAAAGATCCTTTCTGAATTTGAAAGGAATCCTCAAAGTAATCATCTCGTTTTTCAAAAGTATCTGTAATCTAATTACAATATTTTTGCTGGTAACGTAACGGATTACAGTTACGTTTTTTTGTAATCTGTTACTCTCCAACACTGGTTATGAGTAACTATGAATCTCTCCCTTGTCCAGTCTGCTGACAGGTAATTGAATTAAATGACTAGCACTCACTTCTGTCACCATGCAATGCTTTGAGAGGGTAGTTGTCAGGATTTGGCCAGGGTTGTTCCGGTTTTTGGTCACTAGATGCCCCCATTGTGCCTTTTGACCTTTTGTTTTCCCTTGATCCCCATTATTATTTGCACCTGTGCCTCGTTTCCCCTGATTGTATTTAAACCCTTTGTTTTCCTCAGTTCTTTGGTCTGTGTTTGTATGTTAGCACCCAGCCCTAGTACTCTGTGAACTCTTGTTTATCCCGGTGGACTCTCTTGTGGAGTTCTGTTTTTTGTTCTTGTTTGTTTGTTTTTGAGTATCCTTTTGAGGCTTTTTGTGCTTTACCTTCCACCTTGTGGATTTGCCTTTTTGTCTTGAAGGATTGCCTTTGTTCTTGTGGAATTCCTTTTGTGGTTGTGGAGTTACATGTTTTCCTGAAGAACTTCACTTTTTACTTCATTAAATACACCGTCTCAAGTACTGCTGTGTCTGCCTCATCTTCTGGGTTCTGCCAACTATTCGTGGCTCAGTTGGTTTAGTGACTGTTTCTCACTCCGGAGACCCGGGTTCGTAACCAGGTCCTGACAGTAGTTAAGGATCATATCACCTCTACGTGACACCCTAGACAAACTTCAATTTGCTTACCGCCCTAATAGATCTGCAAATGATGTCATTTCCAACACACTGGAACGAACTGCAAAAATCACAGAAGCTGGAGACTCATACCCCCCCACTAGCTTTAAGCACCAGCTGTCAGAGCAGATCACTGCACCTGTACATAGCCCATCTGTAAACAACCCATCTATCTACCTTCATCCCCATACTGTATATATTTATTTATCTTGCTCCTTTGCACCCCAGTATCTCTATTTGCACATTCATCTTCTGCACATCTACCATTCCAGTGTTTAATTACTATGTTGTAATTACTTTGCCACCATGACCTATTTATTGCCTAAACTCCCTTATCTTACCTCATTTGCATTCACTGTATATAGACTTTTGTTTTATTTTTTCTACTGTATTATTGACTATATGTTTTGTTTATTCCATGTGTAACTGTGTTGTTGTATGTGTCGACTTGCTATGCTTTATATTGGTCAGGTCGCATTTGCAAATGAGAACTTGTTCACAAATTGCCTACCTGGTTAAATAAAGGTGAAATAAATAAATAAATAAAAACTGCCCTATCCCATATGGACAAGAGGAATACCTATGTAAGAATGCTCTTCATTGACTATAGCTCAGCGTTCAATACCATAGTATCCTCCAAGCTTAACTGTGCAACTGGGTCCTGGACTTCTCAACAGGAAGGTGATGAAGGTAGTAAACAACACCTCCACTACGCTGCTCCTCAACACAGGGGCCCCACAACGGTGCGTGCTCAGCCCCCTTCTGTACTCCCTGTTCACCCATGACTGCGTGGCCACGCACGCCTCCAACTCAATCATCAAGTTTGCAGACAACACAACAGTAGCAGGCCTGAATACCAACAATAACGAGGCAGCCTACAGGGAGGTGCCAGGAAAATAACCTCTCACTCACCGTCAACAAAACGAAGGAACTGATCGTGGAATTCAGGAAGCAGCAGAGGGTACACTCCCCTATCCACGTTGACGGGACCTTAGTGGAGAAGGTGGAAAGCTTCAATGGAGCAACAGTGCCTCTTCAACATAAGGAGGATGAAGAAATTTGGCTTGGCACAATTGAGAGCATCCTGTCGGCCTGTATAACTACACCGCCCACAGGACACCTACAGTACTTGATGTTACAGGAAGGCCAAAAAGATCATCAAGGACATCAACCACCCAAGCCACGGCCTGTTCACTCTGCTATCATCAGGAAGGCGAGGTCAGTACAGGTGCATCAAAGCGGGGACCGAGTGACTGAAAAACAGCTTCTATCTCAAGACCATCAGACTGTTAAATAGCCATCACTAGCCGGCTACCACCCAGTTACGCAACTCTGCATCTTAGTGGCTGCTGTGCTATATTCATAGACTTGGAATCACTGGCCACTTTAATAATGGAACACTCGTCACTTTAATAATGTTTAAAATTATGTTTACATACTGCTTTACTCATCTCATTTGTATATACTGTATTCTATTCTACCGTATTCTAGTCAAAGCCACTCTGACATTGCTCAATCTAATATTTATATATTTTTTTTTATCAGTCTATTCCACAGACGTCACCTTTTTGCCTAACCACACATGGTTCCCAAACCATATTTCCACAGATGGCCAGTTTTGGAGTCAGTTTGCGCACACCAAGAAAGCAGGGGATTGCTCTGTTTTGAACAATCCTTTCTCTGTGTAGTGGAGATGTGGCTGTCCCTTGTAGACTACTTCTGGCCAGATTAGCATCAGTGTGCATTAAAGATGGGGAAGTGCCTAGTGTTGGGGGAAGGGAAGCCTCCAAGTCCCATCTCTGCCTTCTCAAGAGCAACAGTGTAATTTGTGGTAAATTTATACAGTTCACCGACTTGGGGTAGCCAGATGTCGATCCACAGCAGCTATTGGGGTGTTTAGTGAGATTGGAAGGGGGAAAGAGAGTCATGATTCATTGGGATTCGTAATAGATGAACTGATGGTGTCAGAAATGTTTGTTTAAAATCATCTTTTTGCATCAGCACGCAGGGAGACACATGGTTGGAAGACTTCATCTCCTGCTCTCTCAACGCATTTGGAACATTTAACTTCAGAAGTGTATAACTGTAATGAAACACTGTCTGATTACGTGTGACTATACCCTGAGGAAAATGATCAAAAAGTATTCACCTTATGCTTCAATATTCTCTTCCCAGCTGTGGCTGTTAGTTTCTCATGTCAAGCCTGAGCCTTAATCTCACAAAGATCTGGAGGTGAGACACATGATAGCTGCTGTGATGTGACTAATATCTGCCTGGCAGAGCGAAAGAGTGATGCATTGCACCTAAAGCCAAGCTCACGGTCTCACAGAGAGAGAAGCCTAACTACAGTATCTAGCTATCTGCCAGATGAAGGTCATGGCTCGTGCTGAGCTGTAGTTGTACCTCCCAGAGAGGATCTTGTACAACAAGGCTTATTTTGATGTAAATCAATGTGTAATTATGCATGTACTCATTTACATATTCCAGGCTTTCCTATGCTGGGTTGATCCAGATGGCTGTTAGAATAGTATGAAAGAATATACTGCTATGGGATTTACATTTTTAAGCAGTGTCACTTGGCCTTGGGCCTTAACATGTCCACAGAATACTGATCGATCGGATGAGAGGAGGAAGTACCTTTGAATTGGCACCCAGAGATCCCGCATTGTTACTGTGATTTTTGTTTCTGAGGAGCAATGTCTATGTTATAAAGTAAACCTCTCCCGCAGAGATGGGAGGTAGTGCAAAGATACAGTATTTGGAGGGTATCGACTACACCACAGGAGAAGATTATTTTAATTTCTCCAACACTCCTCAGTTTCCAATATTCTTTATTTCTACTGTCTTTACTTTTATTCTATCATTCAGTTGGTTGGACATCTCCCCATCTTCCGTTTGCCCTTGCCTCTATGATTTCCAGTAATGGAAATTCCATGGTAACAGAATGATCCTGAGACTCAGATTTTTCACTTTAAAATGTATGCCAAACAAAACCCAATGATTGCAAAGTTAAACAAACCATCCCAGCTAGCACATTTCGTTCCTTGGAAGTTGTGGGAACGTATGTTTTTGGTTTCACATTCACAATTATTCCTGCACAATAACATAATATACAATTAAACAATAATTCATGCTTCAGGAATTATTTTCTTGTCCATCCACCCACCTTTAACCCCACCACTCAACCAATTTCCCATATACCCTCTCCCTCCCTCCCTCCCTCCCTCCCTCCCTCCCTCCCTCCCTCCCTCCCTCCCACCAACCCATATCTTCCCATGGAGGGAAAAAAAGCAGACAAATCATAACAGCAAGTGATAAACATAAATAATAATAATAACACAAGAAACCAAGCAAAACCAAACAAATAATTATAATAAAAGCAAACAAAGAAGATAGAAGTTCAATTATTCAAACATTGGTATTAAATAAGTTGAAGTACATTTAGTGGTACATTTCAATTTATTTATTTATGTTATTTATCATGATCCTTTCCTAAGTAATTCCATCTGAAATACATCATCGTCTTATTTCCTCACCTGCAGAGTTATTTATTGTCCGAGCCCCCCGTCACTCCACATACCGATCCTGGTTCAATAGTTTTTCTGGTTCAATAGTTGGATCTGGTGTGTTAGAGCCAGAACGGACCAAGCACCCAGAGTGGCCGGGCACAGAGTCACCCGTCTACATAGATTGTCAGTTAGTAAACATATAGTCAATTCATACATTAAACTCTTTATGTTGAACATATCTAGCGTATTCTGCCCATATACATTCAAAAATCCTGGGTATGCCTAATATATAGTATTATAATTCACACGACCTAGGGCAATGGTTCCCAAACTTTTTATAGCCCGGTACCCCTTCAATCATTCAACCTCCAACTGCACCCCCCCCCCCCCAGGGCACCAGGGTCAGCGCACTCTCAAATGTTGTTTTTTTGCCATCATTGTAGGCCTGCCACACACACACTATACAATACATTTATTAAACATAAGAATGAGTGTGAGTTTTTGTTACAACCCAGCTCCTGGGAAGTGACAAAGAGCTCTTACAGAACCAGGGCACAAATAATAATATAATAATCAATAATCTTTCTCTTTATTTAACCATCTTACATATAAAACCTTATTTGTTCATCGAAAATTGTGAATAACTCACCACAGGTTAATGAGAAGGGTGTGCTTGAAAGGATGCACATAACTCTGCAATGTTGGGTTGTATTGGAGAGTCTCAGTCTAAAATAATTTTCCACACACAGTCTGTGCCTGTATTTAGTTTTCATGCTAGTGGGGGCTGAGAATCCACTCTCACATAGGTACGTGGTTGCAAAGGGCATCAGTGCCTTAACAGTGTGATTTGCCAAGGCAGGATACTCTGAGCGCAGCCCAATCCAGAAATGTGGCAGTGGCTTCTGATTAAAACCTTTTTGGGATAGGGGGCAGCATTTTCACTTTTGGATGAATAGCTTGCCCAGAGGGAACTGCCTCCTGCTCTGTCCCAGATGCTAATATATGCATATAATTATTAGCATTGGAACTCATATGGCAGGCGAGAACCTGAGAAAAATCCAACCAGGAAGTGGGATATCTGAGGTTTGTAGTTTTTCAAAGCTGACCTACCGAATACACAGTGTCGATGGAGTCAAGTTGCACTTCCTACGGCTTCCACTATATGTCAACCGTCTTTAGAAACTGGTTTGAGGATTCTACTATAAAGTAGAATCCTCAAAGTAGAATCCTTTGAGTCAGTGGTCTGGCAGAGTGTCTCAGGCTGGTGACGCGCGCTCCCGACAGAGTTAGCTCTTGTTCCAGTGCTTTTCTTCAGACATAGGAATTCTCCGGTTGGAACATTATTGATGTTTTATGTTAAAAACATCCTAAAGATTGATTCCATACATCGTTTGACTTGTTTCTACGACCTGTAACGGAACTCACCGGATGTTTTGGAATCAAAACATTACTGCACGTAACGCGCCAATGTAAATTGAGGATTTTGGATATAAATATGCACATTATCAAACAAAACTTACATGTATTGTGTAACATGATGTCCTATGAGTGTCATCTGATGAAGATCATCAAAGGTTAGTGATTCATTTTATCTATATTTCTGCTTTTTGTGACTCCTATCTTTGGCTGGGAAAATGGCTGTGTTTTTTTGACTTGGCTATGACCTAACATAATCATATGTTGTGCTTTCGCTGTAAATAATTTTTGAAATCGGACACGATGGGTAGATTAACAAGATGTTTATCTTTCATTTGCTGTATTGGACTTGTTAATGTGTGAAAGTTACATATTTCTAAAAAATATTTTGAATTTCACGCGCTGCCTTTTCAGCGGAATGTTGTTGAGGGGTAGCGGAACACCTGCGCCAGAAAGGTTCAATTAAATTTTCACAGAAACGATTGTTGCAATTTCGATGAGGTTCTCTTGTTCAGATATCGGTAAGTGGACAAGAGGCAGGGCATGAAAGGGATAACGAATCCAGTTGCAGTTTCCAAAATGTAATTCAAGCTGTCAGGCATTCCCTTGGCAGCAAGAGCCTCTCTGTGGATGCTGCAGTGTACCCAAGTGGCGTCGGGAGCAACTGCTTGCACATGCCTAACCACTCCACTTGTCACACCCTGATCAATTTCTCCTTGTTATTGTCTCCACCCCCTCCAGGTGTCGCTTGTTTTCCCCAGTGTATTTATCCCTGTGTTTCCTGTCTCTCTGTGCCAGTTCATCTTGTATGCTTCCAAGTCAACCAGCGGTTTTCCTGTTCTCCTGCTGTTTGCATTCTTCTTTTTCTAGTCCTCCCAGTTTTGACCCTTGCCTGTTTCTGGACTTTGTACCTGCCTGCCTGACCATTCTGGCTGCCTTGACCACGAGCCTGCCTGCCACTCTGTACCTCCTGGACTGATCTGGTTTTGACCTTTTTGCCTGGCCACGACCATTCTCTTGCCTACCCCTTTGGATTAATAAACATTGTAAGACTCCAACGATCTGCCTTCTGTGTCTGCATTTGGGTCTCGCCTTGTGCCGTGATACCACTATGTCTCCCTGTCATGGCTTTTGCGCCATCAGTTCAGATACCAACATGAGCAGCAGCTACGTTTGGCTACATACGGACAGTTAGTGGAATTCCCACGGGAGAGTAATGGTTAATGTGATTGGATGTTAATTATTTGACTAGGCTACCTGTATTTGGCATTGTGATGTTATTTCGCTGAACACTAGTTTTATTTTATTTTTGCCAGTGACACAAGGCTACTCTGGCGAGGAAAAAAAACTCACCCAAATGTATAGCCCCGTTGGAAAATATAAATGGACTGTTTGAAAATATGAAGGAAAAAAAGTGGATTCCCACACACCGAGCTGTAACTAATATTATGGCGTCCCAATACTCTGGACAGGCCCAGAGCTTATGTAAAATAGTTCCCTTTTGTTTCTTACATTTTCAGCACAAGTAGGATATTTATGCATGCGTTTTATGCAATCGTGAAGGAGTATAATATACTCTATGTAGAATCTTAAATTGCATAATTTTATGTCTCCGATTGTACGAACTTGAATGAGTAGTATCCCAGACATTTTTATTTATTTTTTATTTAACCTTTATTCAACTTCTTAAGGTATAGGGGGCAGCATTTTCACTTTTGGATAAATAGCGTGCCCAATTTCAACTTCCAAATGCCAAGAATATAAGATATGCATATTATTAGTAGATTTGGATAGAAAACACTCTGAAGTTTATACTGTTTGAATCATGTCTGTGAGTACAACAGAACTTATGTAGCAGGCAAAACCCCGAGGACTAACAGTTCAGATTTTTTTTGAGGTCTCTGTCTGTTCAGTGAGTTCTCATTGGCAAACAATATTTCTTAGGAACTGGTTTTCAGTTCTTACCGCTTCCACTGGATGTCACCAGTCTTTGGAATTTGGTTGAGGTTATTCATTTGTGCAATGAAGAAGTATGGCCATCTAGGAACTGCGTTAAACTGTTGAGAGTTGCGCAAGACTTGAAAAGTAGCTTGGTTATGGCTATGGCTTCCACTACCCGTCTTCAATTTGATCGATTATTAACGATTAAAAATACCTAAAGTTGTATTACAAAAGTAGTTTGAAATATTTTGGCAAAGTTTATAGGCAACTTTTAGGCAACATTTTGTAGTGGCGTTGCGCATTTTGGAAGCTGTTTTTTTCTGGATCAAACGCACCAAATAAATTGATATTTTGGTAATATATGGGCATCTCCATTGTCCAGAAAATACTTCCGGGGCCGACAGAGATGGCCGCCTCGCTTCGCGTTCCAAGCTAAGTGTCAGTATAGAGACAAAATAGAGTCGCAATTAACGGCTCAGACACAAGAGGTATGTGGCAGGGTCTACAGTCAATCACGGACTACAAAAGAAAAACCAGCGACGTCGCGGACCACGATGTCTTGTTCCCAGACAGACTAAACAACTTCTTTGCTCGCTTTGAGGACAATACAGTGCCACTGACACGGCCTGCTACCAAAACCTGTGGGCTCTCCTTCACTGCAGCCAACGTGAGTAAAACATTTAAACGTGTTAACCCTCGCAAGGCTGCAGGCCCAGAGGGCATCCTCAGAGCATGCGCAGACCAGCTGGCTGGTGTGTTTACGGACATATTCAATCAATCCTTATCCCAGTCTGCTATTCCCACATGCTTCAAGAGGGACACCATTGTTCCTGTTCCCAATAAATCTAAGGTAACTGAGCTAAATGACTACCGCCCCGTAGCACTCAATTCCGTCATCATGAAGTGCTTTGAGAGACTAGTCAAGGACCATATCACCTTCACCCTACCTGACACCCTAGACCCACTCCAATTTGCTTACCACCCCAATAGGTCCACAGACGACGCAATCACAATCACACTGCACACTGCCCTAACCCATCTGGACAAGAGGAATACCTATGTAAGAATGCTGTTCATCGACTACAGCTTAGCATCTAACACCATAGTACCCTCCAAACTCGTCATTAAGCTCGAGACCCTGGGTCTCGACACCGCCCTGTGCAACTGGGTCCTGGACTTCCTGACGGGCCGCCCCCAGGTGGTGAGGGTAGGTAACAACATCTCCACCCCGCTGATCCTCAACACTGGGGCCCCACAAGGGTGTGTTCTCAGCCCTCTCCTGTACTCCCTGTTCACCCACGACTGCGTGGCCATGCACGCCTCCAACTCAATCATCAAGTTTGCAGATGACACTACAGTGGTAGGCTTGATTACCAACAACGACGAGACGGCCTACAGGGAGGAGGTGAGGGAGTGTGGTGTCAGGAAAATAACCTCACACTCAATGTCAACAAAACAAAGGAGATGATTGTGGACTTCAGGAAAGAGGCAGAGGGAGCAGTCCCCTCTCCACATCGACGAGACAGTGGAGATGTTGGAAAGTTTTAAGTTCCTCGGCGTACACATCACAGAAAAACTGAAATGGTCCATCCACGCAGACAGCGTGGTGAAGAAGGTGCAGCAGCGCCTCTTCAACCTCAGGAGGCTGAAGAAATTAGGCTTGTCACCAAAAACACTCACAAACTTTTACAGATGCACAATCGAGAGCATCCTGTCGGGCTGTATCACCGCCTGGTACGGCAGCTGCTTTGCCCATAACCGTAAGGCTCTCCAGAGGGTAGTGAGGTCTGCACTATCACTGGGGGCAAACTACCTGCTCTCCAGGACACCTACACCAGCTGATGTCACAGGAAGGCCAAAAAGATCATCAAGGACAACAACCACCCGAGCCACTGCCTGTTTACCCTGCTATCATCCAGAAGGCGAGGTCAGTACAGGTGCATCAAAGCGGGGACCGAGAGACTGACAAACGGCTTCTATCTCAAGGCCATCAGACTGTTAAACAGCCATGACTAACATTGAGTGGCTGCTGCCAACATACTGACTCAACTCTAGCCACTTTAATAATGGAAAAATGGATGTAATAAATGTATCGCTAGCCACTTTAAACAATGCCACTTTATATTATGTTTACATACCCTACATTACTCATCTCATATGTATATACTGTACACTATACCATTTACTGCATCTTGCCAACTTGATGTAACAAATGTATCACTAGCCACTTTAAACAATGCCACTTTATATCATGTTTACATACCCTACATTACTCATCTCATATGTACAGTGCCTTGCGAAAGTATTCGGCCCCCTTGAACTTTGCAAACTTTTGCCACATTTCAGGCTTCAAACATAAAGATATAAAACTGTATTTTTTGTGAAGAATCAACAACAAGTGGGACACAATCATGAAGTGGAACGACATTTATTGGATATTTCAAACTTTTTTAACAAATCAAAAACTGAAAAATTGGGCGTGCAAAATTATTCAGCCCCTTTACTTTCAGTGCAGCAAACTCTCTCCAGAAGTTCAGTGAGGATCTCTGAATGATCCAATGTTGACCTAAATTACTAATGATGATAAATACAATCTACCTGTGTGTAATCAAGTCTCCGTATAAATGCACCTGCACTGTGATAGTCTCAGAGGTCCGTTAAAAGCGCAGAGAGCATCATGAAGAACAAGGAACACACCAGGCAGGTCCGAGATACTGTTGTGAAGAAGTTTAAAGCCGTATTTGGATACAAAAAGATTTCCCAAGCTTTAAACATCCCAATGAGCACTGTGCAAGCGATAATATTGAAATGGAAGGAGTATCAGACCACTGCAAATCTACCAAGACCTGGCCGTCCCTCTAAACTTTCAGCTCATACAAGGAGAAGACTGATCAGAGATAATAATAATAATAATAATATATGCCATTTAGCAGACGCTTTTATCCAAAGCGACTTACAGTCATGTGTGCATACATTCTACGTATGGGTGGTCCCGGGGATCAAACCCACTACCCTGGCGTTACAAGCGCCATGCTCTACCAACTGAGCTACAGATGCAGCCAAGAGGCCCATGATCACTCTGGATGAACTGCAGAGATCTAGATTTGTCTTCCAACAAGACAATGATCCAAAACATAAAGCAAAATCTACAATGGAATGTTTCAAAAATAAACATATCCAGGTGTTAGAATGGCCAAGTCAAAGTCTAGACCTGAATCCAATCGAGAATCTGTGGAAAGAACTGAAAACTGCTGTTCACAAATGCTTTCCATCCAACCTCACTGAGCTCGAGCTGTTTTGCAAGGAGGAATGGGAAAAAAATTCAGTCTCTCGATGTGCAAAACTGATAGAGACATACCCCAAGCGACTTACAGCTGTAATCGCAGCAAAAGGTGGCGTGACAAAGTATTAACTTAAGGGGGCTGAATAAATTTGCACGCCCAATTTTTCAGTTTTTGATTTGTTAAAAAAGTTTGATATATCTATAAATGTCGTTCCACTTCATGATTGTGTCCCACTTGTTGTTGATTCTTCACAAAAAAATACAGTTTTATATCTTTATGTTTGAAGCCTGAAATGTGGCAAAAGGTCGCAAAGTTCAAGGGGGCCGAATACTTTCGCAAGGCACTGTATATATACGTGTTTGTTTTGGGCTTCGTCACCGTCATGTTCATGACGTACGCTATTTTGGGTAGAGAATTAAAAATATATAATATATATTTTGTATTCCTGAGCCTGTCTCCTATCACTATACAACGTGACAACGTTACTCCATACACACTCAGTAGTTGATGAAAACACTGGGAAATATTTTCTCTCTTATTGAGCTGACTGGCTTTCGAGGCAATAAAAGTGTCACAATTCCCATCTCCTCCACAGGCTTGTCAATGTCTATGATCCTTGTTAACCTCTGTCTGCTGCAGTTTAGTTTAGCAGAGGAGAAATGTTAGGCATTTGCCAGGCAGCCCTTGGCTGAAAATTAGATTTCTGGAATCAGCCAATGTGGGTGTACCTCCTCCACCCTGCTGTACCCCTGTTCCTCTCATCTTCTGTCCCCTCCCTAGTCATTCCCCCCTTGTCTCCCCTCCCTCCCTTGCTCCATCCCTCCCTAGCCTTCCATCAGGAAATGCTTATTATTGAATTTTCAATTGTCCTTTTGCTTGTTTCCCCAGGATAACCTCAGATCTTAAGTGGTGTTTTTGAAAAACAAAGCACAATATTTTCCTGGAAATTGGAGTGAGGTACAATTTAACGGTCATCAGGGGCTAATGTTCTTGTGCTAAGATGCTTCAAGGCTCGCCTGTGAATACTGAGCGTTGTTGTGTCATTCTCATCACTGATTTGTCTGTGAGACATAATGCGTTCACAATGACCCAGAACTCCCTGGCCGGTCTGGGTTTCTGAGCAGAGGCCTGTCTAATATCTGACGTAATTATTTATGACATTACACATCCCCATCCCTTCCTCAAAGCATTACACATCCCCATCCCTTCCTCTAAGCATTACACATCCCCATCCCTTCATATGAGCATTACACATCCCCATCCCTTCCTCTAAGCATTACACATCCCCACCCCTTCCTCGAAGCATTACACATCCCCACTCTTTCCTCTGAGCATTACACATCCCCACTCCTTCCTCGAAGCATTACACATCCCCACCCGTTCTTCAAAGCATTACACATCCCCATCCCTTCCTCTAAGCATTACACATCCCCATCCCTTCATATGAGCATTACACATTCCAATCCCTTTCTCTAAGCATTACACATCCCCATCCCTTCCTCTGAGCATTACACATCCCCATCCCTTCCTCGAAGCATTACACATCCACATCCCTTCATATGAGCATTACACATCCACATCCCTTCATATGAGCATTACACATCCCCATCCCTTCATATGAGCATTACACATCCCCATCCCTTCATATGAGCATTACACATCCCCATCCCTGTTATGCAGGTGAATGAGGACCCAAAAGCGACTTGGCGAAAACAGAGTCTTTATTCCAGTAAAGGAAATAGGCAATACTCCTAGACAAATCAGAGCAGAAAACAAAACATAAAGAACTAATTCCACTCGTAGTGACGAGGACAGACTGGAGACTCGACCATAAACTGTAGGTTGCCTCGGGAAGGCACCGACCGTAGCAGACTCAGACACCTGCTCACACGCAGCATCTGCGGGAAACAAGACACGACAGGGCGAGACAAAGACACAGCACGGCGAACAATATACAAGGATCCGACAGGACAGAAACGGAAAACAAGGGAAGAAATAGGGACTCTAATCAGAGGACAAGATAGGGAACAGGTGTGGAAAGACTAAATGAGTGAGTAGGAGAATGAGGAACAGCTGGAAGCAGGAACGGAACGATAGAGAGAGGAGAGAGAGGGAGGGAGAGAGAGAGGGATAGAAAAAGGGAACGAACCTAATAAGACCAGCAGGGGGAAACGAACAGAAGGGAAAGCAAAATGACAAGACAATATAAGACAAAACATGACAATCCCTTCCTCTGAGCATTACACATCCCCATCCCTTCCTCTGAGCATTACACATCCCCATCCCTTCCTCGAAGCATTACACCTCCCTATCCCTTCATTTGAGCATTACACATCCCCATCCCTTCATATGAGCATTACACATCCCCATCCCTTCATATGAGCATTACACATCCCCATCCCTTCATATGAGCATTACACATCCCCATCCCTTCATATGAGCATTACACATCCCCATCCCTTCATATGAGCATTACACATCCCCATCCCTTCATATGAGCATTACACATCCCCATCCCTTCCTCTGAGCATTACACATCCCCATCCCTTCCTCTGAGCATTACACATCCCCATCCCTTCATATGAGCATTACACATCCCCATCCCTTCCTCTGAGCATTACACATCCCCATCCCTTCCTCTGAGCATTACACATCCCCATCCCTTCCTCTGTAAGGATTCAGCATTTCCTTTTATAATCCAATTCGCAACACAAGGTATCATATGATATCAAAGCCTAGAAGTTTGGGCACCTGCCAGCAAACTTCTTCCTGTTCTCAGCTATAATTCAGCATCAACAATAAAGCATTCATTGTGGCACTCCACACACACCTCTAGTCTATGGGTTTCAGAACAACATCAGATACATGTTTTACATAACTGGGCTTTTACCCACTGGGATTTTGTGTCAACTCAGTCAAAGCCCCTCTGAAATCCATACCTGGCTTACAAAAGTAGCTAACCATCGGCTTAGAGAGCCCAACCAGGTGCGAGCCTTAAGTCTCCAATCCATGCTATTGACATGGCTGGAAAACAGTGCAACAGTCAGCTGAATTATTTACATGTGGCTCAATAGGACTGCTGCCTAACATCGCTGTAATAATCCCCCATAGGTTACAGAGACTAGACAACTCCACAACACTCTCCCATGACCTCTACATGCTGTATTGATGCTATTTTCTTAACTATCATACTCTCAGCCCTACTCCTTTCTTTATTCATGTTCACATATTGCAGCAGCAGGCGCAGCGTGGTGGTGGTGGTGGTGGTGGTGGTGGGCAGCACACTGCACAGTTCTGCTGCTATTCCTCTAGATGACAAAGATAAGACTTCAGCCTTCTGTAATATTTGCTGTTTCCAGATGAGGTTTACAACCAAAATTGGAAAACTAACAGTAAGAAGTGACTGTGGCAGTGCAGAGATGTTCTGATAAGAGTGCTGGTGTTTGTTTTCAGTTTCCTCTCATTGTCCATAACAGTTTTCATATAAACCCAGGCCTCTTTTCTCCTCTTCAATTTCCCTCCTTCCCAACTCTTGTTTATCCCTCATAAGTGACATGAAGTGAATGATCTAATGCTAATAACGCTGGAGAACACCATGCCTTAATTTCACTGCCTGCACACACTCAAGTAATGATGCAACCTCAGGACCTTTATTCAATCAAGAGTAGTTATGGTAAACCCTACCATATCCATACAATAACAGCTAATGCAATAGAACAAAATACAGATACCCCTGAAGATATCGTGAAGCATCAATGAATTATTGAACAATCTCAATTATTGAGAAGACGTGCTGTAGCGGGAATTCGATTTGATCTGCACAAAGATATACGTCTATTCATCCAAACTGGCACAAAATCGAATACATTCAAAACAAGGACAGAGAGAGAGAGAACAGCCTGGGTCCTCATGGTAACGTTTTGGTAAGAAGAGACAGACAACTCCATGAAATAATTTCTGTAAACCTAAACATTTCCGCTTCGCATAGCAGTAATCGAAAATGAGAATGGACAAAGGCTATCTATCTTTTAGTTGAACAGAGCTATTCTGCATCATAGCACTACTTGTACTGCACCTACAACAACTACCTTTATCAACAATACACCATGAGCTACAAAAACTACCTATACGAACACTACACTATGAGCTACAACAACTACCTATACTAACACAACGCAATGAGCTACAACAACTACCTATACTAACACCACACAATGAGCTACAACAACTACCTATACTAACACTACACAATGAGCTACAAAAACTACCTATACTAACACAACACAATGAGCTACAACAACTACCTATACTAACACTACACAATGAGCCACAACAACTACCTATACTAACACAACACAATGAGCTACAACAACTACAGTACTTTTACCAACATTACACTATGAGAACAACAACTACCTATACGAACACTACACAATGAGCTACAACAACTACCTATACTAACACTACACAATGAGTTACAACAACTACCTATACTAACACTACACAATGAGCTACAACAACTACCTATACGAACACTACACAATGAGCTACAACAACTACCTATACTAACACTACACTATGAGCTACAACAACTACCTATACGAAAACTACACAATGAGCTACAACAACTACAGTACCTATATAAACACTACACAATGAGCCACAACACCTACCTATACTAACACTACACAGTGAGCTACAACAACTACAGTACCTATATAAACACTACGGTTGGAGCGAGTGGTCGCATCTGCACTTCGCTCCCACGCTCCCACGGGTAGTATAACTTTTTCATTATATTTCATTATATCACAACGGTTTGATTTGTCTTATCTTAGCAATTTCTTCTCAGCTAGCTACATAGCCGTCTTTGTATCAAAGATAATTGCGTAATTATCGTATTTCGCCGTCCTAACGTAGTCTTCACTAGCCAGCTAGCTAACGTCCACTGATTAGCTGCACTGGAGAAACTATTACACTCAACTGAACGACTTGATTAGTTTAGTGTTAGCTAGCTACATAGCTGTCTTTGCTGTCTTCGTATCATCGTATCCAAGATAATTGTGTTGTTTAGGTTTAGAGTGTGTAGTCTTAGAGTGATTATCTTAATTTACCGAGGTTAGCTAGCCATTTACCGAGGTTAGCTAGCCAGCTATTTGTCGTCCTTACGTAGGTGACTCTGCTAGCTAGCCAACGCTAGCCAACGTCTTCTGTATAGAACTCAACTACCCGGTCGCATTCACAGGTAGTATCACATTTTCACTTCATTTCATTACAGTACAACGGTTTGATTTGTTTGATCGTAGCTAGCTACTTAGCTAGCTACATAGCCGTCTTTGTATCAAAGATAATTGTGTAGTCTAGAGCGATTTTCTAGGTTCGCTAGCCATCTATTGTCGTTCTTTTAACGCAACGTAACGTAAACAACACTGCTAGCTAGCCTGCTAGCCCCCGAATAGCAACACTGCAGAAACTATTACACTCAACGGAACGACTTGATTAGTGTAGTGTCAACAACGCACCCACTGCCAGCTGGCCTACTTCAGCAGTACTGTATCATTTTAATCATTTTAGTCAATATGATTCTTGCTACGTAGCTTAACTTTCTGAACATTCGAGACGTGTAGTCCACTTGTCATTCCAATCTCCTTTGCATTAGCGTAGCCTCTTCTGTAGCCTGTCAACTATGTGTCTGTTTATCCCTGTTCTCTCCTCTCTGCACAGACCATCCACAAACGCCTCCTCACAAGGCAGAGTTCATCTCGTGGTCCCTCGCTTGGCACTGCGGAAACATGGATCCTACTCTGGTGGTCCCAGCGCGGGATCCTCATCTCTCCCAAGTGGACCCATCTGTGGAATTCCAGTTCCAGGTCTCCAGGTTCCCTAGCCTCTGGAACTGCCAATCTGCGGTCAACAAGGCAGAGTTCATCTCAGTTCTTCCACTAACCTCATTGCCTCCCTCCAGTCCCTCGACTTCTTGGCACTGACGGAAACATGGATCACCACAGACAACACTGCTACTCCTACTGCTCTCTCTTCGTCCGCCCACGTGTTCTCGCACACCCCGAGATGCGTCTGGTCAGCGGGGTGGTGGCACCGGGTCATCTCTCCCAAGTGGTCATTCATCCTTTCTCCCTCCCTTACCCATCTGTCTCTGCTGCTCCTTTGAATTCCATGCATCTGCCAGTTACCCTCTTTCAACCTTAACATCCTTATCATTTATCGCCCTCCAGGTTCCCTCGCAGATGTTCATCAATTTTGAGTGATGATCCCTTGATAAGCTCCTTTCCGCTGGTTCTGCTCACCTCAGTTCTCTTTCTCCCATGTCTACCTTTGACTCTTTCCTCAACAACCTCCTTGACCCATCCCCTCCTCTGACCCTCGGAGACCTTCTCCTCACCTCACCCCCTCAACTCACCCAATCTCGTCCCTTCCATCTTTCTAGATGCTGTTCTTCCTTCTGAAAAAAACCTCATTGCAACTCCCCTCCATGTCTCAGACCATGTATCCTTTTCCCTCTGCTCTCATCCAACACCTCAAAGATTAACGTGCCGTCCTTGGCCAGCTCTCCCGCTATCTCTCTCTGAATGACCTTCTTGATCCAAATCTCTTCCCTCAAGACTAGTCATTCAAACCTCTCCCACCTACTGATTCTGCCTCCTCAACCCTAACTCTCCTCCCTGCTCTCATCCTTCTAGATCTATGCTGCCTCCATACTGTGAACCATCAGGTCCTCCTCTCCCCCTCTCGATGAGTTGGGCATCTCCGGGCAGCCGACGCTTGATGCCTTGGCGAGAATCTGTCTCCTCACCACGCGCTCTACCACTGGTGTCCCCCAGGGCTCTGTTCTGCTAAAGCCCTCTCCTATTCTCGCTATACACCAAGTCACTCTGGCTCTCATAACCTCATGGTCTCTCTTATCATTGCTATGCAGAGACACACAATTAATCCTCCTTTCCCCTTCTCTGACCAGGCGCATCTCTGCATTTGGCAGACATATCAGTGTGGACCTCCCCACCTACCTTGACTCTCCCGGGAAGGACTGCCTCTCTCCCTCCTCTCTGGTTGACAACTCCATTGTGTCCTCCTTTCCCAGAGCCCCAAGAACCTTGGCGTGATCCACAACCCCTGTCTCTTCTCAACCAATTTCAAGGAGACCGTTCCTGTAGGTTCATCTCTACAACATCCCTGACCGCTGGCTACGACCCTGCCTCTTCACAGGAAGCGGCGCAGGTCCTCATCCAGGCACTTGTCATCTCCCGTCTGGATTACTGCAACTCCGCTTGTTGGCTGTGCTCCCCTGCCTGTGCCATTAAACCCCTTCAACTCATCCAGAACGCCGCAGCCCGTCTGGTGTTCAACCTTCCCAAGTTCTCTCACGTCACCCCGCTCCTCCGCTCTCTCCACTGGCTTCCAGTCTGAAGCTCTGCTAAAGCTAATCTGCTACAAGACCATGGTGCTTGCCTACGGAGCTGTGACCTGACAGGGAACGGCACCTCAGTACCTCCCCCAGGCTCTGATCAGGCCCTACACCCAAACAAGGGCACTGACCGTTCATCCACCATATCTGGCCTGCTCGCTCTTCCTCCCGGGGAAGGACTCCCTACCACTGATTGTGTCCTCCTACAGCTCCTGTCGTTCTCAACCAACATCAGCCCAGTCAAAACTGTTCGCTGCCTCACCCTGGCAGGTCCCCCAATGGTGGAACAAACTCGCTGTTGGCCTCCCTGCCGACCCCTTCAACTCAGGACAGCTGGTGAGTCAATCCGCTCCTCCGCTCTCTCCACCTTCCGGAGACCACACCTGAAACCTCCCCCACCTCTTTAACCTCTGGGAATACCTGAGGATAGGATAAGTAATCCCTCAATCACCACCTTCCGGAGACACCCCACCTCTTTAAGGAATACCCCTAAGTTTTAGATGCACTATTGTTAAGTGACTGTCCCACTGGATGTCATAAGGTGAATGCACCAATTTGTAAGTCGCTCTGGATAAGAGCGTCTGCTAAATGACTTAAATGTAAATGTAAATGTACAATGAGCCACAACAACTACCTATACTAACACTACACAGTGAGCTACAACAACTACAGTACCTATATAAACACTACACAATGAGCCACAACAACTATCTATACTAACACTACACCGTGAGCTACAACAACTACAGTACCTATATAAACACTACACAATGAGCCACAACAACTACCTATACTAACACTACACAGTGAGCTACAACAACTACAGTACCTATATAAACACTACACAATGAGCCACAACAACTATCTATACTAACACTACACCGTGAGCTACAACAACTACAGTACCTATATAAACACTACACAATGAGCCACAACAACTACCTATACTAACACTACACAGTGAGCTACAACAACTACAATACCTATACTAACACCACACAATGAGCCACAACAACTACCTATACTAACACTACACAGTGAGCTGCAACAACTATCTATACTAACACTACACAATGAGCTACAACAACGATCTATATCAACACTACACAATGAGATACAACAACTACCTATACTAACACTACACAGTGAGCTACAACAACTACAATACCTATACTAACACCACACAATGAGCCACAACAACTACCTATACTAACACTACACAGTGAGCTACAACAACTACAATACCTATACTAACACCACACAATGAGCCACAACAACTACCTATACTAACACTACACAATGAGCTACAACAACTACCTATACTAACACCACACAATGAGCCACAACAACTACCTATACTAACACACACAATGAGCCACAACAACTACCTATACTAACACTACACAATGAGCTACAACAACAACCTATACTAACACTACACAATGAGCTACAACAACTACCTATACGAAAACTACACAATGAGCTACAATAACTACAGTACTTAAACTAACAATAAATTATGAGAACAACAACTACCTATATAAACACTACACAATGAGCTACAACAACAACCTATACTAACACTACACAATGAGCTACAACAACTACCTATACGAACACTACACAATGAGCTACAACAACAAACTATACTAACACTACACAGTGAGCTACAACAACTACAGTACCTATATAAACACTACACAATGAGTTACAACAACAACCTATACTAACACTACACAGTGAGCTACAACAACTACAATACCTATATAAACACTACACAATGAGCCACAACAACTACCTATACTAACACTACACAATGAGCTACAACAACTACAGTACCTATACTAACACCACACAATGAGCCACAACAACTACCTATACTAACACTACTGTCATGACGTTGGCCTGGGGTTTATGTAGGTTTATGACAGTCATAAATACCTCTTCCCCCCCGTTTCCTCTCTCTACCCTACTGATGTTACATTTGCAAACCCTTGGTTAACATAGAGATTCTGGGAACATCAGGAGGTGGGGGGATATTAATAATATTCTGGTAATCCGACCAATTGAACATATCGAATGGTACTTAATGAATATGATGTCAGTTCGTTTGTCATCTTGTCATGTTTTGTCTTATATTGTCTTGTCATTTTGCTTTCCCTTCTGTTCGTTTTCCCCCTGCTGGTCTTTTTAGGTTCGTTCCCTTTTTTCTCTCTTCCTCCCTCTCTCTCTTCTCTCTATCGTTCCGTTCCTGCTCCCAGCTGTTCCTATTCCCCTAATCAATCATTTAGTCTTTCCACACCTGTTCCCTATCTTTTCCTCTGATTAGAGTCCCTATTTCTCCCCTTGTTTTCCGTTTCTGTCCTGTCGGATCCTTGTATATTGTTCACCGTGCTGTGTCTTTGTCTCGCCCTGTCGTGTCGTGTTTCCCTCAGATGCTGCGTGGTGAGCAGGTGTCTGAGTCTGCTACGGTCAGTGCCTTCCCGAGGCAACCTACAGTTTATGGTCGAGTCTCCAGTCTGTCCTCGTCATTACGAGTGGAATTGTTTTTTATGCTTTGTTTACCGCTCCGATTTGTCTAGGAGTTTTGCATATTTCCTTTACTGGAATAAAGACTCTGTTTTCGCCAAGTCGCTTTTGGGTCCTCATTCACCTGCATAACACATCTGAGACATTCTCATCAATGATAAGATGAAAAACTCTACAGTGGAATGTCTACACATCAGAGTTATCGGATTCACATGGAATTGTTGTTCAATTAAATGTTTGAATATTAAATTATTCGTGATGGGATGTAATGTGATTTAAGCTTCTAAAATGTGAGATTTGGGTTTTCAAAAGATAGGGCTCTGCTCAATTAGTGTCCCGCCCCTGTGAAGGGACATGGGCTATACAACTTTTCAAACACGCACTCCTCCCCCTTCCTATATAAGCCCTTGACGACAATATAACCTCCTGTTCCGAGGACGTGAGGACGACGGTCCGATGTCAGAATGGTTCAGATAATAACTACAGAACGAAGCCAACATCAGCGTGAGCTTTGGTTGCGAATGGTATGAACTTTGAACTCTTATTCACTACAGAAGTGATACCTCCTAGCCGTTGAGTTAGCAACAGCTGCTTCAAACGAGGGTTAGGAATGAACAGACAGAGTATCCTGTCTACCACACAACGACGTTACTACAACGTATTCAATTTACCAGCATAGACATTCTTCAAAGGACGAAGGACGAGGTTGGGCAACACGGCCTTCCATCTACCACCAACCTACCGAAGCGCAGCTCAGAGTAAATATTTATTGCATTTTCCTTTTCCAAATGGGCGGTAATTTAGAATGCATAAGATACGGTATTTACGGTGGCACAGCTTCGCCCTTTGTTCCTCAGTCTTCTCGCTCTTTCACTCAAACCCAGCCCCTTTTTTTATGTAACAAGCTGTCATATATGTTCCACCGGCTAGGGACGTTTTCCTTTATGACATAATTTGTAATCAAGTTATGATTTAATTATGTGTATGTGTAATTCTGTGTGATTAGTTAGGTATTTAGTAAATAAATAATAAACCCAATTTTGTATTGCTGGTTCAACTTGTTAGCCAGAGTTCGTGCAGATAACCAATAATTTACAACTTTCAGATGAGACTGAATTAAGATGACGATTAATATTGACTGCTATTGATATAAAATATTACTAGGTCTTTAAGAGTTTATTCGGAAGATAACATCTCTATAAATATTATTTCGTGGTGCCCGACTCTCTAGTTAATTACATTTACATGATTAGCTCAATCAGGTAATATTAATTATTATTAATTAATTATTATTTTATAGAATAGCATGTCACTTAATCCGGCATAGCCAAAGACAAGACACTACACTATCAGCAACAACAACTACCTATACTAACACTACACAATGAGATACAACAACTACCTATACTAACACTACACAATGAGCTACAACAATTACCTATAGTAACACTACAACAACTACAGTACCTATACTAACACTACACAATGAGCTACAACAACTACAGTACCTATACTAACACTACACAATGAGCTACAACAACTACAGTACCTATACTAACACTACACAATGAGCTACAACAACTACAGTACCTATACTAACACTACACAATGAGCTACAACAACTACAGTACCTATACTAACACTACACTATGAGCTACAACAACTACAGTACCTATACTAACACTACACAATGAGCTACAACAACTACAGTACCTATACTAACACTACACAACGAGCTACAACAACTACAGTACCTATACTAACACTACACAATGAGCTACAACAACTACAGTACCTATACTAACACTACACTATGAGCTACAACAACTACAGTACCTATACTAACACTACACAATGAGCTACAACAACTACAGTACCTATACTAACACTACACAATGAGCTACAACAACTACAGTACCTATACTAACACTACACAATGAGCTACAACAACTACAGTACCTATACTAACACTACACTATACCAGAGCTACAACAACTACAGTACCTATACTAACACTACACAATGAGCTACAACAACTACAGTACCTATACTAACACTACACAATGAGCTACAACAACTACAGTACCTATACTAACACTACACAATGAGCTACAACAACTACAGTACCTATAGTAACACTACACAATGAGCTACAACAACTACAGTACCTATACTAACACTACACAATGAACAACAACTACATAATAAGCTCCAACAACTACAGTACCTATACTAACACTACACAATGAGCTACAACAACTACAGTACCTATACTAACACTACACAATGAGCTACAACAACTACAGTACCTATACTAACACTACACAATGAGCTACAACAACTACAGTACCTATACTAACACTACACAATGAGCTACAACAACTACAGTACCTATACTAACACTACATAATGAGCTCCAACAACTACAGTACCTATACTAACACTACACAATGAGCTACAACAACTACAGTACCTATACTAACACTACACAATGAGCTACACTACACAATGAGCTACAACAACTACAGTACCTATACTAACACTACACAATGAGCTACAACAACTACACTACAATGAGCTATACTAACACTACACAATGAGCTACAACAACTACAGTACCTATACTAACACTACACAATGAGCTACAACAACTACAGTACCTATACTAACACTACACAATGAGCTACAACAACTACAGTACCTATACTAACACTACACAAGTACCTACAGTATACTAACACTACACAATGAGCTACAACAACTACAGTACCTATACTAACACTACACAATGAGCTACAACAACTACAGTACCTATACTAACACTACACAATGAGCTACAACAACTACAGTACCACAATACTAACACTACACAATGAGCTACAACAACTACAGTACCTATACTAACACTACACAACTACAACAACTACAGTACCTATACTAACACTACACTACAACAACTACAGTGATACTAACACTACACAATGAACAACAACTACAGTACCTATACTAACACTACACAATGAGCTACAACAACTACAGTACCTATACTAACACTACACAATGAGCTACAACAACTACAGTACCTAGCTACTAACACCTATACTAACACTACACAATGAGCTACAACAACTACAGTACCTATACTAACACTACACAATGAGCTACAACAACTACAGTACCTAACTAACACTACACAATGAGCTACAACCTACAGTACCTAACTAACACTACACAATGAGCTACAACAACTACAGTACCTATACTAACACTACACAATGAGCTACAACAACTACAGTACCTATACTAACACACAATGAGCTACAACAACTACAGTACCTATACTAACACTACACAATGAGCTACAACAACTACAGTACCTATACTAACACTACACAATGAGCTACAACTACAGTACCTAACTAACACTACACAATGAGCTACAACAACTACAGTACCTATACTAACACTACACAATGAGCTACAACAACTACAGTACCTATACTAACACTACACAATGAGCTACAACAACTACAGTACCTATACTAACACTACACAATGAGCTACAACAACTACAGTACCTATACTAACACTACACAATGAGCTACAACAACTACAGTACCTATACTAACACTACACAATGAGCTACAACAACTACAGTACCTATACTAACACTACACAATGAGCTACAACAACTACAGTACCTATACTAACACTACACAATGAGCTACAACAACTACAGTACCTATACTAACACTACACAATGAGCTACAACAACTACAGTACCTATACTAACACTACACAATGAGCTACCAACTAAACTACAGTACCTAGTACCTATACTAACACTACACAATGAGCTACAACAACTACAGTACCTATACTAACACTACACAATGAGCTACAACAACTACAGTACCTATACTAACACTACACAATGAGCTACAACAACTACAGTACCTATACTAACACTACACAATGAGCTACAACAACTACAGTACCTATACTAACACTACACAATGAGCTACAACAACTACAGTACCTATACTAACACTACACAATGAGCTACAACAACTACAGTACCAATAACACTACACAATGAGCTACAACAACTACAGTACCTATACTAACACTACACAATGAGCTACAACAACTACAGTACCTATACTACACAATGACTACAACAATACAGAGCTAACACAACAACTACAGTACCTATACTAACACTACACAATGAGCTACAACAACTACAGTACCTATACTAACACTACACAATGAGCTACAACAACTACAGTACCTATACTAACACTACACAATGAGCTACAACAACTACAGTACCTATAACTAACACTACAACAATGAGCTACAACAACTACAGTACCTATACTAACACTACACAATGAGCTACAACAACTACAGTACCTATACTAACACTACACAATGAGCTACAACAACTACAGTACCTATACTAACACTACACAATGAGCTACAACAACTACAGTACCTATACTAACACTACACTATGAGCTACAACAACCACCAAATAATCATTGTTATTGCTAACCCTTCTACTACCAACTACACTCCCCTCCCATATGCTATCAGTGTGTGTGTGTGCGTTTGTATGCGTGTGTGTGTGTGTGTGTGTGTGTGTGTGCGTGCATGCTTGCATGCGTGTGTGTGTGTGTGAAAGGCAGAACAAACCAATCCAGCCAGTTTGGTTTTCGAGAAATTCATTCACAGCCAACTCTGACATTCGCCTCAGCACAAATGGTCGCCCAACCTGCCACTCCAAATCTGTGACCTTTGGTTTTTGGAAGCCGGTGTACAGCGCTCTGCAGGGCGTATGCGTCCGCAGTGGCAGTGGCAGTGGCAGTCTTCTATTCATGTGGTATTACTGCCTGTGGACTGGTGCACACTGGTCTCTTCCTGGCCGTGCTGCGGGCGCTCCCTCTGACAGACACAGCACAGCTCTTTAATTGGAGCACAATCAGCGTGAGCTGATGCCACTTCAATTACCTGCCAATAAACCCCACGGTTAAGACAGCAGGTAGCCTACCGTTTTGGAGTAACTGGGCCAGTAACTGAAAGGTTTCTGGTTTGAATCCCCGAGCCGACTAGTGGGGAAAATCTGTCAATATGCTCTTGAGCAAGGCACTTAACCCTAATTGCTCCTGTAAGTCACTCTGGATAAGAGTGTCTGAGAAAATGACTAAAGTGTAAAGACGGAGCAGAGCTATGGAGCCCACACCTGACAGAAAGAGAGAAGAGAGTGACAGTGGATGTCTGTGTGTGTGGAACTGGAGACCAATGTAAAGTAATACAGTCAGATACTTTGAAAAGTGAAAGGCAAGGCCACCCCCATGATGACTAATGTGGTATTGTCAGTCAGTCAGTTTCCCCTTGGCTGGCACATCATTAAAGGCTTCCTTGAGTTGAATAGGGGGAAAAGTGTGTTGTAAGGAGAAAGTGGCCCAAAGCTTATTTCAGGGAAACATCTTCTTGTATGATACAGGATACAATTATGGCACAGAGGATTTCCAGATGACCTCCCTCACATATCTGAGGACCACACACAAGTGGGAGGAGAATATGGTAGAGAAAAACAGCATTTTTCCTTTGACTAACAGGGGTTTCTGTCATCAAAACTGCATCTGCAATCGAGGAATGTTCAACATTATGACAAGGGAGTCCTATTGAGAGCCAATAGTTAACACAATGATATAAAAAAACATATTTCATGAGCTAAAATTCAATTTTATGTTATCTATTTCCCTGGGGAATAAAGTATCTATCAATCCACATATATTCTGCCAGCACCCTGAAAACATTTCTCTCTCTCTTTTCATTCCATGAACCAAGCCTATCGTTTAAGGCACCTATCAACTTAGCATTTTCCTTAAATAAATCACCCTAGCAATCGACATATTTGATTTTCTTTCTTAACTTGTTACAGAAATAAGTACTTAAGTCTAAGAAAGTACACTAGCTAAATTAGCCAAACAAGCCCACCATATTTTCCAGTGGTTAGATTGTTGTCCAGTATCCGAAAGGTTGATAGATCAAATCCCCGAGCTGTAAATAAGAATTTGTTCTTAACTTACTTGCCTAGGTAAATAAAGGTTAAATAAAAAAATATCCTATCTGGCAGGAATGATAAATTACCTGTACTGGACCATTACAAAAAACATAGCAGTTAGCATGTTCAACACATCATGAGACCCCAGTCATTCACAACACACACACATAGAAGTTAACATTTTTAGCAGAACACTTGTGCTCCCAGTCACTCACAACACAAACAAACAGTGGTGACCAGAGGGAGGCTGTTGGGCTGTGGAGCATACCTGACCATGCAGAGTTTGGGCTGGTGGCCAGCAGTGTGATGAAGTCCTGGCAGGTGTTGGGCTGCAACAGTGGGCTGTCGTCCAGACAGAGGTCAATGATGAGGGCCACCGCCCTCTCACAGTGCATGTCATGGTCCTTTCTCTCCTCCGCAGAACTCATCCTCCTTCGTGAGTCCCACACAGTCTCTAGCTCTCATCCAGGACTGGAGAAAGTGCAGGAGGGATGGTGGTGGTGCTGCATAAAAAAATGTATGCAACTTACCGCTCTCCTCTTGTTGTAACCCACTCTGGCTCTCTCTGCCTCTCAGGCTCCTGGATGTACAGCCAGCCAGTATCAATATGTGTGTCTGTGTGTGCATAAGAGAGAATGTGTGGGAGGGGGTTTGATGAAGCAGTGGGACCCCCCAGGTATTCCTGGAGCAGGAGTGTTGCATCATGCCATATCCATGCTTAGAAAGAGAGAGGGCTATTTGGCCCTACACAGAGAGTACACAGCGCCAGAATACCTGACCACTGTGACTGACCCAAAATTAAGGAAAGCTTTGACTATGTACAGACTCAGTGAGCATAGCCTTGCTATTGAGAAAGGCCGCCGTAGGCAGACATGGCTCTCAAGAGAAGACAGGCTATGTGCTCACTGTGAGAGAGACAGAGGGTGGAGAGAGACAGAGGGTGGAGAGAGAGACAGAGGGTGGAGAGAGAGAGAGGTCTTCCTACAGACTGAGTATATTTATCTTATGCACTCACTCATGTGTACGTAAATGTGTATAATGTAGAAGACTGTACATGTTCCTTTGACTAGGGATGATAGGAGTCGCTGTATTTCATAAATTCAACTCAAATCTGTTTAAATACTGTACTCAAATACTGTACATTATTCCAAATGTTTAAAAAAAATACATAAATGGAAGGTGCCCACATGAAAAAAATGCCTTTGTTTACTATATAATACTACAGTACATAGTATTGTAGTCAACTGTAGTATACTGTTGAATACTATGCTACACACTGTAGTATCCCTTGATCATGTGTATTATTAACTATAAAATTGTGTAGTATATTGTAGAATACTATAGTAAACACTCAGTATACTACAATCCGCAAAAACCCTACAGTAAATATTACAGTAATCTCCACAAATACACTACAGTTCACAAAAAAATGTTTTAACTGTCGTAATACTACAGCAATTAATTTGAATATACTTTGCCAATTGTCCTTCCCCTTATCCCAATTTGTGCCACCCATAAGTTAGAAATCTCCATGCCAAGTATAGACCATATATTGTGTTCAATACAGGTTACAGAAAAGAGCAGAAGCTCTGAACTATCCATTCAGACTGTAGTATACTACTATAGTCTGTATACACTATAGTAAAACACTGTAGTTAATTCTACAGTATACTACAAACACTGCAAGTTTTTTTAAACTATAGTATTACTACAGAATTTATACTATAGTAAACTATATTATTTATTAATGTGGGTATTAATGGAAATAAGTATTTAAGTGTGGGAAATATGCATTTGAATTGTGGTACATGGGCTGAATCACGTGATATATAAACAAATTAATCCATTTGGTGTCGCTTTATTATGTAATCTATTTATTTCCAAAACTGATAGTGATATGAAATACAGCTGCTAACCCACTCATGCTGCACCCTGCTGGTGACATAATACAGTGTGAAAGCAAAGAGAGAGAGAGAGAGAGAGAGAGAGAGAGAGAGAGAGAGAGAGAGAGAGAGAGAGAGAGAGAGAGAGAGAGACAGAGAGAGAGAGAGAGAGAGAGAGAGAGACAGAGAGAGAGAGAGAGAGAGAGAGAGAGAGAGAGAGAGAGAGAGAGAGAGAGAGAGAGAGAGAGAGACAGAGAGAGAGAGAGAGAGAGAGAGAGAGAGAGAGAGAGAGAGAGAGAGACAGAGAGAGAGAGAGAGAGAGAGAGAGAGAGAGAGAGAGAGAGAGAGAGAGAGAGAGAGAGAGAGAGAGAGAGAGAGAGGGAGAGAGAGAGAGAGAGAGAGAGGAAAATATAAAGAGAAATAGAGACAGAAAGAGAGAGGCTCCAGACACAGAGGTTGGATTTTTTGTATTCCGTAATCTGAGCCAGGATTATGAAATCGGAGTCCAGATTAGGAATATATAGATTTATCGACAACTATCGCAAAGATGATCTTCACCACTCAGCAAATCATGTCCTCTGACATGGTAAAGTCACTTTACACACATTTTAATTAATTATTATATTCAATAGTATTGTTTATAAAATACTGTACATAGGAATCATCCATCTGTCTGAATTGAGAAGTCATACAGGAGAACTATCCAGGTTCGATTTCCTCAGGAGGTATACAATTCAGTTATGACTGTCTAGTCTTGTGTTTTTCATGTTAAAGTCACGTTTCTGCTCAAATCTGTCTCCAATGGTCTGTACGCTACCCATGTGCATAGATCTATACACTCTTAGAAGAAAGGTACCCTCTAGAACCTAAAAGGGTTCTTCGGCTGTCCCCATAGCAGAACCCTTTGTAGAACCCTTTCCACAGAGGGTTCTACATGGAACCCCAAAGGGTTCTACCTGGGACCAAAAAGGGCTCTCCTATGGGGACAGCCGAAGAACTCTTTTGGAACCCTTTTTTCTAAGCGTGTAGACAACAATACTTTATTTAAGTGTCTATGTGCTGCTGTTCCTTTATTGTCTTCAGATATTGGGGTGATGTTGACCTTAACTTGTTGTCAGGCTTATGCATTTCTGGCATCCAAACAAATGTAAAAATAAAAAACCTGTCAAACTCATAACGTTTACGACTACATGCTGTAGAAAAAGTTAGCGTTCAAGAGAAAATTGCAAACAATCTTCTGTTTTTTTAATGATCATTATAAGTTATCAATAAGGTGTTTCTCCTCTTTTAAACTCTCCCCCATCTCTGTAGCATATAACTGTATTTTAATTACTGAGAATTACTGTAACTTCCCAATGGGATCTGATCTATGTCAGTTCTTCCTTATCTACTATGACTGCCTTTATCCAAGGCAGGGTCTCAGGGTTATCCAGTGAAGCGTTACTTTGAATCACATTAATTGACATGGATGCTATACTCAGCAGTGCTTCTAATTTGAACTATACCTAATGAAGTGCCACGGATAACTTTGTTCAAGTCCTTGATGACTTATTTTGTTGTCTATTGTGCTAATGATATCTATGGTGCAATCTTCACTTTATTTTGTAACTCAACCTACATACATCTGAAGTTAGAACCTAACTATTGTAGTGTGTGTGTGTGTGTGTGTGTGTGTGTGTGTGTGTGTGTGTGTGTGTGTGTGTGTGTGTGTGTGTGTGTGTGTGTGTGTGTGTGTGTGTGTGTGTGTGTGTGTGTGTGTGTGTGTGTGTGTGTGTGTGTGTGTGTGTGTGTGTGTGTGTGTGTGTGTGTGTGTGTGTGTGCGCGTGCTTGCCTGCGTGCGTGCGTGTGTGTAAGTTTGCATACTGGAATGTGTGTTTTCTCCATCAAAATGGTGTGGCCTACCGTGGTCCTCCACGTAACTGGAGAGGCATTGGGAAAGCGCTGATGGTGATCCTGATGATCATAACACTGGTCATCCTGTCTGTCATCATGGTCACTTCTGGTAAAAGGAAAACAAGCTAGGCTCGGAGACAGATGCTAGACACATTTTGGGTGTTCAAAAATGATGAGACTACTGTCCCTCCCAATACCCACACAAACACAGGCCTACTGCTTAAAACAAAGCAATACATTTGGCATGCATTCTAAGTACGGAAGCAGATTCATGTAAAGTTTTTTTTGGTTTTGTTTGGCATGAATCTGCTTCCGTATCAGAGTGGTATACTGTAGTACTATGGACATTTGTACCATTTCCTCCTACATTTGTCCCTTTCCTCCTGCTACTCACCCCTCTCGGTCTCCATCTTTGTTGCAGATGAGTCTCTCCTGTTCCAGCGCTCCCGTCTCACTCTGAAGGACGTGGACAAAAAATTGTTTAAAGTTCATGACCCCTATGTGACCTGACTCAACAGTCAGCAAGCCAGGTTTCCATGTCAGAGATGTAATTTACCAAACACGCATGTCAAGCCTTAAAAGTTTGATATTGTTTTGACAGGCTGCCCACATTGTGTAGCCTACTGTACACCCTGTGGCTTCACTGTAACTTGACAGGTGTTGTGTATGATTTATGGAACATTCTGGCTACGTCTCAAATGGCACCCTATTCCCTATATAGTGCACTACTAGGGTGTGTGTGTTTGTGTGTGTAGGTACTCTTGTTATTAATACATGTTGATTTAACATGTTGATCTGCATCTTAGCTGTACTCTAGACAAACAAAGAACTACCCTCAGGGGACTTCCTACACTCCTGCCTAAGGACCCCCTAGGCAGCCACCAATGCCTGATCAATAATATAACAGTTTACAATTCAAAACAAAACCATGTGAGGCATTGACAAAAGGTTGAAAAAATCTAGTTACATAAATCAAATACATGTATATTTGTATAAGTTCAATGGCTTCTTATTACATTTGACAGTTTATTTGTTAGGCTGACACTCTTATGCTGACCGATTCTCAATAAGATGTGTATATTTTCTTTTACTTCAGGAAAATCAGGATGCTTTCCTGGACCTAGATTAAGACTGGACCTCCATAACTGGATAAAACATCATTCTCAATAAAAAATCTTCAACAAAAGTGTTTTTTAAGTCCACATCTAGGCTTAATCTTAAACCAGCTTTTCATATTTAAACCACAACACTGTTTTATGTCTATTTGCCAGTCTCACCACTACTTGGCTTCTACTCTATCTACTCTCTGTAGATGATGTGGTGGCCTTTCGCACCAGGGAAGGGTACATCCTGAAACACAACCTGAGTTAAACATTAACCGTCTCTCTGCTGGATGCAGCATCCTAGTGAGTACAGATGCCAAGAACAAAAGGCCTGCTCTAGAGTGATTGATTGACAGACTGATGGATCCTGTAGCTTGGATGGCTTATATGCTTTATCATACATATCCATACCCCCAGTCTCCCACAGGTGTCAACTTGTATTTGAAAGAATAATCACTCCTACTGACGTTCTTAATTTTCATTTGAATCTTTTTTTGTTTTTAAAGAATCTGCAGGACACAAAGTTTCAGGTGTCACCAGACCAGAAGTATATTCTGCTGGGGTACAACGTGCATCCGGTAGCTAAAATTTAACAGTCAGTGTATTTTTTGAGGAATATTTAAAGAAAAAACTGGGAACATACTTCTGATTTGTATCCATACCTCCACCCCTTGTTGAATGGACTGATTTCATTCTGCTCTAAGAAATATATTTGATCTATTAACAGGACGTTTTAATTCAGATGGGACTAAGCTAAGCCAAACAAATCAAAACACTTATGCTCCTGAAGGGCATTTTCCACCCAATATAAAATCTGGCACAGTTTCTCTTTAGGGTATGTGTGTTTTACTCTTAAATACTTGAAAACACCACAATGCATCACTTCTATTTAAAGAATATAAAATATGTGTCACCAGCCGCTAACTAACTGAGTTATCATTCTATCCATGCTAACTATATATGGAAACTATTTGGACTGACATACTGCGTAGTGTCTTTTATTGTTGATTTGATTGCCCTTGACAGGTGTTCTCAAAATCCTTTTCAGCCTCCTATGCCATTTACAGTGAGGGGACGGGATAATTATTATTGATAGCATGGTAATATATTCCTATATCGTGCAATCAATCCAATCCAACACATCCAAATGGAATAGGATGAATAACAGTTAATCAAGTCATTTTGTGGTTTACTTCGGCCAAGACCATGTCTCAGATGAAACTACTTGTATATGCATGTGTTTGTGTGGATATTCTCATGCATTTGTGTTATTGTGTGTATGTGTCATGGACTTCCTTGAGCTACACCAACACAGAGTGAAGCCATCTGCTTTTCAGTACGCTGTCTGGGGTCCCCATGGAAATCAACTGGTGAGGCTCTAAGGCAGGGGTGCACAACATACAGCCAACGGCCCAAATGCAGCCAAAGAAATGCTATTTTTTGGCCCATGGTTCAGTGGATCCTCTACTACTGTATATTAATAGGTGTATGTTGTATTCACATTGACTAACATAGGCACTGTTATTTTGGCAGATCTACATCTTTCAGAATAATCTCTACTACCAGCGGTCCTGTACGTCTCACCACTACAGGCAGTGGGCCTGTTATCAACGGGCTGTCAGACTGGACATATGAGGGTGAGAGAGACGCTGCCTCTGTAAAGTAAAATCATGCTTACTTACTTATAGGCCGCAACAATCTTCTACCAATGGAGTCTGTCTTTGGCCACAGCTTGCACCCTATCCCATGAGAGACCCATCTCTTCCTGCTCAGCCACAACTGTTCGTCGCCATGTTATTTTTAGCCTGCCTCGTTTGTGCTTTCCTGTTGGTGTCTACCTGACAAAACAACAACATAGACATTGCTTATATATATTTTGTCATATACTATAACTCATAAATAATAATCAATCTACAATATGCAATGCAAATGAATGTGGTGTACTTGAAAGTGCCAGACATCACAAATGAAGTTCCCATGTAGAGACATGACATTCTTATCACAATCTATACTAAGAACTGGTGCGCTATAGTCTGTATACAACATAGATGGGCCCATTACACCTGGTACTGTATGTTAACTGTTATGTCATGTGTTTCCAGAGGAGATCCTCCAGGCGTACCCTGCTTACTGGTGGTCATGTCTTTCACGAGGAGATCCTCCAGGCGTACCCTTACTGGTGGTCATGTCTTTCACGAGGAGATCCTCCAGGCGTACCCTGCTTACTGGTGGTCATGTCTTTCACGAGGAGATCCTCCAGGCATACCCTGCTTACTGGTGGTCATGTATTTCACGAGGAGATCCTCCAGGCGTAACCTGCATACTGGTGGTCATGTCTTTCACGAGGAGATCCTCCAGGCGTAACCTGCATACTGGTGGTAATGTCTTTCACGAGGAGATCCTCCAGGCGTACCCTGCTTACTGGTGGTCATGTCTTTCACGAGGAGATCCTCCAGGCGTAACCTGCTTACTGGTGGTTGGACACGGGGTCCGTCTGGTGTACTTGTCCATCAACCACACACACCCACCCTATGTGGGGATCCATCATTTCACTGGAGGGGCTTACCACTCAGGAGCCTACTATCCATACCCCAAGGTGAAACTTACAATAATAATGTAAACAAAGACTACTTCTGTACACTTTAACATTGATTTCAAGGACATCTTCTGTGCCATAAATCTCTTGACAGAGTCTACACTAAGATGAATTGAGGTCAATACAGAATGTCTTTGGACAATGTGATTATTTGAGATAATATCCCAGTAGTTACTCTTTACATGGTGAACATCTTCAGCCCTACTCACCCTCTGAGGATGACTAATCCAGTCTCACTCAAAAGCAGGTACTGTATGTACTAGTTTACATATGTGTGCTTTATCTCTCAATAGGTACATAGTTTTTTCAGACTTACATCTTTGTGTTTCTTGTCTGTCTGTCTGTCTGTCTGTCTGTCTGTCTGTCTGTCTGTCTGTCTGTCTGTCTGTCTGTCTGTCTGTCTGTCTGTCTGTCTGTCTGTCTGTCTGTCTGTCTGTCTGTCTGTCTGTCTGTCTGTCTGTCTGTCTGTCTGTCTGTCTGTCTGTCTGTCTGTCTGTCTGTCTGTCTGTCTGTTTGTTCGTAGTCTGTCTTTCTGTCTGTCCATCTGTCTGTCTGACTGTGTATTTGTTGTCTGTCTGTCTGTCTGTCTGTCAGAGGTCATTACGTCTCCATAGTGAAGTGGACCAGTTGGACCTGGCTGGCTGTGTGTTGGTTAAACCGGGTCCAGAACCATTCTATTGTCTCTGTGTGTGAGGCAACCACTGGAGTCTGCTCACAGGTGATACACTGATCCGTTATATAGAGATTAGATCCACATCAATTTCTAGCAGCTCTATGTGGATGCATGACTGTTTATTGGTTGTCACTGATATAAAGTGTATGAGTGAATAAATCAGCTATTCCCTCAAAATGTTGAATTAAGTTTTATTCATGGAGGACTGTAAGATGCAATGTAATTCCTTTTTTCTGTTGCAACCCCTACAGAAGTGCAAAATGACCATGGAGGTCTGGTAAACACAGCCACAAGTAAAGTCAGTCTACTGATTACTTTAACCAAGATCAACCAAAAGGCTGAATTTATTGACAGACATTTTATAAGAAATGGGAAAACTTCCTGTGTTTCAGCACAGTATGCAACCTTCATTATATGTAGAGATTTTAGTCTGTATAAAAGCATTGAGAACACTTCTCAATTCTCATCTCCTGGTTTTAGTTTCACTGGACAAGTAAGAACCCTGAGGGGGAGAAATGACCTATTCTAATCATTAAGTGATTATATTCAATTAAATGAATGTGAATGCTGAATGAAAACTGAATACATTTATTCCAATGGGACTTGGAGGGAGACAGGGGAATACTATACTGAACAAAAATATAAATGCAACATTAAAAGTGTTGGTCCCATGTTTTATGAGCTGAAATAAAATAAATGTCCATATGCACAAAAATATTATTTCTCTCAAATGTTGTGCACAAATCTGTTTACATCGCTGTTCGTGAGCATTTATCCTTTGCCAAGAGAATCCATCCACCTGACAGGTGTGGCATATCAAGAATCTGATTAAACAGCATCATGATTACACAGGTGCTGGGGCCACTCTTAAATGTGCAGTTTTGTCACACAACACAATGCCACAGATGTCTCAATTCTGAGGGAGCTTGCAATTGGAATGCTGACTGCAGAAATGTCCACCAGAGCTGTTGCCAGAGAATTGTATGTTAATTTCTCTACCATGAGCCGCCTCCAACTTAGTTTTCAAGAATTTGGCATTATGTTCAACCGGCCTGACAACCGCAGATCACGTGTAACCACCCCAGCCCAGGACCTCCACATCCGGCTTCTTCACCTGTGGGATCATCTGAGACCAGCCACCCAGACAGTTGATGAAACTGAGGAGTATTTATGTCTGTAATAAAGCCCTTTTGTGGGGAAAAACAAATTCTGATTGGCAGAGCCTGGCTACCCAGTGAGTGGGCCTGGCTCCCAAGTGGGTGGTCCTATGCCCTCCCAGGCCCACCCAAGGCTGCGCCACTGCCCAGTCATGTGAAATCCATAGATTACGCCTAATGAATGTATTTCAATTGACTGATTTCCTTATATGAACTGTAACTCAGTAAAACTGTTTAAATTGTTGTATGTTGCGTTTATATATTGGTAAAATAGGTAGTGTTAAGTAATGGGAATGAATCGAGATGATTAGGGTCCACAGTTTCTCTCCTGACAGCGTGGCTTGACCAGGAAAAACTCTGGGCCCCTTTGGGTGTGGTCAGGTCACGTTGACAAGAAAGCCGCTAGGCCCTAGATAGTGTATGACAACCAATAACTGTGAAAGTTACTCTTTCCGGCCAACAGGAGCTGCCTCTCTTCTCTAGAGCTGGTTCTGTGTTCTATGTCACTCTGCCGCAGTACAAGGGGGGTGCAGAGAGTATCAACACATAGCTGTCCTCCTTGCTCAGGTCAGTTGTGTTTCAACCGTATCTACCCTGCTTTATCTCCCATGGTCTCTATGTCCTTGCCTTGTCCCCCCTTCTGTCTCTCTAACTCAATTTCCCTCTTCCTGAAGCCTTTGACTTCTCCCATATCTCCACGTTCCTGACATCAGGGCACTGGGATTGATGTCACTTTGTGGACTGGATAAAGATGCAGAGAAAATGTAGGAGGAGTAAAGGGTTTTGCAAATCACTAACATCTGCTGGTGAGACTGCAGCTGGCATTTATGTATCCACAGCACATGAATTAATTAATTATACCACAATCCATAAATATATCCATATGTTTTTTCCTGAACATGGGATCTGTCCAGGGAAAACTCTAGGCACAAGTCCAGAATGTATCCTGGTAAAGTCTCTTGGTCAGGAGCTGTGGCAACCCGTCATTCAGGGCTGGTGTATTTTTGTTGGGGGGGCTTGCCTGTTTTTGCGTGCTATTTTGGCATTAATACTTGTCACATATCAGTTTGCAAACAATGTAAAAAAAAATATGTAGATAATTTAGTTAATAAAGTCACATACAAACATGGCCTCTTTTTTGTTTTCTTGAGTAAGGCAGCTTCAAAATGCAGGTTTTTTCAGCCTAGTTCAGTGCTTTCTATGGTGGTGGGGCAGGCCAGCAGAAAATAAGAGCATTTTGCCCTGGGATTGGCTCAGTATTCTGTCACTCATGGGGACCTTGCGCAATCGCCAAGCTTAAGTCTTTAGAAAGGGTAGGCATTCAACATTTCAGCACTTTGGATCCTGCCATAGAGTTATATTACAAGTGGCCACAGAAATTACGTCAAATCACGTTATACTATGTACAGTAGCTTTGATTGGACTGATCATGTCAACATTTTACTTACACAATCTTAGCTAGCAGTCATCATCATGAAACAAGTCTACTGGCAAATCCTTTTTAATCCTTGTCATATGAAGAGAAAATATAGATAAAACGTTATCGGTGCTCATCGGCCATAAACATTACACAACAATTTGGAGATCGCAAATTCAACAATGAGTGGTTTGTAAGGAATCGGTGACAGTGGTTTACTGCAAGCATTGCACCAGGGAATTCGGGAATAAACAGCTCAAACTGGGAAAATATGTTTTGAACGGTTATTTAACTCGGAATTGTAAATCCGGCATCTTTCTCTTTGATTACAAATTGCCCACGAAGGACCGCCGCGCCACTTTCCTGTTAAATAAAGCACATCACAGTCCAAAAATGTCTTATGCTGCTTCATCAATTATGTAGGATGCCAGAGATATGTATCCTGTAGCTAAAAAGTAATACTAAGTGTATGTTGTGTAGTAAGCTGTTAGTAGCCCATGTGCCTCACCCTAATAACTTGGTCTATTTTCACCAACGCGGTATTGTAAACACATCGTTCCTGGCAGGTGTGTGCTTGTTTACTAACTTTATTTGTACATCTTTAACAGTGCTACTGATAGTAGTGGTGGCGCCTGGCGTGCACGTGAAAATTCAGCAGACACATTCTAGAATTGAATTGTGTTATTTGACGTGTCAAATTCAAATCTTAATTAACGCGTCAAAAAAAAGCCAGCTGTTGCATTGGCAAGGTTTTGGGAGTGCTGTTGGGACAGCTTTATGTAGGCCCTAACAGTTTGTTGGCACCGTTTGTCACCATTATAGTGCAATTCTTGTATTGTTTAGTGTTGTGTTGTGGCTTTGCTGGCATGCATCCCACATTTTTTATTTTGCACCACCAAGATTTACATGCTAAAATTGCCACTGGTGGGGAGTAACTCGGGTCCATAAGAAATGTTTACATAGTTCAGTCTAAATGCTTTCTATTCACTGTTCCTTTCCCCCAGTGTGAACGTCTGGGGATTCTCCCAAAGACACTGTCTTACCTGCACTCTCTCAGAGACCTACCGCTTCTACAGGCCACAGTTCAACCCCAGCCACATGCACTTTATTCTCCACTGCTTGGGTGAATCTCTTTCTCTCCATCTATCTCTTTTTCTCTTTCTTAAATTTTTATGTCATTCTTGATGTCTCTTTGTTGTTGGCCCTGGCATATCCAGAGTGACGGTCCACAGCACCATAGAACGTTTCAGTGAGCACTGCTCGGGTTGTTTTTTTATGTCTCAATATTTCCACTAGATGTCATCATTGAGCTGTATATACATGCTTCCAAGATGTCCGGCCCCACATTCCATTTTTACTCAATTCATCTGAACAAATGGGATGGGCAGGTCTAGCTAGGAAGGAGTATATGTGTTTGTGGCAGATAACATTGAACACTGTTTGACTATAGTCTTCCTACTGTCCTTTACTCCATGTACAAAGGGAATTAGCTACTTGACAATATATTGTCTGAGCAAAGAGGTTGAGATTGAGCACAATCGAGTATGTGTAGATGTCTTACATTGTCGGCAGCTGTAGCCCTCGAACACTTGCATGGTTGTTAGTTCAGCCAGATGTTTCATGTTCAGTATTCAGTCATTGTGAAGATGCGTCCCAAACGGTACACTTTTCCCTATATAGTGCACTGTAAAGGGAATAAGGTGCCATGTGGGATGCAAACTGAGTGTTATTCTCTCAGGGTACACAGCTCTGGAAGACAACAGGCCTCTGTCTCTGGCCCTGGTGGGCAAACAGCTCCCCATCATATGCTACAAAACCCTCACAGCTGACCACTATGGTTCTGTAAACACTGAGGAAAACACCCTATTTCTTAGAAAACGCATTATGACTTACCATGTACATCTAAAGCTGGGTCTACCACAGGGGTATGAAGAAAGCCTACATCCTCTCCTCATCATCATGTAAAAACATTAAGCACTAATGCAAACTTTAAAGGGATAGTTCAAATTATGACACATTGGTTTCCTTACCCTTTATGCACTGTATGGACAAGGTATGACAGCAATCGATGCTTTGGCATTGTTTCCAAATGCTAACGTTTTATGATTTGAACATGATGCGCGAAAAATGCTAATATCGGTCGCATGACTTGAATGGGATTTGTCCCACAAACGCTAAATGGGATTTGTGCCACAAATACATTTTAAAACCGTGCCAGAGATAATAAACCAAAGCATGGATTGCTGTCCAAGATGACTTTCCAAGATGATGTAGCAGTCAGTCATGTGTTGTCTTTGTCTTATCCGTGTCTTATTCCGTGTAAATAGACAGGTTTTTTTTCTTCTCGGTATACATTTTAATCTCACTTTCTATCTACGACCTAAATATACTTTCCTGCAACCCGCCTCACCCAAATAAGGTACGGATCTGCTATTTTTATTCCTTATAACTGGAACCTCCATCAGGAGCTAGCCAGCTAACTAGCTACTAGTCTTTGTTTGCCACGGCTAGCGGTCTTCACCTTTTAGCTCGGACAATGCATGCCAGTCTGCACAGCGTGATATCAACCCAGAGCATATCAGACTGCTTCTCCCTATCACTGGATTCCTGCCGCTCTGGATCATTACACCGGATCATCACAGCTAGCTAGTTGCTACCGGGTGGCTACTGTTAGCTAACGCCTCTTTCCTGAAGCAAGCACCAGTTAACCTTGAGCTACCCACAAGCTAGCCCCAGATAATTCTAGGGCTACAATACCTCTTTTGTCAATTGGCCTGGAACCTTTGTTGTCAACGCGGAGCCCCGCCGATCCATCACAACTGGTGGTCGCCCGATGTGGTCCCAACGGGCTTTTCCATCGCGATGTCGCTGAAGACCCATCTTCTTGCCCCGGCCCGCTAGCTTTTTAAGCGCTGTGTGTCCCACTCGCCTAACGTAGTACTTACTACTGAACGGCTCTCTGACTCACCTATTGCTGTTCTTTGGACCCTGAGATCACTCGGCTACACAGCTGATTCCCCCTGGACTGTTTCAATAACACGGTACCTCATTTTGTTTATCTGTCGGCCCCAGCCTCGAACTCTGGTCCTGTATGTACCTAACTGACCTGCTCTGCCCATTCCCCCACACATGCGGAGACCTCACCTGACTTAACTGGTCCCACCAGAGACGAAACCTCTCTCATCGTCACCCAACGCCAAGGTTTACCTCCACTGCACTCACATCCTATCATACCATTGTCTGTACATTATGCCCTGAATCTATTCTACCATGACCAGAAATCTGCTCCGTTAATTCTCTGTTCCAAACCAACTAGATGACAAGTTCTTATAGTCTTTAGCCGTACCCTTATCCTACTCCTCCTCTGTTCCTCTGGTGATGTAAAGGTTAACCCAGGCTCTGTAGACCCCAGTACCACACCTATTCCCCAGGTGCTATCATTTGTTTACTTCTGTAACCGTAAATGCCATGGTTTCATGCATGTTGACATCAGAAGCCTCCCTAAGCTTATTTTATTCACTGCTTTAGCACACTCCGCCAATCCTGATGTCCTAGCCGTGTCTGAATCCTGGCTTAGGAATCCTGCCTGGTTATTCTTTAAAAGTGCTTTCCTCACCATCTTAAATAAGCATAACCCATTCAAAAAAAATGTAGAACTCCAGACTTGACTGCCCTTGACCAGCACTTTCTAAACTTATCTTTTGCAATCGTTGCAATCCCTATCACTAGCCTATTCAACCTCTCTTTCGTATCGTCTGAGATCCCTAAAGACTGGAAAGCTGCCTGTGGTCATCCCCCTCTTCAAATGGGAGACACTCTAGACCCAAACTGTTATAGACCTATATCCATCTCTGCCTTTCTAAAGTCTTCAAAAACCAACTTAACAAACAGATCACTGACCATTTCGAATCCCACCGTACCTTCTCCGCTATGCAATCTGGTTTCCGAGCTGGTCATGGGTGCACTTCAGGTCCTAAACGATATCATAACCGCCATAGATAAAAGACAGTACTGTGCAGCTGTCTTTATCGACCTGGCCATGGCTTTTGACTCTGTCAATCACTGCATTCTTATCAGCAGGCTCAACAGCCTTGGTTTCCCAAATGACTGCCTCACCTGGTTCACCAACTACTTCTCAGATAGAGTTCAGTGTGTCAAATCGGAGGGCCTGTTGTCTGGACCTCTGGCAGTCTCTATGGGGGTGCCACAGGGTTCAATTCTCGTGTCGACTCTTTTCTCTGTATATATCAATGATGTCGCTCTTGCTGCTGGTGATTCTCTGATCCACCTATATGCAGACAACACCATTCTGTATACTTCTAGCCCTTCTTTGGAAACTGTGTTAACTAACCTCTAGACGAGCTTCAATGCCATACAACACTCCTTCCGTGGCCTCCAACTGCTCTTAAATGCTAGTAAAACTAAATGCATGCTCTTCAACCGATCGCACCTGCCCGCCGGACTAGCATCACTACTCTGAACGGTTCTGACTTAGAATATGTGGACAACTACAAATACTTCCAATCTATCTCCAATCTAAAATTAAATCTAGAATCTGTGTCCTATTTCACAACAAAGCCTCCTTCACTCATGCTGCTAAACATACCCTCGTAAAACTGACTATCCTACCGATCCTTGACTTCTGCGATGTCATTTACAAAATAGCCTCCAACACTCTACTCAGCAATTTGGATCTAGTCTATGACAGTGCCATCTGTTTTGTCACCAAAGCCCCATATTCTACCCACCACTGCGACCTGTATTCTCTCATTGGCTGGCCCTTGCTTCATATTCGTCACCAAACCCATTGGCTCCAGGTAATCTATACGTCTTTGCTAGGTAAAGCCCTGCCTTATCTCAGCTCACTGGTCACCATAGCAACACCCACCCGTAGCACGTGCTCCAGCAGGTATATTTCACTGCTCATCCCCACAGCCAACTCCTCCTTTGGCCGCTTTTCCTTCCTGTTCTCTGCTGCCAATGACTGGACTGAATTGCAAAAATCACTGAAGCTGGAGACATATCTCCCTCACTAACTTTAAGCATCAGCTGTCAGAGCAGCTTACTGATCACTGCACCTGTACACAGCCCATCTGTAAATATCCCACCCAATTACCTTATCCCCATATTGTTATTTATTTTTGCTCTTTTTCACCCCAGCATCTCTACTTGCACATCATCATCTGCACATCTATCACTCCAGTGTTAATGCTAGTTTTGCAATTATTTCGCCACTATTGCCTATTTATTGCCTTACCTCCCTAATCTTAATACATTTGGACAGACTGTATATAGATTTTTATATTGTGTTATTGACTGTACGTTTGTTTATCCCATGTGTAACTATGTGTTATTGTTTTTGTCGCACTGCTTTGCTTTATCTTGGCCAGGTTGCTGTTGTAAACGAGAACTTGTTCTCAACAGGCCTACCTGGTTAAATAAAGGTGAAAATAAAATAAAAATTGATTGCTTTCAGACTTTGTCCATGGACTGCTTACAGGGTAATGAAACTAATTTGTAATTTTGAAATATGGGTGAAATATTCCTTTAAGGGTTCTGCACTGAGATAAGAAATTGGCATGGCACCATAGACCTAAGTTGACAAGCTAATATTTCACAACAATGAGATCGATATCACAGGTGTTGTACAAATCATAATAATCATAAACACAAAAGCTCCATAACTCCCTAAATGTCTTCCTCAGTGTACTTAATTCTCCTCCACCTAACCTGAGTCCACTTCCTTTCTTCCCTTCTCTGTCTGTGTGTCTTAGGGATGGAGCCCCTGACTCTTCTTTGTTACAAGTAGTTGTATAGAGTCGTATTTCCTGCTATATTGCTGCATTGATTCTCGAAAAAAAGTTGATCATCCATGTTAGATAAAACAGTATTCTGTCTATAGTCACTACTGTATGTGAGTACCCCAGACATTTGGTGGACTTCTGACTTTTTACATCCAATCAACATCAAGTGCCAGCACAATACTTATTGGCTTGAGAACAGACAGAACCATGGGAACCACCTTTACCAGCGCTTCATCGATATTCCTCACTTTGACATGAGGGGGTCACAGTCACCCCAAGGGTAATTTGAGTGCGACCATGACAGGTGGGTACACTCGTTTGAATTTCATCAAGTTGACATTCAGTGATCTGTGCCCAGTGGGAACCTAGGATTCTTCTGTCCATTTTATGGTTCCACAGCTAATCATTGGGTGTGGATGGTACTACCCACATCAGATGTAGGCCTCCCTCCCCAGAGGAGCTGGAGATACCTCTCCCCACTTCGTAGGGCATGGTGCCGTACGATCCATGTAATGCCCTGTCACTGCGGGCCAATGGGTTTATTCTCCGCCTCAAGTCTAGTGAGCGTAGACGAGACCTCCCCACCTACAATGTGTGGGTCTGGCGAGTGCCATAACTGGGGAGATCTGCGAAAAGAGCCCGGCGCTTGTACAGAGTTTCCGCCGCGAACCGCCGGACCCAATCCCCCACCGGTCCGCCTTCGGCCCACTGACGGACACCACCCTGACAAACCACCGCACGCAACCCCTTGCGAAACCAGGTATGAGAGACTGCGAGATGGGCCGCACAACAAACTTCCAGTGGTGGCGAGAGGGCGATGGAGCGACTGTTCCCACAGCCGCGGCTCGAGCCCAGCCCTGCTTCGCACCCCAGCCTTACCGACCCAGACCTTAGAGCCAATCCTTATCCCAAAAATACAGGTCATTTTTGGCAACTTTCCTTACCTACGTTGTTCTAACATGCCAGAGGCTGTTCACCTTGGAGACCTGCGGGTGAGATTTACACCCTCTCCCCCAGATTTTCAAGTGCCAAGGAGAGCTCACCAGATGCCGCCAAAACCGCAACTCCTTCCATGGCATAGGCCCCTCTCTCGGGTGAACCCATTCCAGGGCACCCTGCCCTTCACAAAGAAAAGAGAACTTTCCCCGGGGCTCCCGCCAGCTTCTCTGGGATCGGCACGTTACTGCATTGGATGCCTCGCGGCGCCCGTCTCTGCCAGCCCGTGGATATTCTGAAAGTAGTTTGAGGTCAGTAGGTCACATTATCAAGAAGCTATTGAAATGTGAAAGTTTGAAAAATGAATGTAAAATTGCGTGAGATGAAAATGGACAAACTAAAGGGTGCGCAATTGTAACCGATGTGAAATGGCTAGCTAGTTTGTGGTGGTGCGCGATAATAACATTTAAATCGGTGACGTCACTCGCTCTGAGGCCTTGAAGTTGTTGTTCCCCTTGCAAGAGCCCAATAGCCACGATGGGATGCTTCGTGGGTGACTGTTGTCAGTGTGTGCAGAGGAGCTCAGGTCGGGCGAGGGGACAGACGAAAGTTAAACCGTTACACAATACAAGGGTACAGTGGACATTCTGAACCCTGTTTGAAGTCAGACCAAGGAGCTGTTGAAATTCTAAAGTTTACTAAATTAATGTAAAACATGTGAGATGAAAATGGACAAACTAGTGAGTATGCAGTATAGAAGGGTTGTCAGTGGACATTCTGAACCTTGTTTGAAGTCAGCAGCTCACATGACCAAAGAGCTATTGAAATTAGAATGTTTACCAAATTAATGTAAAATCATGCGAGATGAAAATGGACAAACTAAAGGTTGTGCAATATAGAAGTGTATTCAGTGGACATTCTGAACCTTGTTTGAGGTCAGTAGGTCACATGACCAAGGAGCTATTCATTTTTTAAAAAGTAAATAAATTATTTAAAATATTGCGAGATGTAAATCGACAAAAAAAAGTGTGTGCAATGTGTGTATGTTAGCTGGAACCCATTTTGAAAGTTAGGTAATGGTTAAAGAGCTATTGATTTTTTAAACATTTGATTTGTCACTATGTTGACGGTCCTTAAATGCTGTTGGTGGACGTAAGAAAAACTACAGGAGAATATCCAACCTGAATCTGGTTTTACCTCGGTGGCCAATGTATACTCCGTTCAGTTTGGAGGGTTTTGTCTAGATGGGATACAGCGGTTTTCAAAATGGACTTTTCATCGCAGGTTAGGAGAACTTAGGTAGTGAACGTTATTTATAATAAGGGTTACGTGGAGAAAATCGGACATCTGAAATGAAAATGGATGGCTCTCCCTGCAGCAAAATATATTTGACCTAAACCCTCCCTCAATACTTGAAAAACAGCAAGTTACCCTCCCCTATATTCAAAATAAAGAAAGTGGATAGCAGAGAACGTCTACCCTCACTCTTAGGACAGACCAGAGCCTTAGATATGCAGTTTTAGTAAACGTTCTTCATTTTGCAAGCATATAATGCCAAAGTAGAAATGTTTATAGTGCACAGGGCTGCGGGCCAGAAGGTTGTGGGTTCGCAGTCCACCATAGGGGTGGAAAGAGCTCCTGTATAGTAAAACCATTAATTCCATGTTATTTTACAAATTAGCAGATTTTTTTTTAGACGACACAAATGACAGGTTAAGAATGGACAGATAGATATGCCTGTGTTCATCTTATATTTCTCCAATGCCAAATCAGTGTCTTTGCAACAAAACTGTTCCTGTTTGCAAATAATTAAATCTGAGACGTCATTAGGAATCTGAGCATGGTATCTTCAAAAGTTAGGTCTACCTTTCCACCCCAGACAGAGTAGGCCTACCAAAGCAGACAAATGTAAGCATTCACTGCTGGCTACTCTTCTTCTGTGGCTTAACCCAACAAGAGAAAGTCATAAGTGTTTCCCTAAAATCTATTGTTTTTAATAAAATAAAATAATCGTAGTAAAGTCAAATTTGACCTCAGGCCCTCCTCATCAAACTGAACAGAACATAGGCTATAGGCTAGTCTGCGCGCATTTTTTTGCCTCTCCTCCCGAACTGCCACCTGTTTACTTACACAGCACAGCGATTGGTTATGCAGCACACGAAATTGTTTTTGATCAACAGGAGCAGTGCAGGTCGGGCTCAGGGTTGGAATATTCATTGCAGTGTGTAATGCAGTATTGTTTTATTTACACCATTCCAGCAACTAACTTAGAAATATAACTTTGCTCTGTGATTCTCCTATCATGCACTTGTTGATAATGGGATATGTAGATAGGGCGAGTCGGTCAAGGATCGATTCGGACAAGGTGGTCAATTATGTGACAAGCGACAGTTTATTCAGAGTAAAGATATCTGGTACAACGTATACGGGCTCATTCATTTGGCTCACAAGGAACCAGCAGAAAGAAGCCCCGATAACAGATTGCAAGCATGTTATGTACAGTACAGAAAGTAGGTTGAGTCTGGAAGTCACGGTCTTTTGGTTGGCCACAGTTGAGGTGTTGTCTTCTTGGATTGGTCCTGTTGAACCGTCCGTCGTTCCTCCGGGTCTCCTCGGGCTGTTCTCAGTCACACAATGTTCGGCTAGGAAGGAGATTGTGTGTGTGTTTGTGTCTGCAAGTCAAGGCTGTGTCTCTTCCTCCCAATGTGTGGGTGTATGTCTTATCTGTGTGTCCTCGGCAGTTAGTGTGTGTATGTGTGTGTGTGTGTGGGAGCTATCTGTAGGGGACCCAACATGCTTTACTGTGAAAATACGTTGCTATGTGTTGTATATATATATATATGTGTGTTGTCTCAGTTATAACAATGCAATAGCAGTAATGTCACCTACATAAGAATTAGCAGTCCTCTACACACTTCACAGCCTATAGGCTAGGCTATGGTTCTTTTGATTGAGACCACACTCAAATAGCCTATAGGCACTTGATATTGCACCCCCAAAGAAGAATCAGATAGGGCCGGCATCAGGCACACATCAATATATAGCATAATAAGCAACTTATTCGAAAATACTGATAAGTATAGACATCAATTACAAATGACATGAAATCTCCTCTGGACTTGAAATTGAAAAATAATAAACCGCTCCCATTTTCTTCCAGGGACCCATTATGTAAATGTGATTAATTCCTTGCACAGCAGGTTAAGCTAATTAACGTAACTGGTTAGGAGAAGGGTTAGGTTTAGCAAAAAAAAAGATATACTTTGTAACAATTTCACAAAATCGGTATCCGGTCAAGACATGTCCAGTTTGGTGTTCTAAACGCAAACTGGCGAAACGAAAGACAGCCGTGGACCATTGCAAATTAGCGATTAGAATGCAATACACTTAATATTCTAAATAAAAAGTACATTTCCCTGACTGTGATGCGTATTACTTTTTACATTAAAGACCGGTGGATATTTGCCATGAAATCGAATTATGTTTTCGGGTTTCTGATTAAATTTGGTTTGGGTCCTAAGTGTCTCTGGCATAAACTTGGACGCCTCTTGGTAAGCGTCCCTGCCGTTGCCTACGTCACCAGTTTTTACCGAATGAGATGGAACACCGTGGAATTAACATTTCCAAATCGTTGTAGCGGTGGCTGAAATTAACAAACAACAGGTAATTACTGATCATTAAATGTAAAATTTTGTCTTTACTACACGTCAGAGACGGTTCAGCACAGTAGCATGCACGAATGGTCAGTGAGTGTGATTTACCATTAATTTATTTTGATTTACAATAGCTTGCTATAGTCCCTGAACTTGAAAAAAAAATGTTCCCGAACAATTCCCCTGAATGTAATAACAACTCATTGAGAAATTACTTGCATGTCTCCATAATATTGATAAAATTGTCTGTTTATGTATATTTGCTGTGTTCCCCCCCCCACCCCCAACTCTCTAATTTTGCTTAGATGAAGATGTGGCATCCCTTGCAATCACTTGCTCTGTGTGTGCTACTTGCTCTCTTTGTAAACCACTGCCAAGGAGTCAGGCAGGGCCAGGATCTCAAATGTGGAGGTAAGTCTTTGGATTTCTACCATTTTACTACACTAGATCCTGTTTAATCTCATAATTTCATCCCAGACCCCTTATTTTCTACATTGTGCGTCCACTTTTGGTCCGCATACCTTCGTTAAACTACCTAACATTTCGCTATTGTCCATCAGCGTGTAGGGCCATGGTGGATGAGATGGAGTGGGCAATATCTCAGGTGGATCCTAACAAAATGATCCAGACCGGGTCCTTTAGAATCAACCCAGATGGTAGCCAGTCTATTAGAGAGGTAGGTGTACTTGAGGGCTACTGGCTCCTTCATTGGCCTTATTTTACACATTCAATGTTATTTATTTGTAGGCTGGGATTCTACAGCGTTGTTTTTAAAACATATTGTGTTTTCACAGTGTTTACTATTATAGGGTGTCACGGTAGTGAATTTTGCTATAAGGTACCCCCGTTAAGGGTGTCACGGTAGTGATACAAGTCGTCTCACTCAAGTTCTTATGTCACCCGGCTAACAGGTGACTCACAGGCCCGCCGGACTCGCCTGGTTATGTATCCTGCCCTTTTATTCGGAGATTAGCCGTGTTTCGGGATCTTACATAATATCAATCAGACTTAGAGTACCTCTCCCTTGTGGTACCTTTACCAGGCATCTTTAGTTCCCAAAGAGTAGACTCTTCAACTCTCCATTGCTCTATAGGATTCCCAAAGGCTCTTGTATCTAGACATAAACCATAAAATCAGTGGCCAGCCAATTTTACGATTTAATGCCTATTTACCTTTTATAGAGTAGACTCTTCAACTCGCCGTTGCTCTTATATGGTTCCCAAAGAGTAGACTCTTCACCCGCCATTGCTCTGATAGGGTTCCCAAAGAGTAGACTCTTCACCCGCCGTTGCTCTTATAGGGTTCCCAAAGAGTAGACTCTTCACTCGCCGTTGCTCTTATAGGGTTCACAAAGAGTAGACTCTTCACCCACCGTTGCTCTTATAGGGTTCCCAAAGAGTAGACTCTTCAACTCGCCGTTGCTCTTATAGGGTTCCCAAAGAGTAGACTCTTCAACTCGCCACTGCTCTATAGGGTTCCCAAAGACTAGACTCTTCAACTCGCCACTGCTCTTATAGGGTTCCCAAAGAGTAGACTCTTCAACTCGCCACTGCTCTTATAGGGTTCCCAAAGAGTAGACTCTTCAACTCGCCACTGCTCTTATAGGGTTCCCAAAGAGTAGACTCTTCAACTCGCCACTGCTCTTATAGGGTTCCCAAAGAGTAGACTCTTCAACTCGCCACTGCTCTTATAGGGTTCCCAAAGAGTAGACTCTTCAACTCGCCACTGCTCTTATAGGGTTCCCAAAGAGTAGACTCTTCAACTCGCCACTGCTCTATAGGGTTCCCAATCACTATTAGTATCTAGACAAACGTTTTACGATTTAATGCCTACACCCGTCGGTTAATAGTGCTTGAATATTAATACAGAGTAACTTTGCTTTTTACAATATTAATGAGTTGGCTGTCCAATCCTTTAAATTGTCTTTAGTGTAGAAACTAGACTTGTTCCCCTAGAACGGGAGTGTCAGAGGTGTTCTCTCCCTAGGGTTTTGGGTCTAGTTTCTACTTTTTATTCAATGTTTGCAAGTCACACAGTTGTACACGTTATTACAGTTTCCTTTTTGTCCTTAATATATAACATCAACAATCATCAAAACACTTACTACTATTAATGCCTTATATATGTACTACAACAAGCAGTTAATTACCTTAGCGTAGAATTACCTGGTTGGTCCCCAAAGAGTATGTTCTTCCACTTAGAATTGCTCTAGAGGCTTATCCAATCACTCAGTATCTGTTTCTCCTAGAAGTCTGTACTATGATTTACTGATTAGTGAAGAGAACGGTTCGAGACAAAACCCCCTTATAACACCACTGTTGCTATTCACCCACCTCAGTTAGGAGGTGGATTTATTCAGCACGAGGAGTGTGGAGGGTAGTTGTCTCAGTATGTTTCGTTCAGAAATCATAAGTCAAGAGATACAATTGTTCTAGAGTATGAAAGTCAGATATGACCTTTTAGGTTGATGATAGTTGAAGTATCATGAGCTGTCCATCGGTGATAAGTCAAGTAGCACTATCATGCCCTCTTAAGGAAGGCACTCTCCTTATATACTCTTTTCGGGACCAGGCCGGCTTTAGCGCTGAGTCATATTCTAACCTTATGGCGAGCAATTTCTGTAAAGGGTCAGTTTGACATGTTACTGTGTAACGTTACTAATGACAGATGCATCCTCTATCCCCAACTCGTGCATCAGTTTAACCCATTCAAATTCTACTGCTAGTCTAGCTCTTCCTCGTTCCGTCGATGGCCCGTTCTCTCCCCCTTCTGGGGGCGGTGCCCGAATGCAAGGCATCTCCTCGGGCCAGCTATCCGGCCCCCACTTAAGAGGTGGAGCCGATGGTGACGGTGTGTGCTGATCCAGCAATGGAGGTCCTTCCTCAGAGCCCCTTTTTGTGTTACCGCATCAAGGGGTTTCATCTTTCTCTCTGGTTGAGCTCACCAAAATTGTGTTCCCCCCAGGTTCCTCTCGCCCGCTCTGAGGGTAACCTCCTGGAGCTAATGGAGGAGGTATGTGAGAAGATGAAGGATTACGGGGAACGCTTGGAATCCACCACCAGCAGGGAGACCTATGAGAGGGTCACGTCTCGGAACGGCAAACCCATGGACCTCTCAGAGGCTAAACTGGATTCCAGAGTCACATCCAGCCTGAAATTTGCTGTGGGTAGCCATTTTGTTTTCATTTTCACATGGTAGGGACTAGGGATGATGACACGCTATAGCTCATCAGTGTGACATTCTAGAACCTCTAATGTAGTGAATGATAATGACTACAGTTGATTGCATCTTTGTTGCAACTTCCACACAAGCAGACAAATGCAGTGGAAACTTTCCACATCCATATGTTTGTACTGTAGGTTGAAGCCAGTGGCTCCAAGCTTCTGCATCTCACTGAAATGTGTACCCCACTACATCTTATTTAACCATTATCTTCTCTGTCTTACCCGTAGTGTGAGACCATCGTTGAACAATATGAAGACGAGATCATCGAATTCTTTGCCCATGAAACAGACAACGTGAAAGACAAACTCTGCAGCAAGAGAACAGGTATACCACCATCTTACTTGATCCAATACATTATATTGACCACCAGAGACTACATGTATTGCTTTTGGGGGGGGGATACACCTTTTTACAAAATCGTGTTTGGAATGACTTGTAATACAATGTGAGAAGTGAAAATCTATACCAAAATGTAACTCGTTGATGGGTTTTTTTCTGCAGACCTTTGCGACCATGCTCTGCAAATCCCTCATGATGAACTATGATTCCATCCTACAGTTCACACAGCTCAGCTTTATACACAACTACCTTCCACTGCATTAGTGGGGCTGCAGACTATTCAGAGCAGCTCCAGCACCAGGTGCTTACTGTCTGTAATACAGGAATGGGGGGAGTTGAAGGTTGTAGAACTCGACACTAGCTCGTTCTGCTCTATCAATCACAAGGTGCAAGGTATAACTTATTGGGCAACTACTGTTAAGAAAACTCATGACATCAACTATATTCTCACATTTGTGCTATTGTGCCTCAACCTATATTGTCCTTATGCAGGTGTGTATGATGTGGGTAGAACACTATTGTAATGTGTATATTACTGCAATGAATTCAAATCAAGTGTATTGGTTGCATACACATATTTAGAAGATGTAATTGCGGGTGCTATTTATAGTATTTCTAACAGACAGTTGTAGCAATGGGGGGGGGGGGGGGGGGGGGTGGTATCACTCTGGATGATTTCAGGAGTTTAAATGTTCAAGCTTACTCTTGAAGCAGATGGTGAATCAAATTCTGTAACAATAGTTAGATAGTAAAATTGTTCAACATGGTTGCTGTGCTTGTTGCTTTGATTAATTGTATCCTGTGAATGATGGAAAGGTTTGATTTATACTTTCTCCAGCAACTCCCATTCCTCTTCTATTTTGTGTATTCATCTTTTGTCATGGTCATCTGTTTTTCATACTTTGTTGTAGAAATATATTTCCATCAATCTGGAGTTGTTTTCAGTGTGTTTTAGTGTTTCATTACACACAAGTGGGTTTGTATTATGACATTAATAATAACGAACCAGACAACTTTTTGGGCGACCCGACAATTCACATAAATGTGACGTTTAGAGTTGTCATTGTAAGCGAAAGCAAGTCTCCAAGAAGCAGTAAATCTGATCTGCTATTTCCATGCTTCCCGTTTAGGATTTTGTGTCCTATACTTTCGGTTTTGTACACCAGCTGAAAAATAAAAAAAATGTATTATGGAAAATATATTTTAAAGCTGTTCAGATGGTGCAATGATTCTCTACACTATACTTAGGGCCTATAGTTTGTTTTGTGACAAACTGAAATGATGCAATTAGAATTTTACTAACCGGGAAATGGCGGAGCAATTTCTTAAGTGTATCTTTAAGCCATTGTGTTTTATAACATTTGAATGTTACACTTACAATCTCATGTCGTTGAAGATCACACTTTCGGCAATTTAATTTAAAATCATAGACGCTAGATTCAGACAGATACCCACCCACAGGCAGATTATGGGTATGTACGTCACCCAAATCATGCCTTTTCCCAGCCAATCTCATTTGTTGGCCTGTTCCTCTCTCAACCTTCACCTACCATCAAACTCAGGAGGGGCACCTTCAACGAGGTACTGGGGATTTTTACCAGCACAGTCAGAATTTACCAACACAAACTCGTCACATTCACCATGTCCCTACTGTCCGCCTACAGGTTTACCCCGAAGCTCTTAAATTCAACGAAGGTGAGAACGATAAAGGATATGGGCGCTGCATTGTCCCGCCCCATGCCATGACGTTAGCTAGCATGCTAAAACGTTGGTTAGCCACTTGCCAATAAGAACCAGCGAAGTTAGCATTTAGCTATCGTAGCTAGCTAACTTAAGACTAGGCCTTAGCTAAGTGATGTGTAGTTAACTAAGCAGCTAACTTTAGAACAAGTTCACATTCAGGTAGCCAAATCCAACTAACGTTATGTTTTACTAGTTAGCCAGCTAACGTTAAGCTATGTACAGTAGACTATAAAGTATATAGACTAAACTATGAAGCAAGCACGGTAATGTGTATAGTAGCTAACTGTTACCATCTTTGATAACTAATTAGCTACATATCTAGGCTTGATTTTCGTAGCTACCTAGCGAACTAGCACACTGTAGTTGGCTAGCTCGCCCCAGTTTTAGTTAGTAATGACCATCTGGGATAATTATTTAAACTACATCTAGCTAGATGATACTGAATCATATTTATGTGGGCCTTCACTGCCTTGACATTGTGCCATGGACTCAGTTGATTCAATCAGATACCGGCTGTCCAACGTCAGTTGCTTGTACACTACTGTAGGTTTTAGGCAAGTACTAGTAACCAACTATAAAGTAGGTTACCATATCTTGCAATGCAGCTTCATTCCCACAATGTTACTCATAGCAGGAGGCAAATTACGGTCTTTCGTTGACTCTAACTCGTCTGGAAAAGGCATCTCTTGCATGTAAAGCAAAATAGGACCAGCCATGTTTGATTAGCTGGAACACATAGCAGCACATAACATTAGAATAGTTGCATTTGAGTGAATTGTACTAACTTTTCCAATATTTCTTGATTGTGTGAAGGCATCTTGTTTCCAGTTGGGCAAAGCTCTTTTTCTGTCAAAGGTCAGATACATTCTGACTTGAGGTTGAAAAAAAAAAAAACATGTGGTTGTGTCCTTATGGCCCTAAAACACTTAGAACATGGATGATCTTTAGATACAGTGCTGTGAGCAATGCTTTGACTGAATCAGTTCTACGTTAGAATACATAAATGCATTAGCATATGTAGGCCTATTTGCCACTGCACACGTCTATCATTCAGCAATTTTCTGTTTGTTACCCTTTGTCGTGGAACTAACACTTCAGTTTCTCTCCTGCAGTGATGAGGTAGGCTAGGTCATCATTAGGGGCACAGGCTAGGTCATCATTAGGGGCACAGGCTAGGTCATTGTTAGTGATACAGGCTAGGTCATTGTTAGTGGTACAGGCTAGGTCATTGTTAGTGATACAGGCTAGGTCATGGTTAGGGATGCAGCCTAGGTCATTGTTAGGGATGCAGCCTAAGTCATTGTTGGGGATACCTTGCAGTGCATTGAGGCTTGTTGATGTTTAAAGTGAGGACTAATGCCCCTCTGATTTTTGAAACTTGAAGCCTTTCTCTGATGACTGCCTGTCTGTGATACATGTCGGCGATTCAACCTGTTTTCACTGATTGCCTCACTCTTGACACCTTCTTGTGCCTCTCAGAGCACAGCATGTCTCTTCGCCGCTTCCAGAAATGCCACTACATCAACAGTAAGTACTCTGACTGGACCTCCTTAATTTTCAATTTGATTTACACACATATGCCTTTTACCTAGCAGTGCTGTGATGTTTTGAACTGAGTGGCCCTCATAAATGAGTTGTCTTTCTAACTGTGACGTATTGTATTTTCTCTGTGCCGTTGCAGAACCTGAGAGATGTGCTTTTGGATCTCGTCCCTAAAGAACAGAGTAGGATTAAGAATTTCAAAACGCAGTATGGCAAGACCAACATCGGCTCAATCACTGTGGATATGGTACATTCAGTTCAACTGTCATTTGTAAACATTCTACATTATAGACATACCCCTTTCAGTGCCAGTTGTCGTGTGAATATGGTAGATGTTGATGTTAAGTGTGTGTGCCCTTGTCTTTACAGATCTACGGTGGGATGAGAGGTATGAAGGGCCTGGTGTATGAGACCTCAGTGCTGGATGCAGATGAGGTGAGTTGGTCTGTGCAGGGAAAGGCCCTGGACAGAGAACTGTATGCAAGCTCAGTATCAGGTAGGGGGATAGATTGGGCATTTTAGCCATTTCCAGTTGCTTGTTGGCATCTTACATTGTTTACACTTAGGGGGGGGTAGGCAACTAGATTCAGCTGTAGACTGATTTGTTTGATTGGATGGTTGGTGGGCTGGAACACAATTATAATCATTTGTACACTGCAAATTGATGACAACTAAGCCAAATAATAATTTCATACCTTGATTACATTGAGACACGATCACATAAGTAACTTTTTTTTATTTTTATGTTTAGAATTTGTGGGAAACTTGGGAACAGATTTCCTATCTTAAACACATTTTTGCTGAATTCTTAGTGATATTAGGATTTTTTTTTAAACCAAAAACAAACAAAAGAATTGCCTAGATGACACAACATTTAGGCATGCCCTTTAGTGATTCATTTCCCATGGCTGAGCTGAAGAGAATTGTTTTGAAAGATAATGATTTCCACACTTGCTTAGTACTCCCCTGAGGGAGATGGCAGAATGCATATGAATTGGATAGTTCTAAATGAAATGGAACTAAATAAAAAACATCCTGTGTCTGATGCTTGAAGCTAGACAACTAGCTACTTAAACAGTGACTTGACCTTAAATCCCACCATACTCATCAGCTTACATTAGCTGAGAATAAGGAAGGTGATATTTTGCAGCCTTTTCAGCACCACTTACGGATATTGGCTTAAAAGTCATAAGTCATGTGACATAGGGCCTATGGGTTATGTAATGTCAATGTGGGGTCAAAGGTATTTGAATAAAACAGACTTGAGGGAGGTTTTTGGTGGTTGCATCCCTGTTCCACCCCTGTATATTAATGCATGCAAATGCACCCAGTGTATATATGCAAATGAGGCACATAAGTTTCATTATTTAGTCACAAATTATATGTTTTAATCTGATATATATTACATACACCTAAGCCAAATACATTTTGCACAATTCCTGACATTTAATCCTAGTAAAAATGTATTTAAGCTTTTATTTCTTTCATCACATTCCCAGTGGGTCAGAAGTTTACATACACTAAATTCGTAGTTGGTAGCATTGCCTTTTAAATTGTTTAACTTGGGTCAAAAATTTTGGGTAGCCTTCCAGATGCTTCCCACAATAAGTTGGGTGAATTTTGGCGCATTCCTCCTGACAGAGCTGGTGTAACTGAGTCAGGTTTGTTGGCCTCCTTGCTCGCACACACTTTTTCAGTTCTGCCCAAAAATGTTCTATAGGACTGAGGTCAGGGCTTTGACGGCCACTACAATACCTTAACTTTGTAGTCCTTAAGCCATTTTGCCTCAACTTTGGAAGTATGCTTAGGGTCATTGTCCATTGGAAGACCCATTTGCGACCAAGCTTTAACTTCCTGACTGATGTCTTGAGATGTTGCTTCAATATATCCACAATTTTCCTTTCCTCATGATGCCATCTATTTTGTGAAGTGCACCAGTCCCTCCTGCAGCAAAGCACCCCCACAACATGATGCTGTCACCCCCGTACTTCACAGTTGGGATGGTGTTCTTCGGCTTGCAAGCCTCCCCCTTTTTCCTCCAAACATAACGATAGTCATTATGGCCAAACAGTTCTATTTTTGTTTCGTCAGACCAGAGGAAATTTCTCCAAAAAGTATGGTCTTTGTGCCCGTGTGCAGTTGCAAACCGTAGTCTGGCTTTTTTCTGGCGGTTTTGGAGCATTGGCTTCTTCCTTGCTGAGCGGCCTTTCAGGTTATGTCTATATAGGACTTGTTTTTACTGTGGATATAGATACTTTTGTACCTGTTTACTCCAGCATCTTCACAAGGTCCTTTGCTGCTGTTCTGGGATTGAGTTGCGCTTTTCGCACCAAAGTACGTGTCTCCTTCCTGAGTGTATGACGGCTACGTGGGCCTATGGTGTTTATACTTGCGTACTATTGTTTGTACAGATGAACGTGGTACCTTCAGGCGTTTGGAAATTGCTCCCAAGGATGAACCAGACTTGTGGAAGTCTACAATTTTTTTGAGGTCTTGGCTGATTTTCTTTTGATTTTCCCATGATGTCAAGCAGAGGCACAGGGTTTGATGGTAGGCCTTGAAATACATCCACAGGTATACCTCCAATTGACTCAAATTATGTCAATTAGCATATCAGAAGTTTCTAAAGCCATGACATAATTTTCTGGAATTAGTGTATGTAAACTTTTGACCCACTGGAATTGTGATACAGTGAAATAATCTGTCTGTAAACAATTGTTGGAAAAGTTACTTGTCATGCACAAAGTAGATGTTCTTACCGACTTGCCAAAACTATAATTTGCTTACAAGAAATTTGTGGAGTGGTTGAAAACGAGTTTTAAAGACTCCAACCTAAGTGTATGTAAACTCCCGACTTCAACTGTAAGTGCATTATTAAAAAGATGCAAACATAAAAATAAAAAAACTTGTTGGCTGCATTTGCGGTTTGTTTTAGATTATTTTTTTCCCCAATAGGAACTGAATTCTGTATTTTTGGTGTCACTTTTATTGTAAGTGAGAATAGATGTTTCTGAACACTTCTACATTCATGTGGATGCTAACAGGATTATGGATAATGAGTGAAGAATAGAGGCATAAAATCATACCTCCCCTGTCCTACTCATCATTGTTCATGATTCGTTCATGATTTTTCTTAATCTTGGCATTATCAGGAATAATTTAGAAGTCTTTAGAAACATCTTATCTACTCACTTATAAGGAAGTTTGCTTCAGTTATCATTCAGTTACAAACTGCAAATGCATCCAACGAGTTTGTAGAGTCACAATCTTGATTTAGTCAATGCGTGCAAAGAATAATGGGACCAAATACCAATATTTGGACTACTTTGATACATGAGTGCTGTCATTTCTAAACGGTACTTTCTGTACTATTGCCTCATGATGGGTATAGACCCCCCCCCCCCACCCCCCACACACACACACGCATATGGAGGGGAGTGTAGATATCATTTTTTCAAACTTTTTTTTTAGGGAATTCGTTTCCGTGGTTACAGCATTCCAGAGTGCCAGCAGCTGTTGCCCAAGGCTCCAGGAGGTGCTGAGCCACTGCCCGAAGGTCTGTTCTGGCTGCTGGTGACAGGCCAGGTGCCCACAGAGGAACAGGTGAGTGTTAGCTAGGTAACTCATTATGGAGAGAGAGTATGGCACATCAGCTTAACATGTTGTTACAACAGCCCTTTGCATAATGGTACAGATCACATGATGTATATATTCAATAAGAGGTTGACTCGTATACCATAAACCACAGCATAAAGCTCTTGATCTTATCTCTGAGACCTCTGGGAGAAGGTTTGCTTCCATGTTGGTTTAGTGAAGGACTATATTTTTGCATACAAAACTACATTACGTTTGGTGTGCATAGCTTGACCAATGAACCGATTGTCTGTCCCCAGGTGAACTGGCTGTCCAAGGAGTGGGCCAAGCGTGCAGCTCTTCCCTCCCACGTGGTCACCATGCTGGATAACTTCCCCACCAACCTCCACCCCATGTCTCAGTTCAGCTCCGCCATCACAGCTCTGAACAGTGAGAGTAGCTTCGCCCGAGCCTACTCCGAGGGAGTCAACAAGGCCACGTACTGGGAGGTAAGCTCAGGAAACGTACCCTAAAGAATGTTGAACAGTGTACACTGTTGTGGGAAGCCATGTTGTTCAATAGGACAAACCTTTGTGGGAAACCATGTTGTTCAATAGGACAAACCGTTGTGGGAAACCATGTTGTTCAATAGGACAAACCGTTGTGGGAAACCATGTTGTTCAATAGGACAAACCGTTGTGGGAAACCATGTTGTTCAATAGGACAAACCGTTGTGGGAAACCATGTTGTTCAATAGGACAAACCGTTGTGGGAAACCATGTTGTTCAAGAGGACAAACCGTTGTGAAATGTAGCAAAATGTCAATGCGCCACAGTTATAAGAAGTCAATATGGTGGAATCTGAACACGTGTTAAAAATCTGTTGAAAGAGTGCCGCCTTTCCGATTACACTATTGACATGAAGATGATTCTCTTCTCTCAGTTTGTCTATGAAGACTCCATGGATCTGATCGCTAAACTGCCATGCGTTGCGGCCAAGATTTACCGCAACCTTTACCGTGAGGGCAGCAGCATCGGTGCCATCGACTCCAGTCTGGACTGGTCCCACAACTTCACCAACATGCTGGGCTACAGCGATGCCACGTTCACTGAGCTCATGCGACTGTACCTCACCATTCACAGGTCAGTTTTTATTTTATAGAGAGTACTACTTCATTCATAATCATTTTTTCTAAGTTTATCATCCATTAGTCTCTACCTTGGTAACTTTAGGGTGTGCATATTCAGCTCCTGCTCTGTCATTGCACAATGCAGTTACGTGGCTGCATCACTTATTCTTTCATTCACTCCCCTTTTCTCCTTTGCTATAGTGACCATGAGGGTGGTAATGTGAGTGCCCACACCAGCCACTTAGTGGGCAGTGCCCTGTCTGACCCCTACCTGTCCTTCAGTGCAGCTATGAACGGCTTGGCCGGACCTCTTCATGGACTGGCTAACCAGGTGTGTATGGATGCTAATGTCAAAGTTAACATGTGTGTAAATATTCTGAAAACTGAGTGTACAAAACATTAGGAACACCTTCCTAATATTGAATTGCACCCCCCCTTTGCCCTCAAAATGGCCTGAATTTGTCAGTGAATGGACTCAAGATGGCCCATGTAGACTCCAATGCTTCCCACAGTTGTCAAATTGTCTAGATTCTTCATGCACACGGAAAACTTGTCTTGCCCATTCACCCTCGGAATGCTTAAAAATCCTAATTTAACCTGTCTCCTCTCCATCTACACTGATTGAAGTGGATTTAATAATTAAGGGATCATAGCGTTCACCTGGTCACTCATGGAAAGAGCAGGTGTTCCTAATGTATTGTATACTTGGCACAGACCGTACCAGTCAAAAGTTTGGAAACACCTACTCATTCCATTCTTTGTTTAGACTATTTTCTACAATGTATAATAATAGTGAAGACATCAAAACTATGAAATAACATATGGAATCATGTAGTAACCAAAACGGTGTTAACCTCTAGGGTACGCGGGATGGTAGCGTCCCACCTCGCCAACAGCCAGTGAAACTGCAGGGCACCAAATTCAAAACAGAAATCCCATAATTAAAATTCCTCAAACATACATGTATTTTACAACATTTTAAAGATACTTGTTGCAAATACAGCCACAGTATCCGATTTCAAAAAGGCTTTCCGACAAAAGCAAACCAAACGATTATGTTAAGTCAGAGCCAAGTCACAGAAAAACACAGCCATTTTTCCAGCCAAAGAGAGGAGTCACAAAAAGCAGAAATATTGATAAAATGAATCGCTAACCTTTGATGATCTTCATCATAGGACTTCATGTTACACAATACATGTATATTTTGTTTGGTAAAGTTCATATTTATATCCAAAAATCTGAGTTTACATTGGCGGGTTACATTCAGTAGTTCCAAAACATCCAGTGATTTTGCAGAGCCACATCAGTTTACAGAAATAATCATAATAAACATTGCTAAAAGATACAACTGTTATGCATGAAATTATAGCTACACTTCTCCTTAATGCAACCGCTGTGTCAGATTTCAAAAAAACTTTATGGAAAAAGCACACCATGCCATGTTGGAGTCAACAGAAGTTAGAAATAACAAATATTCACTTACCTTTGATGATCTTCATCAGAATTCACTCCCAGGAATCCCAGTTCAACAAATGTTTGTTTTGTTCGATAATGTCAATTTATGTCCAAAAGACCTTCTTGTTGTTGCGTACAAGTCCATCGGAAAGTATGGACGAAAAGTCCAAAAAGTTATTACAGTCCGTAGAAACATGTCAAACGAAGTATAGAATCAATCTTTAATAATGTTACATAAAACATAAATCTTCAAAAATGATCCAACAGGAGAATTCCTTTGTCTGTAGATGTGCAATGGAACAGAGCTCGCTCTCACGTGAACGCGTGAGACAGCTTGTGGCTCTCTGGCAGACCTCTGACTCATTCCCCTCTCATTCTCCCCCACTTCACAGTAAAAGCATCAAACAAGGTTCTAAAGACTGTTGACATCTAGTGGAAGCCTTAGGAAGTGCAATATGACCCCATAGACACTGCATTCGATAGGCCAAGAGTTAAATCTACAAACCTCAGATTTTCCACTTCCTGGTTGGATTTTTTTCTCAGGTTTTTGCCTGCCATATAAGTTCTATTATACTCACATACATCATTCAAACAGATTTAGAAACTTCAGAGTTTTCTATCCAAATCTACTAATTATATGCATATTCTAGCTTTTATGGCTGAGTAGCAGGCAGTTTAATTTGGGCACGCTTTTCATCCAAAATCCCCAATGCTGCCCCCTACCATAGAGAAGTTAAACAAATCAAAATATATTTTATATTTGAGGTTCTTCAAAGTAGAACCTTTGCCTTGACAGCATTGTACACTCTTGGCATTCTCTCAACCAGCTTCATGAGGTAGTCACCTGTAATGCGTTTAAATTAACAGGTGTGCCTTGTTAAGTTAATTTGTGGAATTTCCTTAATGACTTTGAGCCAATCAGTTGTGTTGTGAAAAGGTAGGGCTGGTATACAGAACATGGCCCTATTTGGTAAAATACGAAGTCCATATTTTGGCAAGAACAGCTCAAATAAGCAAAGAGAAATGACAGTCTATTACTTTAATGCGGAAATTTAAGTTTCTTCAGGTGAAGTCGCAAAAACTATCAAGCGCTATGAAGAAATTGGCTCTCACGAGGACTGCCACAGAAAAGGAAGGCCCACAGTTACCTCTGCTGCAGCCTCAGAAATTGCATCCCAAACAAGATACATCAACATAAATTGTTAAGAGGAAAATGTGGCCTCCCGGGTGGCGCAGTGGTTAAGGGCTGCAGTGCAGAGACTCTGGGTTCGCGCCCAGGCTCTGTCGTAACCGGGAGGTCTGTGGGGCGACGCACAATTGGCCTAGCGCCGTTCGGGTTACACCAGCGGTTACACTCCTGTGGCGGGCCGGGAGCAGTATGCGCTAACCAAGGTTGCCAGGTGCACAGTGTTTCCTCCGACACATTGGTGCGGCTGGCTTCCGGGTTGGATGCGCACTGTGTTAAGAAGCAGTGCGGCTGGTTGGGTTGTGTATCGGAGGACGCATGACTTTCGACCTTTATCTCTCCTGTACGGGAGTTGTAGAGATGAGACAAGATAGTAGCTCCTAACAATTGGATACCATGAAATCGGGGAGAAAAGGGGGGAAAAAAACAACAACAAAAAGAGGAAAATGCGTGAATCAGGCCTTCATGGTCTAATTGCTGCAAAGAAACCACTGCTAAAAGGACACCAAGAATAAACTTGCTTGGGCCTAGAAATGTAAGCAATGGGCATAAGACCGGTGGAAATCTGTCCTTTGGCCTGATGAGTCCAAATTTGAGATTTTTGGTTCCAACCGCCATGACTTTGAGACACAGAGTAGGTGAACGGATGATCTTCGCATTTTGTTCCCACTGGGAAGCTTGGAGGTGGGGGTGCTTTGCTGGTGACACTGTCAGTGATTTATTTGGAATTCAAGGCACACTTAAGCTGCATGGCAACCACGGCATTCTGCAGCGATATGCCATCCCATCTGGTTTGCGCTTAGTGGGACTTTCGTTTGTTTTTCAACAGTGCAATGACCCAACACACCTCCAGGCTGTGTAAGGGCTATTTGACCAAGAAAGAGTGATGGAGTGCTGCATCAGATGACCTGGCTTCCACAATCACCCAACCTCAACCCGGCAAATGTGGGAACTCCTTCAAGACTGTTGGAAAACCATTCCAGGTGAAGCTGATTGTGTGTTCGCAAAGCTTTCATCAAGGCAAAGGGTGGCTACTTTGAAGAATATAAAATATACTCTATAAATATACTGGTTGTGTGTGTATACACTACCGTTGAAAAGTTTGGGGTCACTTAAATGTCCTTGTTTTCCATGAAAATCTACATGAAAGGAGTTGCAAAATGAATAGGAAATATATTCAAAATGTTGACATGGTTATAAATAATGATTTTTAAATTATGTTCATCAAAGAATCCATTTGCAGGAATTACAGCCTTGCAGACCTTTGGCATTATAGTTGTCAATTTGTTGATGTTTTCTGAAGAGATTTAACCATGCTTCCTGATTGGCTTGATGGGCACTTCTTACATACGGTCAAGCTGCTCCCACAACAGCTCAATAGGGTTGAGATCCGGTGACTGCTGACCACTCCATTATAGACAGAATACCAGCTGACTGCTTCTTCGCTAAATAGTTATTGCATAGTTTGGAGCTGTGCTTTGGGTCATTGTCCTGTTGTAGGAGGAAGTTGGCTTTCCTAGGGCTCGGCGTCCCGTCAGCGGGACACCCGTCGACAACTTCCGGTGAAATCGTAGGGCGTGCAATTCAAATAAATAATCATTCAAATTATGGATATTAAACATTTAGGTACATACAAGTGTCTTATATCGGTTAAAAGCTTAGTCTTGTTCATCTAACAGAATTGTCCGATTTACAATAGGCTTTACAGGGAAAGCATGCCATATGATTATTTGAGGACAGCGCTCCTCAAATATTTTTCAACCAGCACAGGCTTCATAAAATCACAAATAGTGATTTTAAAATATTCACTTATTGATAATCTTCCTCTGATTTGCAATCCAATGGGTCCCAGCTACAACATGCATGGTCATTTTGTTTGATAAAATCCTTCTTTATATCCCAAAATGTCAGTTTAGTTGGTACCATTGATTTCAGTAATCCACTCGTTCAACATGCAGAGAAAGGAATCCAAAAAGCTACCGCCAAACTTTGTTAAAACAAGTCAAAATAAGTCATCATAAATGTAATCAAACTATACTATTTCATACGGAAAGAAGTATTTTTAATTGTACCTTTATTTAACTAGGCAAGTCAGTTAAGAACAAATTCTTATTTTCAATGACTGCCTAGGAACAGTGGGTTAACTGCCTGTTCAGGGGCAGAACGACAGATTTGTACCTTGTCAGCTTGGGGATTCCGGTTACTAGTCCAACGCTCTAACCACTAGGCTACCCTGCTGCCCCGGGGGTCTATGGTTACGTTCAATAGAATAGAAAAGCAAAATAACCAGGTGCGCATCGTCGCACACACAGACTGATTTCCAACTCCAACTCCCAGTACCAAAACTCAATTCTTCCTTGTTTGGGGAGAAACTAGGCTGAAACCTTGAACACTGACGTGTAGTGGAAGCCATATGAATTGCAGTCTGGGGGCTGGAATTGCAATGACCCATAACTTTCCAATATAAGAGCATGGGCTCAATTTTTTTCCGGTTGGTTTTTCTTTGGATTTTCTCCCACCATATCAATTGTGTTATCGTGGCATACATTGTTTTAACATTTCTACAAACGTCAAAGTGTTTTCTATCCAGTGGTACCAATTATATCCATATCCTGGCTTCTAGGCTTGAGTAACAGGCAGTTTACTTGGGGCACGTCAGTCAGACAGGAAGTGGAGAAAAATAGACCCTAGCCTGAAGATTAAGCGCAGTCTACAGGGTATGGAATGCCTTTGCAAAATGGAGTGATAGCCTTCCTTCTTCAAGATATCCTTTACCCTGTATAAATATCCCACTTTACCACCACCAAAGCACACCCAGAACATCACATTGCCTCCACTATGCTTGACAGGTGGCGTTAAGCACTCCTCCAGCTTTTCATTTTTTCTGTGTCTCACGAATGTTCTTTGATCACCTCAAATTTAGATTTGTCTGTCCATAACACTTTTCCCCAATCTTCCTCTGTCCAGTGTCTTTCATTTATTTGTATTGGCCAGTCTGAGATATGGCTTTTTCTTTGCAACTCTGCCTAAAAGGCCAGCATCCCAGATTCGCCTCGTCACTGTTGACGTTGAGATGGGTGTTTTGCGGGTACTATTTAATGAAGCTGCCAGTTGAGGACTTGTGAGGCATCTTTCTCAAACTAGACACTCATATACTTGTCCTCTTGCTCAGTTGTGCACCAGGTCTTCCCTCTCCTTTCCATTCTTGTTAGAACCAGTTTGCACTGTTCTGTGAAGGGAGTAGTACACAGATTTGTACGAGATCATCAGTTTCCTGGCAATTTCTCGCATGGAATAGCCTTAATTTCTCAGAACAAGGATAGCCTGACGAGTTTCAGAAGAAAGTTCTGTTTCTGGCCATTTTGTAATCAAACCCACAAATGCTGATGCTCCAGATACTCAACTAGTCTAAAGGCAGCAGGTTTTATTGCTTCTTTAATCAGAAGTTTTCAGCTACGCTAACATAATTGTAAATGGGTTTTCTAATGATCACTTAGCTTTTTTTTAAACTATAAACTTGGATTAGCTAACAACGTGCCAATTGGAACGCATGAGTGATGGTTGCTGTTAAGTGGCCTCTGTACGCCTATGTAGATATTCCATTAAATCAGCCGTACAATTGTCATTTACAACGTCTACACTGTATTTCTGATCAATTAGATGTTATTTAAAAGAATTGACTTTTTTTTTTCAAAAACAAGGACATTTCTAAGTGACTCCATGTTTGAATGGTAGTGTGTGTGTTTATATGTATGTGTACTATTTAGCAGACACCTTTATCCAAAGGTATCTGTTTTCATTCAAAGCAAGGCTTTCATCCTCCCTCTCCATTAACATAATGGAGAGAGAGGATGACTATGGAACTATAATAAGCTCAGTAGTGAAAATGGAGAATGAAAGCAGTGGTTTTGGTTGGAGTGAGCCCCTGCCTTACCTCTGACCTATGCCCCTTGTAGGAGGTGCTGGTATGGCTGACGGCCCTGCAGAAGGAGATGGGAGGAGAGGTGTCTGACGAGGCCATGAGAGACTACATCTGGAACACCCTCAAGTCTGGAAGGGTAAGTGGTCTGGACTGGAGGGCATGCTAAGTTGGGTCAATGAGTCAAGGTCAGGAAACCCAAAGGAAACTTTTCCATCTACCTGAAAGTGTAGTGAACAGGTGTACAAAAGAAAGGATGCATTTACATTTTCATTTGAGGAATAAGCTGCAAGGGGAATGATATGTAACCTCCTACCTTTTTGACCTTCTGTTTGCGTTCTCTCAGGTGGTTCCAGGTTACGGCCATGCCGTCCTGAGGAGGACAGACCCCAGGTACACCTGCCAGCAGGAGTTTGCCTTCAAGCACCTGCCCGATGACCCCATGTTCAAACTGGTGCACCAACTCTACAAGATCGTGCCCAACGTGCTGCTGGAGCAGGGCAAGGCCAAGAACCCCTGGCCCAATGTGGACGCCCACAGTGGAGTGCTGCTGCAGGTGAGTGGTGGGGTTACAGAAGGATGGAGCCAACTATTGCAGTACACTTTCAACTGATTGGAAGGGACACTGCATGAAGGTTACAAGAAAGGCCTCCATCTCTTGACGGGATGAAGGAAAATGTAAAGGTCTAATTTGAGCTTCTTTTCATAGTTTTTCATCATAGTTTTCATCTTAGTGAACTGTCAGACAACAAAAAAAAGTCAGAGTGCTCTTCTCCTCTACTTGAGCTGTCCTTCATCTTCCTGCAAAGCCATTATGTATCACATACAATTGGGAGCGCAATAATTAAATACCTTGTTCTGTGCAATTAACCCTCCACCACCCCCCCCCCCCCTCTCTCTCCTGTCCTAACAGTACTATGGGATGACAGAGATGAACTACTACACGGTGCTGTTCGGCGTGTCCCGAGCACTGGGGGTGCTGGCCCAGCTGATCTGGAGCCGAGCCTTGGGCTTCCCCCTGGAGCGCCCCAAGTCCATGAGCACGGACGGACTCATGAACCTGGTGGGGGCCAACAAATCCGGGTAAAGATGAAGAGGGAAGGAGTAGGATGAGAACAAAGAATAACAAAAGGGGGGCGGAATAGGGGAGTTGGATGCAAAATATATAGTACACTTATGAAAACATTAAAGGGCCTTTGCTGGATTTATCCTGTTCAAGTCAGTGACACCAAGGTTATTTTTTTCCTTTCGTTGAGCCATGGTAGTTGTCTTGAGATATTGAAGATGACTTGGTTTTGTAAAGAAATCATGTCCATTTTTTTGTTCTAAAATGTGGGGCACTCATTGTCTGACGGAATTATCCAAAATACCAAAACAAAAGACAACACTCCATGGCAAGCAAGGTCCTTCTGTAAATGTAACCACTCTAATCTGGCCTAGCAGGTTAGAATATGTACAGTATGCAAATGACCAGGGTCGGTAGATTAGTAATAGGGTACTGCAGCCACTTTCATGACTGAAAACTGACGACACACCGCTATCAATTAAGGCAGAGTTCACTTATTACACCACCTCTTTCTGGCAGTATTCACCAACCCCATGGCACCTCTGACAATCAGAATACTCTGCAGGTTGTACAGTGCTTCACAAATGGCGCTATCTGTTCTCTTGGGGAGGGAGGTTGTTTTGAAAAGTGATAGACACTGTTTCCCAAGCTGAAAGGACTTTGACTGTTTTTAAATATTTTCTATCAGATTCGGGGGGGGGGTCTTCTTGAAGACCTGAGGGCAACCTTAAAACATCAGTTGAACTCAATCAATTTTCTCTTATCAGCAAAATGAATGTAATTGAAGAGATGGCTAGCATTGACTAATGGCACACTTGACCAGTTAAATCAATGTACTTTTAGAATGTTTTGTAAATGTTTGCTGGTTTTACTATGTCCAACTGAAATGTCTCATGTTGCTCATGAAGCAAGTACACATCTGAAACACCATATGAAATAATCTAATGGTTGTGTTAAACTGGATTGTTAAGATACATATTTGCTTGGTTTAGTTAAGGTTGCCCTCCGGTCTAGTGGTGGGGGGCCTTATGTGTTTGGAATAGTCTGTTTCAATGCAGACCTTATCCAATACACTCCAATTGGGCACAGAGGGCCCAACACCACCCCCTGGGTATTAATTTAATTTGTTTTCAACAGCCCCCTACACTGTCTTTTCCCAGCTGATTCCTTCCCACATAGTATACATGTATTTTAGGTTTTACAAGTTTGTTCTGATCCGGTTTTAATCAAACCGCAGGTTATTCTGGTTTAACGAGAAATACATCTGATGTGAGATCACTGTAAAGTGAAGGCGGGATTTGAACTATAATGTAGCAGAGTGGGATTGTACAGTGGATGTGGGAGAGAAAATGGAAAACAAAACAAAGTCCAATAAATGTTTTTATTAGCAATTACTCTTTCGAATACTCTAATTGTGGTGTTTATGTAACTGCAACAACTCATTCTTTCCTACAATAGGCAGTTCATTGTGGATTTCTATCACAACATTTAAGGGGATGTGGTTGTTTCACATTCCTTAGCTGAATGCATTTCTAGAAGGTGCATTGGATAAGTGTCAGCTAAGACTACACAGTAATGTGTGGTCATAATGGGGTACCGCAGAGCCTGATGTTATTCAGTGCAGGCTGTGTATAGTACATACTGTATTCTGAGGGCATCTCAGTTATTAAGTGTTCCAGACATTTATCCACAGCACTCAAGTTTCTGCTTCCCTTTGGCCTAATCAAGATTTCATGCACCTGTAGTACAGAGACTCTGGATTCTTCTGAAGTTCAAATAAACAAACAGATCAATGTGCTTTAAGGAAATACAAAATTGCTATGTGTAGCAACTGTGGGTACAAATGGGCTCACGAGGTGCCCTAAAGGTGCCCTCACGAGGGCTGACTATATCGATGACAAATTAGGAGAAATAACAATTACCACTGACATACAACCCTGCTATTCACAAAAATACAGCTACAGTTGTACAATAGTAGTATATTGACTTTGGTTTTAAAGAGCCTAAAACACATAAAAGGGAAGCACTGACTAGTTGTAATGGCTGACAGGACCTTAGGATCAGGCCCTGATTCCCACCAATAGTCACCACCAATATTAACCCTTAACGTTAGCCACCAAAATAAACATTTAATACAAATCAGGGAAATGTTATAGGACCGTAATAAAGAAATCTCCCCTGCAATCTTTTAAATGTGAAGTAATAAGAATTTTACATGTAAACAAATATTAAATACCTCAAATACTACACTGAACAATAATAAAAAAGCAACAATAAGATTTTACTGAGTTACAGTTCATGCAAGGAAATCAATTGAAATTAATAAATTAGGCCCTAAACTATGGATTTCATTCACATGACTGGGAATACAGATATGCATCTGTTCAGATGCCTTAAAAAAAAAAAGTTTAAAAAGTAGGGACGTGGAACAGAAAACCAGTCAATATCTGGTGTGATCTCAATTTTTGCCTCGTGCAGCACGAGTCACATCTCCTTCCCATAGGGTTGATCAGGCTGTGGAATGTTGTCCCACTCTTCCAATGGCTGTGCGAAGTTGCTGGATATTGGCGGGAACTGGAATAGGCTGCGTACACGTCGATCCAGAGCATCCCAAACATCAGGTGATGGCAGCAGATGATTGGCAAGAGAATGGGCCTCAGGATCTCAAGGTCTCTCTGTGCTTTCAAATTGCCATTGATAAAATGCAATTGTGTTTGTCTGTAGATTATGCCTGTCTGACCGTACCATAACCCCACCGCCATCATGGGGCACTCCGTTTACAATGTTGACATCAGCAAACTGCTCACCCACACGACATGCAGTCTGCCCGGTACAGTTGAAACCGGGATTCATCCGTAAAAAGCACACTTCGCCAGCATGCCAGTTGCATATAAGTTGAGCATTTGCCCATTAAGTTGGTTACAACTCCGAACTGCAGTCAGATCAAGACCCTTGGTGAGGACGACGAGCAGGTAAATAAGCTTCCCTGATATGGTTTCTGACAGTTTGTGCAGAAATTATTTGGTTGTGCAAACCCACAGTTTCATCATCTGGCTGGTCTAACAATTCCACAGGTGAAGAAGCCGGATGTGGTAGTCCTGGGCTGATGTGGTCTGCGGTTATGAGGCTGGTTGGACGTACTGCCAAATTCTCTAAAATTATGTTGGGAGGCGGTTTCTGGTAGAGAAATGAATATTAAAATATCTGGCAACAGCGCCGGTGGACATTCCTGAAGTCAGCATGCCAATTGCATGATCCCTCAAATCTGTGGCAATGTGTTGTGATTTTCAGTAACTTTATTTTCCCCAGAAAAGTGCACCTGTGTATTAAATGTTTTATCAGCTTCTTGATATGCCACACCTGTCAGGTGAATGGATTATCTTGGCAAAGGAGATATGTTCACTAACAGGGACGTAAACAAATTGGAACATGTGTTCTTTTATTTCAGCTCATGAAACATGGGACATACACTTGTTGCATTTATATTTTTGTTCAGTGTAAATGTGGAATTTGCTTTGGTATTTATCCAGAACACTGCAGCCCGCCTGGTGTTCAACCTTCCCATATTCTCCCTTGGCACCCTGCTCCTACGCACACTCCTCACATCCACAACGAGACCATGGTACTTGCCTAGAGGACAGCAAGAGGAACTACCCCTCCCTACCTTCAGGCTTTGCTCAAATCTTACACCCCAACCTGAGTACTCTGTTCTGCCACCTCTGGTCTCTGCTCTCCCACACCTACTGGAGGGCAGCTCCCGCTCAGCACAGTCCAAGGTCTTCTCTCTGTCCTGGCACCCCAATGGTGGAACTAGCTTCCCCCTGAAGCTAGGACAGCAGAGTTCCTGCCCATCTACCAAAACCTCTGAAACACCTACCTCTTCAGAGAGAATCTTAAATTATCCCATAGCCTCCTGTCCCCAAAAAAGCTAGCTACTTTGAGGAAAAATGTACTATGACTGATATGTGGTTGTCCCACCTAGCTACTTAAGATGGAATGCATTAACTGCAAGTCACTCTGGATAAGAGTATCTGCTAAATGAAATATCAGGCTCTGCATCAAATTGGCAATGTGGGACAATTCCCAAAGAATCCAGTACATGCGAAGGATGGTCCCAGTCTGAAATACTGCTCTTTACACATGCAAATAGTGCCGGTGGCATTCGAGCAGTCAAGATGGAGATTCATTCACTAAACTCCAACCGTGTCCAACAAGCAGGTTGACATTTGTCATGAATTTTGCCCTGACGGCAGAGTGATTACCGCTAATGGGCCAGCTGCAAAGTCTAAATTGTCTATATCCTAAAAATTCATAAACATTTGTCTTCATTTAAGATTAGGGTTAGCAGTGTGGTTAAAATTAGGGATAGATTTAAAATCAGATTTTATGACTGGCTGTGCTAGCTGTGTCATTCCTATGCGGTGCCTTTTCTGTCCCCAGGAAATATCACTTCTTATTTAGTGTAAAATAATGTCATGTGGATTCCAAAAGGCTTTAAATATAAGGTCAGATGTCCTTTACCTTAAAAACAAATGTGGATCTTAAAGGGAATTGTATATATTTTGAACACTTTTTCAGCATTTTTGCCATGTCCCTGGATGTTATTAAATCAACTTCCATGAGAAATAGCCATAAGATATTTCATATTTCATTACTTGACAATCCTAGTTAAATTCTGCCATCAATAATGTTTACCATGATTGTTGTATTATATTTAAGATTTTCTGTGGCCATATATAGGCCGTTGGGAGAATGCAGAATTTGTTGGTTTAATAGCATGTGACATTTCAAAAATCTAGTATACTTTCAATGTCAGGATGTCATACTCATTTAGGCTTTGACAACAGCTGATCAATTAGATATGGGGATGCGCTACCGAAATCAATGAATAGCGGATAACAGCGCATTCAGTATTTTACATTTTTGGGGGGTCTGTAACATTTGATTTCCACAACGTGCCTACCACTTTGAAGTTGCAAAATATGTTTTATTGTGAAACAAACAAGAAATAAGACAAAAACAACTTGAGCGTGCATAATTCTTCAAATTGAGCGGCAGGTAGCCTAGTGGGTAGAGTGTTGGGCCAGTAACCGAAAGGTTGCTGGATCGAATCCCTGAGCTGACAAGGTCAAAATCAGTCACTCTGCCCCTGAACAAGGCAGTTAACCCACCGGTAGTCAGTCATTGTAAATAAGGATTTTTTCTTAACTGACTTTCCTAGATTAAAAAGGTTAAATAAAATGTCTAAAAACCTGTTTTTGCTTTGTCATTATGGGGCATTGTGTGTAGATTGGAAAAAATGTAATTCAAACCATTTTAGAATAAGGCTGTAACGAAACAATGTGGAATAAGTCAAGGGGTTTACACTTTCCAAATGCACTGTATACTTATTTTATTTGTTTATTTAACAAAGTTATGCAACAACCAATTCTCCTGTGTGAAAAAGTAATTGCCTCCTTACATTCTGTGGTGTTGTGTTCTCTCTTGTCGATGTGTGTTGTCCTATAATTACAGTGCCTTGCGAAAGTATTCGGCCCCCTTGAACTTTGTGACCTTTTGCCACATTTCAGGCTTCAAACATAAAGATATAAAACAGTATTTTTTTGTGAAGAATCAACAACAAGTGGGACACAATCATGAAGTGGAACGACATTTATTGGATTTTTCTAACTTTTTTTAACAAATCAAAAACTGAAAAACCAAAAAAAATCCATTAGTTTTCTAAGGTTTGGTAACAGGCTTATTGTTTGGCTATTTGAGCCAGTAAAGGAGGCTCTAATAATCTTGAGTAGCGGAATGACTTTTGCTTCCCTCCAGGACTGAGGGCACACACTTTCTAGTAGGCTTAGATTGGAGAGGTTATTACATTGGAATGCAGTGTTTGGTTTTCGCCAGGCATAATGGGACCCGTTGTCTAAAAAGTTGACTCAAGTTTGTCAAGAAGCACCTGGATGATCATCAAGACTTTTGGAAGATGGTTCTAGAAGAAGGTTTTGGTTGAAGATCTGATAATTCAGTATAATTGTTTTTGCAAAAGTAGAGAAAATTAGAAAGGGGCCAAATACTTATTTCCAGCTGGTGCAGTCCCATGGCAGTATGATCTATCCTCCACAGTGCCACCCCAAGATTATATTTTAAGAGCCACCCACAGCTATTATAAAATGAGCAAAAATATTCCATTAAAGTTGTGTCCGTGTTTGTGTCAATTAGGGATGGAGGAAAATGGGGGAGGGTCATGCTTTTAATATATATATATATATATATTTTTAACCTTTATTTAACCAGGCAAGTCAGTTAAGAACAAATTCTTATTTTCAATGACGGTCTGGGAACAGTCAAGGGGGAGGGTGTAGTTTTTAATATATATATTTTTTTAACATAGACCAGGGGGATCATGTAATTGATTACATTTCAACATTTCTCAGTGTTTTAGAACGAGTTGCTTATTAGGCTATATATCGATGTGTGCCCAATGCCACCCCTCATCTCTGATCTTTGCTGGGCACGCAATATCAGTTGGCCCTATAGGCTATTTAGTGTGGTCTCAATCAAATGATCTATAGGCTACGAAATGCATTCTTGAAGAAGCACAGAGCCAAGTTTTATATTTCTAAGCTAGCTGCTGGAATGGTATAAATTAAACTAGGCTGCAAAACACACTGCAGTGAATCTGCCAACTCTGAGCCCCGGCCTGCTCTGCTGATCAAATACTTTCTGGTATGCTGCTTAACCAATGGCTGTACTGTGTAGGGCTACGATGGCAGTTCAGGAGGAAAGTCAAAGTTTGATTAGTCTTGGTCTTGCACGCAGACTAGCCTATGTTATTTTTAGTTTGAGAAGGAGAGTGTGAAGATGAGGACCAGAGGTAAACTTTGATAGCTTGCTACTACTATAATTGATTTTAATAAAAACAATATTTTTGTTGCCCATGATGTATTTATTAGAGTTAATGACCTCACAATAAACCAGATTGGAGAAATTTACATTGTGGTGCTGAAACTGAAAGCAGCAGCCGGCACAATCAATCGGAAATGGACAGCTCGTGCTGAAAGTAGACAAATTAGAGTAGACATAATTCATTTCAACGTCTCCATTTTAATTAGACTTTACTAACAAGAAGAGGGAATTTTGTTGGAGCCTATTTGTTTAAGAAAGAGGTAGGCCTACCAGTTTGACAGACTAAATTAGGCTATAAACTGCTATATCCATTGATTTGTCAGTACATACCCACCATGCACAATTTAAATAGCCTACCTCTGTGTCAGTTAAGGGCTGCGAAGTAATCCAATTCTGTCACTATCAATTGATTAAGCAATTCACTTTCTGTACAATAGAAGATGTTTAAACACAGACAACCTCTGGTTGGGTTAAGCCACGGAAGAAGAGTACAACGCGCTAACCACCTGCCTCATTGCACTCCACGAGGAGCCTGCCTGTTACGGGAATGCAGTAAGCCAAGGTAAGTTGCTAGCTAGCATTAAACTTATCTTATAAAAAACAATCAATCAATCATAATCACTAACTACACGTGGTTTATATTACTAGTTTATCTAGCGTGTCCTGCGTTGCATATAATCCATGCGGTGCGTATTCGTGAAAAAGGACTGCTGTTCCAATGTGTACCTAACCATAAACATCAATGCCTTTCTTAAAATCAATACACATAAGTATATATTTTTAAACCTGAATATATAGCTAAAAGAAATCCAGGTTAGCAGACCATATTAACCAGGTTAAATTGTGTCACTTCTCTTGCGTTCATTGCACGCAGAGTCAGTGTATATGCAACAGTTTGGACTGCCTAATTTGCCAGAATTTTACGTAATTATGACATAACATTGAAGGTTGTGATATGTAACAGGCATATTTAGATTTATGGATGCCACCCGTTAGATAAAATACTTAATGGTTCCGTATTTCACTGAAAGAATATAGCTCTTGTTTTCGAGAATATAGTTTCCGGATTCGACCTACTGCTCGTATTTCTGTGTGTTATTATTTTATAACTAAGTCTGATTTGATAGAGCAGTCTGACTGAGCGATGGTAGGCACCAGTAGGCTCGCAAGCATTCATTCAAACAGCACTTTATTGCATTTTGCCAGCAGCTCTTTGCAATGCTTCTAGCATTGCGCTATTTATGACTTCAAGCCTATCAACTCCCGAGATTAGGCTGGTGTAACTGATGAGAAATGGCTAGCTAGTTAGCGGGGTGCGCGCTAATTGCGTTTCAAACGTCACTTGGAGGGGTTGTTCCCCTTGCTCTGCATGGGTAACGCTGCTTCGAGGGTGGCTGTTGTCGATGTGTTCCTGGTTTGAGCCCAGGTAGGAGTGAGTAGAGGGATGGAAGCTATACTGTTACACTGGCAATACTAAAGTGCCTATAAGGACATCCAGTAGTCAAAGGTTAATGAAATACAAATGGTAGAGAGAGAAATAGTCCTATAATTCCTATAACTACAACCTAAAACTTCTTACCTGGGAATATTGAAGGCTCATGTTAAAAGGAACCACACGCTTTCATATGTTCTCATGTTCTGAGCAAGGAACTTAAAAGTTAGCCTTCTTACATGGCACAAATTGCACTTTTACTTTCTTCTCCAACACTTTGTTTTTGCATGATTTAAACCAAATGTAACATGTTTCATGATTTATTTGAGGCTTAATTGATTGTATTGATGTAATTATCATTATTACAACAAAAAAAAGTAAAGAAATTGGCTGATGAATCAGTATCGGTATTGGTGTTGAAAAATCATAATCAGTCGACCTCTAATCTAGACTATGTTTACAGGCAGTGGCAACAGCGTGACTTTAGATCATTAGAAAGCATTCGCCAA